>NW_026932814.1:0-547391 GCF_032062105.1 Saccostrea cuccullata
CAGATGCAACAGAGTTCTTAAAACTCCTCTAGGAATAAACTGGGCATATTTCATACACAACAAGATTGCGACTTTTCCTAAGTATAATAAATAAAAGTAATATCTGTGAGAGTGCAAGGATGTATCAATCAAACCCATCCAAAAATTTGAAGTTTCAATAACTTTAAGATGAAATAAAATTTTTTAAATATATATTTGTGTGAAATCCTATTAAAATATATGTCATGATATTATGGGGGTGGGGATCTTGGTGGGTTGCACTGAGTACTTTGTCTGTTAAACTTATAAAATAATAGATTAATAAAATGATATGGTCCATGTATTTATCTTATTTTTATTTATAAACTAATTATGAATAAAAATAATCTCTCTCTCCCTTGAAAATGACTTAAAATTCCAATCCAAAAAATGTTTATTGGTGTGTACATGCATAAAGGTCCAGGATATTACTGGAGAAGAAATGGATTAAAATGAAATATAAATATATTATTTTTATTATTACATGCTAAGCGAGCACTCTACCACTTGAGCTAATTCCCCTACACAGGATATAATGGTAATCATAAATTATCTAAGAATTAGTCAGATCTCTTCCTTATTTGTGAGAAGTAAGCCATTGCCACAAAAATGATTTTCAAAAATTCAAATAGAGATATTGTTTAATGCGCGTGTGTCGAAAACCTTGTCTTTTATCGGCATATAACATGTATTAAATCACTTGCTGAAGGGAGAGAGAGAGAAGGGAGTGAGAGAGAGAAAGAAAAAGAAAAGACAGGAAAACGCGAGAAATGCCTTTTTAAAAATATTCTATGTAATTTAAATCGGAAGTATTATTTCATATTCTTTAAATAATCACTTGGCCAGAAAAATATAAATTCATTAAAATCTTCAATATATTAAACTTTTTTAAATGGTGGCCAATGTGTCATAATTTAAATCACAATTGTAATCGAACTTTACTTTTTAGAAAAAATGTTTTAAGATATAATAAAAATCATTCTTACACGTAGTTTCTCTATAATTGTACCCTGGCTTGTTAAAAATATTTCTTTAACTTTAATTTTGATTATAAAAGAGAAAATTTTAACGCCTAAATTCTTTTTATATAATTCTTATAAAAATGTAAGAGTTCGTTGGAGGTTCATTAAATTCTATAAATACCCTCATTTGATTAATGTTGGAAGACTTCAAAATGGCCTGTATATGAACAAATAAATTGCATTTCTTATCTTAAGTATCTTGATGAGATGTAAGTACTTGTCTAACAAGCTCATTTAAGGAGGCTAGGGGGTCAACAAATTATTTTTTTTATTAACCACCAGATATAACTTAAATTCTGGGATATGATATCTTAAGCTGTCAACTATCATTTGGCAAAGAAAAATTTCATAAATTTTAAAATTTGATCATTTTATTATATCTTTATATGGAGCTCTTCTTCTAAAGGAGATCAAAATATTCTGAAAATGGCCACAACCACCCAGCCTCTTTGAATAATATCTTAATAAAATTATATGAGCGACGTACTTATGTTGCTTATAAATTAAACTTAGGTTACCTCTCTCACATTTAATTGAAAATGATTTAATTATTTCTTTATTGATTCCTTATTTCTTATGCGGCAAAAAAAAAGTTTTTTTTCCATATTCCTTCCTGATCGTTAAAAAAAAGTGGAGAATCCGGGTATCGATCCCGGTACCTCTCATGCTAAGCGAGCGCTCTACCACTTGAGCTAATTCCCCTTCCATATTTTGACCTGAAGAACTTCTTTTCTGTAAACAACTCTCTAATTATCTTCGAGCACTTTGTGTCATAATCTAATCCTCGGGCAAAATTCTTTTTTTTTCTGTAAAATAATCAAATTACATTTTGTAATTATTGCAACATGAGAAAACATTTACATTTGTAAACAGACATTTTACGAGTTTACTATTAATTACACATCATTCAAGAAACACTTGAGAAAAAAAAATCACTAATTAAAATGATTTTTTCCCTCTTATTTGCAGGAATATGGTTCTTAATTATTATTCTAAAGAGGACATAAAGCAAACACTGTCTTAAAAGAATTACGTATTCAAATCTTGAGTCAAGTTGATATTTTCTGCAGCTAATTACAATGTAGTTGTCATTATAATAAGATTTACTGATGTAGAATGTTATAGCTTTCATTAATATGTGCACTGCAAAAAAGTCACAGTATACATGTAGATATAAGAACATTCAAATCGTATGTCTATCTTATCAATGTAAATCAAAAGTTCTTTATAAAACCATAATTCAACGTAATTAAACACTGATCAAACAATTAATATACCTGTAGCAAAAATCATATTTGGTAATTTTTGCGTAGAAAATATTCGCTGCATGGGCTTAAATTGCGGATGAAAGGTCAAACAACGCTGTAACTTGCAACTTGGAAGTTATATTAAAACGTGCTTATTTTTATCATTGAAAAAATAAGTGTAAAGCTTCACTGACTTAAGGTTTCTAACAAATACATTTAAAAAATTCATTAAATTTCACTACTCTACAAAATCCGTACGTAATAAATGCATGATAACTGCACGTGTATTTGTTTTAAATATTTAATTCATATGCTTCCCTTGTTATACCCCCGCTTGAAAAGTGGGAGGGTATATAGTGATTAGGATGTCAGTCAACTCCTCTTATACCACTGAATAAACTTTCACAGATTCTTAGTGACATAGTGTCATAGTGACTACCTATTTTACTTTTTGATCGGAAACATATTCCAGGTTTCCCACAGCAAAACATTGACACTTCCATTTTTCCTATAATATTGAAGGGTATTCATCTCTTAATCGCATTTCCTCTTATACCACTGAATAAAATTTAATGATATTTTCACAGATTCTTTATTGCATAATGTCATTGCGCAGCTCCTATTTTACTTTTTGATCTGACGCTTGTTTCGGGTCACATATAGAGCAAAGCATACAATTACTTTAACAATATGGGAGGCAGGGAGTATCATTTAGTAAGCTTATTGCTCACAGTACCTCTAGTTTTCTATAAGAATTTCGGGAAGCGCATACCAGACTAAATACAAAATTTGGGATGTAAATAAAATATGAAATTCATAAAAGTATCCTGCTTGACATCAACAAATTTTTCAAAAATTTATTTTCAACAAATTTTACTTAAATTTTCACAGTTAAAAACCTTTCTTTTCAAATGGTCACACGTACAAAAATGAATAGGAATATACTTTTCTCTCAGAAAAGTTACTGTTTGTAGCTCAAAACCACAGGAGTCTGAAGTTTTTATCGTCAACAAAACAAAACAAAACAAAAAAAAAAAAAAAATCCGGAAAAAATTTTCCCACCTTCAACAGAGTTTTTTTAGTTGAAGGTGGGAACAAAATTTTCCGGAATTTTTTTTTTTCTTTTAGATTGACGATAAAAACTTCAGACTCCTGTGCTCAATACGGAACCAACAAAAGAAGTGGAGAATCCGGGTATCGATCCCGGTACCTCTCACATGCTAAGCGAGCGCTCTACCACTTGAGCTAATTCCCCTGTTCATAACAATCATTTCCCGAGATAAACTTGTCAACTCTCTACTTAACTTCGAGCACTATGTGTCATAAATCGGATCTTCAGGCAAAAATTATTTCTTTTGAATAATTATCTTTCACATTTTATACGTATAACCCCACTTCAAATATGTTTTTTTATTTAACTTGAATTAAATGTTTAAAAATTTAAAAAAACAGTTTTGAAAAATGATAATAACAGCCTTATTAATAGGGACCTATATACATTATATGATATTAAAGTATATGCGAGGGTAGATCCCTGATAATAATAGATATTAAAAATGGCCTTTCCTTCCCATCATTATCAGGCCAATAGTTTTGAAATGACATAAAGGAAAACGCTATAGAAAGATCAAAATCTTTCACGTTGATACTTTTCTGTTGAAAATCAGTTTTCTCCATATATCCCCCGCTTGAAAAGCAGAGGGATATATTGTGATTAGGGGGTGTCCGTCCGTCTGTTACGCTATGGGCAGATTTCACCATAAATGTTTTGATAATCCAAGATATTGTTTAATTTTATAAAAACAAAAGTTTTTATCTTATCAGCACCAATCTTTTAAAAATATTGTAATTAAAGTGCGAAAATTTATGAAAATTTATGTCACATACGCACAATGTCACATACGCACAATGAATTATAAAGTCAAGTTAGTCAGCATTGATCTTCAATTTTAAAACTAATGTAAATGATGAAAAATCTTTTTCGAAAATTAAATACAAGTATGTAATGACCCTTTAGAAAAAAGATAACTATACATATTTTGGTATTGAAGTACTGAAATAAATAATGAAATTGGACAAACATTTACCATTTGTCAGCAATTTAACTATGTTTGGTTTTCAGTAATTTATATTTAGAGAGAGAAAAATAAAATTATCTTCACTTTTCATGACTTTTGGCACAGATCTGCAGATTATCGTTACGTCATTATTTCAAGTAAATGTGTCAGAAATTATTTCAGGTACTCCGATCCTCAGGCTCTGAAAATCACACATTGATTAATTGAAAATGCTCACAAAAATATCTCTGAATTCTCAAAGTTAAGTGTTTTTACTCAAGATAATTCTTCAAACTTCATCTTTAAAGTTAATGATATGATATGTGGAAAATTAATCAATCTCAAATAATTTTTTAGGAAATGCGAATGAAACACCTATTATGCATTTTTCAATTATAATTTGATAAACAAACACATTTTAGAAATAAAAATCTTAGGTATCCAGGCTTTTGAAGAAATTGCACAATTTTTATACTTATAAAATGCTTTAGTTTTTTATTTATTTACTTTAATCATTTTACAATGCATAGGGCATAAAGATTTTCCTTTTATTGCAAAACATTATAAATCACTTCTAATTTTATATCATGTTAATTAACATTGATATCTATGGTTAGATTAAAAAGAACCTCAATTTCTTTAAATTTGTAATTTTGAAATACTTTGACGCGGTGAAAATTTCTACTTTTCATAAGACCTTTCCGAGAACTTTAAAGAACCTTGAAGCACATTAATAGGTATAAAACGAAAATTGTTGCATGAAAAAAAAATAATTTCAAGCTTTATCTTAAGACTTTTTGAATTAAAGTAAACATTAAAGAGTTTTCCTTCTTGGCTGAGTATCGGAGTACCTAAACAGATATTTTACAAAGATGAATAGAAAGATAAACATATATACATGTAGTTACTAAAAAGGGAACCAAAAGGAAGTATAGAATCCGGGTATCGATCCCGGTACCTCTCACATGCTAAGCGAGCGCTCTATCACTTGAGCTAATTCCTCTATAACATATTTATCTGAAGAACTATTTTTCAGTAAACAACTCTCTACTTATTTTCGATCATTTTGTGTCATAATCCAATCCTCGGGCAAAATTCTTTTTTCTGTAAAATCAAATTACATTTTGTATTTATTGCAACATGAGAAAACATATACATTTTTTAACAGACATTTTACGAATTTACTGTTAATTATACATCATTCAAGTAATACTTGAGAAAAAAATTACTAAAATGATTTTTCCCTCTTATTTGCAGGTACGGAAGCCCGTTGAGGCCAGTTCGGAGAGAGAAATATTTTTTATTGCGTTTAATCGCAATAATTATTGCGTTTAAACGCAATCTTTTGCGATTAAACGCAAAGTGCTTTGCATTTAAACGCAATGATTATTGTGATTAATCGCAATGTTTTGCGTTTAAACGCAATAATTATTGCGATTAAACGCAATAAGAAATATTTTTTTCTCTGAACTGGCCTCAGTGTGCTTCAGTATGCAGGAATATGGGTTCTTAATTATTATTCTAAAGAGGACATAAAGCAAACACTGTCTTAAAAGAATTACGTATTCAAATCTTGAGTCAAGTACTCAGTAATTAGCTGCAGAAAATATAAACAATGTAGTTGTCATTATAATAAGATTTACTGATTTAGAATGTTATAGCTTTCATTAATGTGTGTACAGCAATAAAGTCACAGTATACGTGTAGATATAAGAACATTCAAATCGTATGTCTATCTTATCAATGTAAATCAAAAGTTCTTTAATAAACCATAATTCAACGTAATTAAACACTAATCAAACAATTAATATACCTGTAGCAAAAAACCTATTTGGTAATTTTTGCGTAGAAAATATTCGCTGCTCAAATTGCGGATGTTTAAATCTAGTTAAAAAGGTAAAACAACGCTGTAACTTGCAGCTTGGAAGTTATATCAAAACGTGCTTATTTTTATCATTGAAAAAATAAGTGCAAAGCTTTACTGACTTAGGGTTCCTAACAAATACATTTTAAAAAATCATTAAAATTCACTACTCTACAAAATCCGTACATAATAAATGCATGATAACTGCACGTGTACTTTTTTAAATATTTAATTCATATGCTTCTCTTATCATACCCCCGCTTGAAAAGTGGGAGGGTATATAGTGATCTGGATGTCAGTCCGTCTGTTACGCTTTAGTGTACCCATCTCTTATCCGCAACTCCTCTTATACCACTGAATGAACTTTCACAGATTCTTTGTTACATATAGTGTCATAGTGACCACTTATTTTATTTTTTGATCGGAAAAATATTCCATGTTTCCCATAGCAAAACATTGACACTGCCATTTTCCTATAATATTGAAGGGTACCCATCTCTTTTCCGCATCTCCTCTTATACCACTGAATAAAATTTAATGATATTTTCACAGATTCTTTATTGCATAATGTCATTGCGCAGCTCCTATTTTACTTTTTGATCTGACGCTTATTTCGGGTCACATATCGAGCAAAGCATAAAAGTACTTTAACAATATGGGAGGCGGGGGTATCATTTAGTAAGCTCATTGCTCACAGTAGTTCTAGTTTTCTATGGGAATTTCTGGAAGCACATACAAATATAACTTAAATTTTCACAGTTAAAAACGGAGCCAACAAAAGTAAGTGGAGAATCCGGGTATCGATCCCGGTACCTCTCACATGCTAAGCGAGCGCTCTACCACTTGAGCTAATTCCCCTGTTAATCACATTACTCTTCCGAGATAAACAACTCTACTTATCTTCGAGCACTTTGTGTCATAAATCGGATCCTCGGGCAAAAATTATATATTTTTTTTAATAATAATCTTTCACATTTTATACATATAACCCCACTTCAAACATCTTTTTTAAATTTAACTTTAATTAAATGTTTAAAAATTAAAAAAAAATAGTTTTAAAAAATGATAATAACAGCCTTATTAATAGGGACCTATATATATATTATATGATATATAGTACATAGATCGCTAATAATAATAAATATTAAAAATGGCCTTTTCTTCCCATCATTATCAGGCCTATGGTTTTGAATTGACATAAAGGAAAACACTACTGAAAGATCAAAATCTTTCAGGTTGATACTTTTCTGTTGAAAATCAGTTTTCTTCATATATCCCCCGCTTGAAAAACAGAGGGATATATAGTGATAGAGGGTGTCCATCCGTCTGTTACGCTTTGAACAGATTTCACCATAAATGTTTTGATAATTCAAGATATTGTTTAATTTTATAAAAAAACAAGAATTTTTATCTTATCAGCATCAATCTTTTAAATGTATTTTAATTTAAGTGCGACGTGAAAATTTATGTCACATACGCTCAATGAATTATAAAGTCAAGTTAGTCAGCATTGATCTTCAATTTTAAAACTAATGTAAATGATGAACAATCTTTTCGAAAATTAAATACTAGTATGTAATGATCTTTTAGAAAAAAGATAACTATAAATATTCTGGTATTGAAGTACTGAAATAAATAATGAAATTGGAGAAAAATTTACCATTTGTCAGCAATTTAACTATGTTTTGTTTTCGGTAATATAAATATATAGAGAGAAAAATTAAATCATCTTCACTTTTCATGACTTTTGGCACAGATCTGCAGATTATCGTTACGTCATTATTTCAAGTAAATGTTTCAGAAATTATTTCAGGTACTCCGATCCTCAGGTTCTGAAAATCAGATATTGATTAATTGAAAATGCTCACAAAAATATCTCTGGATTCTCAAAGTTCAGTGTTTTTACCCAAGATAATTTCTTCAAACTTCATCATTAAAGTTTATCATATTATATGTGGAAAATTAATCAATCTAAAATATATTTTTAGCAAATGCGAATGAAACACCTATTATGCATTTTTCAATTATAATTTTATAAACAAACACATTTTAGAAATAACTAGAGGTACTGTGAGCAAGGAGCTCACTGAATGATACCCCCCGCCTCCCATAATGTCCATGTTTTGCTATATATTGTTTAACGGTAATGTGTAAAGAGGAATAACTCGTCGTATCAAATGTTATTCAGAAGCGGGAAGCCAGCATATGTGATGTCATAGGTAAGAATATAATGACAATGTCCATGTTTTGCTATGGCAAACCTAAAATAAGTGTCGAATAAAAAAGTAAAATACATGTAGGAGGTGCACAATGGCAATATGTAATAAAGATTCTGTGAAAGTTTCATTAAATTTCACTCAGCAGTATAAGAGGAGATGCGGATAGAAGATGGGTACCCCAAAGCGTAACAGACGGACGGACGGACGTACAGACAGACGGACATAACGATTACTATATACCCTCCCACTTTTCAAGCGGGGGTATAAAAATCTTGGGTATCAAGGCTTTCGAAAAAATTCCACAATTTTTATACCTGTAAGATACTTCAGTTTTTATGCCCCCATAAACGAAGTTTCGGGGGGTATATATCCGTCTGTCTGTCTAGCTGTATCTCTGTCTGTCTCCATGTTTGTCTGTTTATCCGCAAAAACTTTAACCTTGTTCATAACTTTTGATTTAGTGGAGCTATGACTTTCATATTTCACATGGGTACTCCTTGTGACAAGACCTTTCTTTGGGTACCACCAAATTTGACCTTTTGACCTTGACCTTGGAGTTTGACCCACTTTTACATGAAAATTTTTAACTTTTACTTTGGCTATATCTTTTGAACAGTAGATACCAGGACAATTAATCTTAACATATGTAATCTTTGTTAAAAGACCTTTCATTGGATACCAACAATCTTGATCCTTTGACCTTGACCTTGTAGATTTCCGTACTCATGAAAAAACTTTAACCCTTGCCGTAACTTTTGAACGGTAAGGGATAGGGCTTTCGTGTTTCATATGTGTAATCCTTGTGAGAAGACCCTTCATTGGATACCAACAACTTTGACCCTTTGACCTTGACCTTTGAGACTGACCTACTTTAAAAAAAGCAAACCTTGACCATAACTTTTAAAAGGTTAGGACTAGTGCTTTCATACTGTACATATTTAATCCTTGTGACAAGACCTTTCATTTGATAACAAGAACTTTGACCCTTTGACCTTGACCTTTGAGTTTGACCTACTTTAAAAAAAATTAACCTTGGCCATAACTTCTGAACGGTTAGGGCTAGGGCTTCCATACTCTGCATAAGTATTCTATGTGGTAAAACTTTTCATTTGATACCAATTACATTGACCTTTTGACCTTGGAGATTTTTGTACTTATTGAAAAAACTTAAACATTGGCTTACTTTCAAATTTCACAATTGTTTTCCAATGAGAATAGTCTACTTTTGGTACCAATTAATTAAATTTGCATTTAAGAAAAGTTTAATCTTTGCTATGTTGCCATACGGGGGCATCAGTGTTTCACAAACACATTTTGTTTCTATTTACTTCAATCAATTAACAATGCATAGTGTATAAAGATTTTCCTTTCATTGCGAAATATTATAAATCACTTCTAATTTTATATCATGTTAATTAACATAGGTATCTACGGTTAGATTAAAAAGACCTCAATTACTTTAAATGTGTAATTTTGAAATACTTTGATGGGGTGAAAATTTCGACCTTTTATAAGACCTTTCTGAGAACTTTAAAGAACCTTGAAGAACATTAAGAGGTATAAAATGAAAATTGTTGCATGAAAAGATTTAATTTCAATTAAGCTTCATCTTAAGACTTTTTTAATTAAAGTATACATGAAAGAGTTATCCTTCTTGGTCGAGGACCAGAGTACCTTAACAGATATTACAAAGATGGATAGGAAGATAAACATATAAACATGTAGTTACTAAAAAGAGAACCAAAAGGAAGTGGAGAATCCGGGTATCGATCCCGGTACCTCTCACATGCTAAGCGAGCGCTCTACCACTTGAGCTAATTCCCCTGTTATCCATTAACGGTTGGATATACAAGTTTTCCAGAATTTTGTGTCATCCAATGATAAGATCCTCAGGCAAAATTTGTTTACATCTTCCAAATACTTATCCATGCTTTTGAAGGTATTATCTTCTGATGAAACATAGACCAGCAGGTGTATGGCTACCTTTTTTATTTTAGATGAAATTTACACTTTAAAAACATATAAAAGAAGAGTTCTGTTTTATTTTCTCCATTGAATGATAATTTTTTATCCATACAAAATTGTTTCAATTACAATTTACATCTCAGGTTTGAAATACAGCTATGTGGAAAATGTATACGGTTCGCAATAAGCGCATTTAGAGTAACAAGTTATAGTTAAAGTACATTTTATCGAGTGTATCATGGATAATCAATGGGGCGGTGACGAGTTTGCGAAAGACGCTTCTTGAATGTAATTCGCATAATTGTAAGACCTTGCTGCTTTTTGTAAAATGAAAAGTTTCATATACCCATCAAGAAGTATTGTTCTTTTTTATGTGTTTAAATGCATAATTGTACATGGATACCCCAAGGCGTATATCTTTCAAATTTTAGTTGAAAATGTTTTTCCAAATACGAACACTTTGGAGAGGTATAATGAATCAAAAACAAGGATATTATAGGCAATACCAAAACAAAACAGCTCTTGATAATTACTTGAGCCAATTAAAACACATTTTGTTGTTTATGCATGCAGTTGGTTATTTTTGGAGATATTACTAAAAATGTTCCATTATTTTGGACAATTTCTATGAAAACTGGCCACAGTTAACTAACAATGGCTAGTATTTTAGACACCCCCGAAGGTTCGCCTCTTTCATCAATTGGGAGAAAGACATCAGAGGTAGGCAATCCACTGTCCGTCTTAAATAATCTAAGGTACATGTATTATCACAGTAACTACTGATTCTTGAAAGGCTAATGTTTGTTTGTACGATAGTTGTTACTTCTTAAATCTATCTTAACTTTTATTTCAAATATAAATATGAACAAGCAATGGGAAATAGTAAAGAAATTTTGTTGGAGTTATAATATAACCTAGCTGCAGAATTGTAGCTCTCCGAAAAAATATATTGATGATATATTTTTTTTTTTTCGGAGAGCTACAGTTCTGCAGCTAAATATGACCTCGAAGAGCTCCGTATAACTCCTGACCTAGAGGACAGGAAGTTCACAATTCTAGAACAAGACCATTGCTTATCATAACTTTGCATTTACACGTAAATTATTTAATAACCAGGGGCAGGCATAATTTTTTTCCCAAATATTAATATATCTACTTAATTAAGCAATCAATGGAGTCGAGATCCCGCCAATTCAATTCAATTTATTCACTCAAACCATGTAAATGGTACATGAGGTAAAAAAAAAATATATACATATAATACAGTGGTTCTAGCAGAAGGTGATAACTAAGGAGAACAGACTATATTACTCAGTATTAATTTTAGAAATAAAAGTACATAATTTTTTCAAAGAATCCATATCATTTTGGCACATGACTTCACAAAACTTTTGATAAAACATGTATTTAGATTAGAGCAAAATTTTTGGTTCAAATAAACTTACCTCGGTTGGTTTAAAGCACTACATTCTAAGATATAATGATATTAATTTAAACTTTTTTGAAGATTCTTGTCACTATTCAACATTTGAATATATTGATCTTTTAATCTTTGTTTGACTGTAGCAGTTATTCATTCTACATTATATAAATATTGTTCGTGCACATACCATATATTTGATAAACCACATCTATCAAAAATCTTTTGTACAAATGATATATATCAATGAGTTTTTCATTTCCCCTTAATCATGTTGTTTACGTAAATACATATATACAATTCTTCACAATTTGTTTTCTTTTACATTCACAAGTTTTGCCTAATGTTTTATCATTCTTGAGTAAATATTTATGTGTAATGGAAACCGTCCAGTTTCTTCATAAATCATATAACTTGGAATGCTACTTTTCAAATTCAATATATGTTTTAAATAACGTAAATGTACTCGTCCTAAGATCGAGACATTTAAGTCGAAATTTTGGAAGTGGCAACCATACTCATTACACAGTGTACCTACGCACTTAGTATGTTTGCAAATTACCAAAAGGCAGAAAGGTTTTTCAAAGATATAATAGTATCAAAGAGCCTCGTGTAACGATGGAATCTGAGAACTGAAAAAACAATGCATTTGATAACTATATAATCAAAATAACCCCGGCTTAACAAGAATCCTGAACAAGGGTTCATGAAATTCACAATTTAGAGAGAGGAACATATAATGACAAAGAAAAGATTTTAAGAATATAAGCATTTTCACTTTTTTGCAATAGGGCTTCAGAAACCTGTACCAAAATTGGTTAACAGTTAATAAGAGAAAATGTTAAAAGGTTAAAGATTGAAGGAAGACGGACAAAAACAGATAGCAACAGGTCACCTAAGTGACTCGTGTCTCCTAACAAATCATGAAAAATACCTTATTAAAATATTTGGACACACGTGTTTTCATAAGAACAAATGTAACTAGAACTGTCCAATAGGGACAAATACCCCCGCTGGGTTTTTCAGAGTAGGTGCCAATTCAGAAATATTTTATGGATCTAGTAAGAGGTGTTCACTATTGTCTAATAAAGTGCCCCGCCACAGCATGATACGCCCATCAAATATTGTTTGATAATCATAAATTGGTTTGGGTGCAAGAAAATCAAGTAACCTTGATTAACAGATTGACACAGATTTCAATGATCTAATTTCCATTTCTTATCATGTTTAAAATATTGTACATACATCTCTAAGAGACTTACAGCGTAGGGATTAATTAAAACAAATAATACATCATATAATTCTACACTGGCTGTGTTAGAGCTTAACAAATATCCATCTGCAGCTTTAAATTGTTTATTGCATATTTTATGAAATAATGGAAATGCTACAGTCTAATAAAAAAAAATCAAAAATTAATTATTCTTTAGACTATAAAATTCTAAGTGAGACATGACTGCAATTTGTTGCAAATATTTAAAAATTGAAATGTAATTTTTTTTCAAAGTACACATGTATAATTAATTTTAATTATATTATACAATACTAATTCAGTTTTAATCATACACTAAAACATCAATTTGTTTTAATTACATTACATTAATTGAAAGATCTTTATCTGAACTACAGCCATCAAGAACTCTTAATTAACACAAGCAACTATAAGGCCATTTCTTTTTGCCCAACTCCCAAGAGCTGAATTAAGATAATACTGCATGATGCTCTTGCCAGTTAACACCCGACAATGAACTCATTAATTTCTCTCTAATTTGACATGCACATTTCTGCTATCAAAAATTCTCCTTGACCAGTGCTTGATAATTATGCCCATGGGACAAACTGAATTCCTCTCAAATCATTAACATTTGTTACAGAATTTGCTGTAAAGTATATGATAAAAAATAAGTTTTTACTTAATTTAGCATTTTTTAATAAGGATACAACTATATTTTTACATTTTTTAGGATTATGAAATTTAAAATTTTAAAGACTTAGTTTTTAAAAAAAAATCACTTAAATTAAAGGTCACAGTGACCTTGAAATAGGTCGGGACACACCGTCTACCCAAGATCCATAAATTGTCCAAGTTTGATGATTGTAAGTCTAATAGTTTTCTAGTTATGAGCCAAACAAAATCACCAAATAAAAAAGAAAAAACGCCTCTAAAATGCAGAAAAATCATCCAATCATGATGAAAATCCCAGGTGCACACCTTCATATGGTGAATAATAAGTGTATAAATTTTCAGACAAATCCATCCAACAGTTTCTGAGAAACGGTCCGGACAAAATCTTGTCTACAGACAGACGGACAGACGGACAGACAGACGGACATGGTGATTCCAATATACCCCCCTTAACTTCGTTTGCGGGGGTATAAAAATTTAATGTGTTCTCTTTAAACAACAATAACGATGTTTTGGTGGCCCTGTAATAGTATTTTCAGTTGTGCAAAAGTTTATATTAACCGTTTCATTCCAAATCTGTCATCAGGTGTATTTTTATATACAAGTCAATTCACTATTGATAAATAAACTTTTTTTCAAAAAAAAATGACAATGTTCTATTTATATACGTATTTTTTTAGATCAATAACCCATTTCCAAATCAATAACCACGACAAAATTTGAAGAAGAAAAAATATTCCCCATGCAAGCTGTTATTCAACACCTCAAAAGATTCCACCAAATATATTCAAATCTAATCTATTCAAATGAGGTTTTTCTTTGCGACAACACTGTGTAAACGTAGTGATCTAAAAACACAGTGACCTCGGTCTACTTCATAATGACGCTTTAATTCGGTTTTCACAACAACCTTCAATATTCAGATCGTGTGACATCTCCAAAGGCCAACCAATCGTGACTGTCCTAAGACAAGACCCCGGTCATTGAGGCTATAAATAGTTGTTCGTGTGTAGTATTTCAAAATTTGGGTCATTGATCATATTTATCTAATGTATCAAAAACTATAAATCTGAATGCCAACTTCTTCAATGAAAAATTAAATTGAAAAATTCACTAAAATTTTGTTAATTAATAAAAGTGATTTTTAGGGAAAAAAACTCTCCTTAAAAGAAATTAGTCTGTCATATATTAACTAATTAAACAATTTCTTTTATACTTTGGGGCAGAATTAGACGTGCTCTAGCCTTGAAGGACAAAATGATAAATTTACGTTTGGCTTCCTTTGCCTGCAAATAGACATCAGCAATGCCGACAGACGACAACCTTGAGGGCGCGCCAAAACCTGGCGACAATTCCCAGTTTTCTGTGGAGTTTCTGAAGATAACAGAGAGCTAGATGGGAGCACAATTGATTTTTGTCAGCAAACTGCGATATTTGTCTCGATTTACTTGTCGTCTGTATCAAAGAACTTTCTACAAGTACAATGTCCTACGGCCGGGATATTGTGCATTTCCTTCGAGTACAATTTTCTTTTAATTTTTTTTTCAATGATCTGTTGTGTACTTTTAACCATAACACCAAATTTTTTGTATAGACAATAAACATTATTTAATGGATAATTTTAAAAAAAAACGCATATATATGCAAAACATTTTACCAATTCAGTCCTCTAAAAAATTCAATCTTTATAGCATTTACATAATTTTATAATTATTCACCGTTTTTGATACTCATAATGACTTTTAAATCTTTGCAACCCATTGTGAGAAGTACAGAAAAGATTTTTTAAGAATATCAAATATCTGAATGGCCTTGGTGAACACAAAAGGAATTTAAATAAACATTACGTGGTTTGAATTAGCATCCATTTTCCTCCGGAGCTAAAGTTTAAAAACATCCTTCACTTAATTCCTTTTAATGCGTTTTGACATTCCATGACGTAAAATACCTAGATTTTTTTAAAGTGAAAAATTGTCTTTCTCTCAAAATATAAGTACCTGTCAAATGAAAATGTACTTGAACTTTTAAAAAATACAATACATAGAAAATTTTTCTTGGTGACAAAAATGTTTCTGAGCAAGTCAACCCCCCTTTCAAAAAACTATAAGAAACAATTGTCTTCGAATCTTCTTTTACGGTGGCACAATTTTTTTACATCCACTTCAAAGTCTGTACAAACATTTTTTTTCTATGACACTGTAAAATTAATACCTTCACCCTAGGGTGTATATCCACACCCAAGGACACGTAACTTACACTATTTTGTACAAGTTTATTGCTTCTTTGGTCATGCCCACAGTTCGCCTGGTGTAAAGCGGTTTTTTTTTCATAGAAAATAATAATTTCTATTTCACGATCAATCAAATTCCGTGGCAATGACCCCACATCAATGGGTAAATATCAAAATCAAATTATCATACAAATTACTATCTAACACGACGTTTCAATTAAAAAGATACATTCTGTAATTTACAACTCATTCTTTCCTATCAAAATACAAACTTATATAAAATTACTTTTAAGGGTGGAAAAAGTAGTTTTAGTTCTAAAAGTATTGAGAGAGAAAAAAATAAACGTACATAAAGTCTTGAATAATTGGCACATTCAAACTACTGCAGGTTGCCATCAGTTTAATTGCGTGCCGAATAATTTTTAAACTAAGTGCGATTTTCCAAGAAATCAAACGTTTTCAATGGGGCAAGACCTTGAAATGCTTTTATTGCTTGAAAATAAATACGACAGTTTAGCAACAAAAAAGACTTTAAAGTGTAGGAACTCTTCTATTTACTTTAATGAAAAAGAACGCTCCTAAACTTAACTTTTTCATGTTAACCTGATGAGCATTCGTGTTTGCAAGGAATTGTTACTACATAAAGCAGTTACTGGCCCTATTCATTCATAAACACATTTCATTCTTATTTGGTTATATTGATAAGCAATTTATTCAAACAATCATATCTTTTTATATACATTCATTTCTAAATAAATAAATAGCAACAATGTTACAGAAATCAATCCCCAATCTTGCTGTCCTCAATCTGTCGAGAAGCCGGAAAGTACACTTTGAAACTGAAGTCCGTCTTAGGAAAAGAGCCCTGAAATTAAACAATAAAACAAGTGCAATAAAATCTAATGAAAATATGGTAAAGGTCAAACTTTTAATGAAATTTAATCATATCGCAAACGATTTTTGATAAGACTAAACATCTTAAAATTTAGCGACATCCACCACAAATAGATAAATGATACAGAAAAGGACTTTGACCAGATTTATTGTTGAATAAAATTACATTCTATAGGCACTGGTTTAAAGAATATGACCTGTGGGGAGGAATCGTGATTTTAAGCGAACACAGCAAAATTTAACTTTAAAAGGCGAATTTTGCCCCAATTTCGGCAAAAAGAAACAGAACTTACAATTTACAAGAACAAACCCATGGATTCATTTTAAGAGTTGTTTCTTAAATCTGCTGAAAAAAAATTCATTTTATATTTCTTCCTCTGATAATTTTCCATAGTAAAATAATGTGAATAGAGTGCCATTTACTGGGAAATAGAGTCTTTACCAATACCAAAAAAAAAAAAAAATCACAAACATGTGATTCGTAAAAACTAAAAAAAAAATGTCTGACTTTGTGTCATTTATTCCGTAACTAAACGCTTAAACATACTTATATAAAATTGTGACCTGCAAAACGCCAATAAAATATTGAATGTCTTAATTCTAAACCAGCTAATTACATGTATATTCATTTGCATTTAACAACCCACAAAAATTCAGTATATTTTTTGCCATAGCCATAAATACAACCCGCCCCCAAACAAACAAAAAAATGCCACAAAAGTATTTAAGAATAAATACCAAAATTAAGACTGTCATTTTTGTATATTTTAAAAACATAATAAATAGTATACAAGAACACCAAACGATACATGAACTGAAATGATCACAATTATACAATTGCATACAGAGAGATCAAGAATGGGGACGAATTAAAACAGGTTTTATGCGTGAGTATGGGCATAATAGTCTTAATAGATAAATAATACAATTGTGTATTTTCTAGGTCGGGGAATACTTTAAGTAATACTTTTAATAACTGTACACTTTTTCAAGTTCGATTTTTCATTCTTTTTTTTTTCTAAATGTAAACGAAATTTTAAAACTTAGACTATAAAGCGTTACTAGATTGTACAATACATATCCTCAACAATCATAACTACGCAAAGGTCATTATAGTTATTAGATTTTAACAAATATTACAATAAATGTATTTAAACCAGACAACGAAAAAGTATGTACAGTTTATAGACACGTTTTTTTTTGACTGGAATAAAGAGATGAAAAACGCAAAATGAACAAGCAGCAGCAGCATCGGACGTGACCAGTCTTACCTTCGCTACGAATGATTAGAGTAGGAGTACTGGGGGTAGTACGAACTTCGGGAGGAGTAACAGCAGGTATAGTCGTGGTAAATCTCGGGTTTCATGGGACGGTTCACGTAGAGACAGTCATTTTTATATCCCTTTCCCATCAAAATTTGATGGAGGAAAGTGTCCTGCAATGGTGGACGATTGCACGGGCAACTGACAGACGACACGCTGGGACTAGCGAAATCGGGTAGGACGGGGTGGTTGGGAAAGTTCGTCGGGTGACGGTAGTAATATTCCGTGTGCAGGTTTGGTCTGGGGTCGCTCAGTAGTCGAGGTCTATAGTAATAGTTTGTTGGTTGCTGCATACTCCCTGACGTTGTTAACATTTTATATCAAGTATCGGGTATATTATGTTCACAGATTTTTTTTCTTCAAAAATATTGTCACCGGTTACAAAATATTCAGCATTACATCAAACTTTTCCTTGAAAGAAATCTCCTCAAAAGTTCCAATGAATTTATTTTTCTTCAATGAAAATGAAATTAAAATTTCCCTCTAAAAATCATATAACTTTTCATAACGAAGTTTTTCATTCAACTGACAAAACAAACAAGGTTTTCTTGTAATTGTACCGACATCACCATTTTTAAGGTTGGGCAATTCCAAAGCGTTGGAAGAATTTTTTGAAAGTCACATTTATAGAATTCAGTCAAGGATGCATCGTACGGCGTGTCGAAATCAATAGCATGCCCACGTGGAGAGTGGCGTTTTCCGGGTCAGGGTTGACAACACGCGATGCCATCTGATAAAAGGAACACACAAAAAAACTCGGATCCATTTTTAAAACTCTGACGGCAACGTAATTAGTATTGAAAGAATGAAAATTCTTTAAGTCCTTTTATTCACCTTCTTTATTGCTAGGTAATATCGGGGAATAATTAACTAAAACATTCATCGCTTCATTTGAAGTGTTTTAAAATAGTATAATACGATTAATATCCGACAGCGTTTTATCATTTTGCAACCTTTTCTTTTAATTAATCATATAAAATAATGGCGACAATCCTTCTGTTAATTTCTATTAATTGATACATGTACCTGATGGCGAAAATATATAATTTGTTAACATTTGCCATTATTAATTGATAAAGTGCATTGTTGTCCCCGAGCAAATTAGCTTTTCTTTGCATAAGGAAAAAATCAAATACTTTGAATCTAATCCAGTTTTTATTTCCTTTGCTTCCATATTCAGATGCGGTGAAAAAAATACACGAATACCCCAATAGTGATTTCAAACTGGTTCTGAATAAGTCCAAATTTTATTAAACTGATATTCTTCTGGGACATGACATCAGTTAAGAATTTACTGTAAACAAAATCCCTTGGCAGGGGTAGTGGCTAACTTTTTTCAATACCAAATATCTTTCAATTCAAACTTTTTGGGGTTAATTTTCTTATAACACTACCCTTTGCTGAAATGTGGGGGGGCCAACCTTCCTTTATATTTTCTATAGTAAAGGTATATAGGATACTACGCCCCTGCTTGGTTCCTTAAATTTGTTTCCTTTAAGGAAGTTGATTTTATTGCGTGGAGAGTCATACGTATAATTCTAGTTGTTCCCAGGCAATTTAAATCACTGTCATTTATGCATAAGATCCTATAATTAACAATTTCAATATAAACATACTTGAGAAAGCTAGGACAATTTATTACCCATATGACAGTTTTCTTCTCAACATACAATATCAATTTCTTGAGAATCTCAATTTTGGTCCTACTTATCAGAAGGATACGCTATCTAACAATAAACATTTATTGACTGAGGTCGAGGGCAACATGCGTTTTGTCGGACCCAAGAACTAAACTGTCTGTTTGAGGCCGTTAGGTCGAAGGCAGACAGTTTGGTTCGAGGGTCGACAAAACGCATTTTTCCGAGAACACAGTCAATTAATGTTTTGTTATACCTTTTATTTTAATTTTTTTTTTACAAACATGTATTTTGTACTGCCTTTCGCGATGTAACATCTGGTCCGTCACTTTTCAACACATACGAATGGAAATGAGATAAAGCTCCGCCCATTCCGTGACGTAAGCGGTCCAAAACCTCACTCAGCGGTCCAACATCGATTTTTTTTAATGCCCGCTCAGCAAAACATTAGAAATGTACGACTATTTTCCATATAGATTTGTAGAGGAACAATTCTTTAAAGGTATAACAAAATTTTGTGGTTGTTCTGTCTTTTTAGGGCATTAAAATTCAACGCTGACTTCCTATTTATATCGGTTGAGGATGATGCAGTTTATCCGCATTTTCAGGATGAACTTCTTGGAGCAGAAATACCAAGATCCTGTACCCCACAACATCTTATTTATATATAAAACTTTATAAACAATTAAGGAACATATTCTGAGTTTGAATGATTTTTTTTCCTTTTTAGATTATTATCAGCTATTGTTATATTATGCATCAGACCAAGATGAGGATATTTCAAGGGAGGGCAAGGAGATAGAAACAAGCAAAGGGAATTTTGTCCCCCTTTCAGAGGAGATATGGAAGAAGATCTAAAAGAAATGAAGATAGAGAAAGAAAAAAAGTCAACCTTGACTTTTCAGCTTTTAACCATATGAATGTCTGATCTTGACGTTTAACCTAAAACCATCAAAATCAGTAGGATTTTTCATTAGTTCAGAAGGAATTGTAATAAAATTTCATTGCAAAAGCTTCAAGGCATTTTGAGATATTGTCCAAAAATGTAAGTGCTGTTCACAGACAGACAGACAGTTGGAGGAACATGTCCAAATTAATTTTCTCAACTTTCAGTGAAAAAGGGAGCCCATTCTGTGACACAAGCGGTCCAACATCTCACTGACCAGTACAACATCTCACTCAGCGCTCCAACATCCAATTTTTTTTATGCCCGCTCAGCCAAACATTAGAAATGTTAGACTTTGTATTGGAATAAATTTTTAAAGGTATAACAATAATATATGCATATATCAATATTAGATAAATGTTGTACCCTATCATACAACATAAAATGAGCAGACAAAAAAAAAAAATTTTATGGAAGAATTTTAAATGCTTGTGTACTTATTTTAAACTGAAGAGATTCTATTTTAGCTTGAAAATAATATGGGCAAAAAATTAATAAATATAATGCTCTCATATTTCCTGTACTTTTTTATTATCTACTTTTTCAAAAGCTAGTTAATTATGGTAAAAATTTCAAAAATATTCCATTTTTTAACCCTATAACACATAGACCAACTTCCTAAAATGCATACTGGTCTTGCTTCAAGCACTTCCTGTTTCACCCCTTTTTTTTATTTAACCCTTTGAAAAGTAATTATGTTTCCAAATTTGAAAAGTTATTGGTCATACCGACTAAAGAATGTTTTATATTCCCTGGAGAATAATTTTTTTTTTGCAAATGGGAGTTTTTGCACTGCCTTAGTAATGTCAAAAGTGAAATGATAGTGTTTATTCTTCTAAAAATAATGATTTTTTTTAAGACAGCTACTTCACAATCTGATTGAAATACAGATCTCTAAAATAGCACAAAGCACTTTCTGATACAATAGTGAACTGTATTTTAATCAGAGTGGCTACTTCAAATTGCCATTTTTTTTTTATTACATTTAAACTTAATGTGCCTTTCCAGAATGGAATCATATTGAACAAGCATTATGAAATTAACACAATAAAAATATCAAATAAGATTTATCTAAATGTGTTACACTTATAGGCATTCATATGCAGATTTCAGGAATTTGAAGAAAAAAAATAACAGGTGACGTGTTCAGTGATTTAATACATAGCTCACCTCAACATTTGTGGTCTTCAAGTAAGGCAAAGTCCAACACTAAACTAATAATCTAAAAGTGTACATCCCAAGATGAAGCATTAATGCAATTTTGATCTGATACAGAAAGGGCTTGTAGTTACTTAGGATCAGACTTACACAAAAACTTTAAACTAGTCACCCATCCAGAAATTGTAATTCAAATCCAGCATCTGTAGCAAGTTTAATAGTGTTCACCCCTTGATGCGTCATCCATGCAATTTTGGTTCAGATAGGCCTTATGGTTTCTTTGCAAACTTTAACCTAGTCCATCATCTGGAAAATGTCTTGTCTGATCTTGCAGCTGAAGTAAGTCCATAAGTGTGCATCATCCATGCATATTTGGTCAATGTAAGGCTTATCAATACCATATAAGTAGAATTTTTAGCAAGGATTTAATTTTGGCATTATTAGCGAGGGTGCTGACATCGCTAAAACTGAATATCGCTAAAAATTAATTGCGTATTATTTGTAATAGCTTCTTTAGTAAGCACTTTTAAATCGTCAAAATTATTTCTCGCTAAAAATAAAATACCAGATTTTAGATAGAAATCGCTAAATTTGCGTCTCGCTAAAATTTCCACTTATACGGTACTTTAGATAACCTACTCACACAAACTTTTACCTGTTTACGCAATCAAGAAAATGTAAGTCAGATCCTTCACCCAAAGCAAGCCTGGAAGTGTGCATCTTTAAATGTATCATCCTTGCAAATTTGGTACCATATAGGAAATGAGCCCTGCACCAAAAACTTGAATGTGTTCATATATCAGGACAAGAGGCCCAAGGGCCACATCGCTCACCTGAGCACATCTACTAGGAAAGAGCACATATCAGATCAAAACTGAAAGTTTACTGGGGGGGGGGGGGGGGGGGGCTTGAATTTTAACCCTCCTGGGTGTTAAGATTTGAACAATGTACAATCTACACTACCTGAGGATGATTCCATATAAATAGAAAAATATCACTAATCATGGCTTTGAAGTACTTGAAAAGATTTTGAAAGGTTTCCCCATATATCCTTGTGTACAACTTTGGTCAGCCATTTTGGGCCCAAAACTAGCCCCAGAGGTCATGATTTGAACAAGCTTGAATCTTCACTAACTGAGGATGATTCCACATAAGTTTCGTCATGGCCCAAAGGTTCTTGAGAAGAAGATTTTTTAAAAAAATTTTCTACACATTCCTATGTAAAACTTTGGTCAGCCATTTTGGCCCCACCCTAGCCCCAGGGGTCATGATTTGAACAAACTTGAATCTACACTACCTGAGGATAATTTCATTTAAGTTTCATATTTCCTTTCTCAATGATTCTTAAGAAGAAGATTTTTAAAAGATTTTTCTTATATATTCCTATGTAAAACTTTGGTTGGCCATTTTGGCCCCACCCTAGCCCCGGGGGTCATGATTTGACCAAACTTGAATCTACACTACCTGAGGATGATTCCACATGAGTTTCATTTTTCCTGGCATAGTGGTTCTTGAGAAGAAGATTTTTAAAATTTTTTTCTATATATTCCTATGTAAAACTTTGGTCAGCCATTTTGGCCCCACCCTAGCCCCAGGGGTCATGATTTGAACAAACTTGAATCTACACTACCTGAGGATAATTTCATTTATTTTCATATTTCCTTTCTCAATGATTCTTAAGAAGAAGATTTTTAAAAGATTTTTCTTATATATTCCTATGTAAAACTTTGGTTGGCCATTTTGGCCCCACCCTAGCCCCGGGGGTCATGATTTGAACAAACTTGAATCTACACTACCTGAGGATGATTCCACATGAGTTTCATCTTTCCAATTCCAGTGGTTCTTGAGAAGAAGATTTTTAAAAGATTTTTCCTATATATTCCTATGTAAAACTTTGGTCGGCCATTTTGGCCCTACCCTAGCCCCAGGGGTCATGATTTGAACAAATTTGAATCTACACTACCTGAGGATGATTCTTCATGAGTTTCATTTTTCCTGGCATAGTGGTTCTTAAGAAGAAGATTTTTAAAGATTTTTCCTATATATTCCTATGTAAAACTTTGGTCGGCAATTTAGGGCCCACCCTAGCCCCGGGGGTCATGATTTGAACAAACTTGAATCTACACTACCTGAGGATGATTCCACATGAGTTTCATCTTTCCTGGCCCAGTGGTTCTTAAGAAGAAGATTTTTAAAGAATTTTCCTATATATTCCTATGTAAAACTTTGGTCGGCCATTTTGGCCCCACCCTAGCCCCGGGGGTCATGATTTGAACAAACTTGAATCTACACTACCTGAGGATGATTCCACATGAGTTTCATCTTTCCTGGCCCAGTGGTTCTTGAGAAGCAGATTTTTTAAAAATGCTATTAATTTTTCACTAATTCATAATTATCTCCCCTTGGAAGAGGGCGTGGCCCTTCAAGTGAACAATCTTGAATCCCCTTCACCCAGGGATACTTTGTGCCAAGTTTGGTTGAAATTGGCCCAGTGGTTCTTGAGAAGAAGATGAAAATGTGAAAAGTTTACGACAACGACAACAACGCCAACAACGACAACGACAACGACAGACGACGGACAAATTTTGATCAGAAAAGCTCACTTGAGCCTTCGGCTCAGGTGAGCTAAAAATATAGATTAGATCCAGCATCAGAAGCTAGCCTGGAGGTGTGCATCCTTGGATGTATCTTTTGTGCGAGTTTGGTCAACATAATACTCATAGTTATGAAACACACTAGAATCATCTTCCATGGGGCATAGAAATACTAGTACTTCAAAAGAAAATTACACCAAAAACTTTAACCTGGGACACCGACCACAAATCCAAGGGCATTACATAAGCTCCCATAACTTCATTGAGGTGAGCTAAAAATTATGTTAATATTTAACATGTTTAAGTTATTACAACATGATAAAGAGTCACACGAGTCATTATGAAAATTTATTTCAGTATGCAAGCAAAAAATCCAAATGATGTGTCCATTATATTTCTACACTGTAATTACTTCTAAATAAAACATAAATTAGAACTGTCCAAACGGGACAAAATACCCCCCGCTGGGTTTTTCAGAAGTCAGTTTTTCCATAAGAGAGATATGTATCAAACATGAATTATGAAATTTTCCTTCCAGTGACCTTGAAATTCCCCAAATGACCTTGGGTCAAGGTCATGACACACCCTTGGGTCATGGGCAATCTTTGTGTGAAATGAGAACCTACCAAGTTTACCAATAAGAAAGATATGGACCGGACATGAATTATGACATTTTCCTTCCAGTGACCTTGAACCTCCCCAAATGACCTTGGGTCAAGGTCATGACACACCCTTATGTCATGGGCAATCTTTGTGTGGCCCTCCATAAGAAAGATATGGACCGGACATGATTGCACAGACAGACGGACAGACGGAGAAGGTGATTCCTATATACCCCCCAAACTTCATTTGCGGGGGGTATAATTAATGAATCTTTGTCTAACAATGTGCATGAAATGATCCAAACATGATTTTTATGGGTATGGCAATAAAAATTCTAATAAGGTTATGATGTTCTAATTTTTTGTTCCAACACATAGCCTACCCTGTCCCAACCTACTCTACTCTACTCTCCCTCCCCAAAACATCAGTGGCCCTGTTCACAAAAAAAATCTTACGACTAAAACAAAAATTAACAAGAGGCCCAGGGGCCACAGCGCTCACCTGAGCACATCAGGCTTGAATTTACTCCCCCCCCCCCACTCAAGGCATTAATCATTTGAACAAACTAGAATCTACACTACCTGAGGATGATTCCATATAAATATCACAAATCATAGCTTTGAAGTACTTGAAAAGAAGATTTTAAAAGGTTTCCCTATATATCCCTATGTAAAACTTGGGTCAGCCATTTTGGCCCCACCCTAGCCCTGGGGGTCACGATTTGAACAAACTTGAATCTACACTACCTGAGGATGATTCCACATGAGTTTCATCTCTCCTGGCCCAGTGGTTCTTGAGAAAAAGATTTTTAAAGATTTTTCCTATATATTCCTATGTAAAACTTGGGTCGGCCATTTTGGCCCCACCCTTGTTCCAGGGGTCATGATTTATACAAACTTGAATCTACACTACCTGAGGATGATTCCACATGAGTTTCACCTCTCCTGGCCCAGTGGTTCTTGAGAAGAAGATTTTTAAAGATTTTTCCTATATATTCCTATGTAAAACTTGGGTCAGCCATTTTGGCCCCATCCTTGCCCCGGGGGGTCATGATTTGAACAAACTTGAATCTACACTACCTGAGGATGATTCCACATGAGTTTCATCTTTCCTGGTCCAGTGGTTCTGGAGAAGAAGATTTTTAAAGATTTTTCCTATATAATTCCTCTGTAAAACTTGGGTCGGCCATTTTGGCCCCACCCTAGCCCCGGGGGTCATGATTTGAACAAACTTGAATCCACACTTTAGTCTACCTGATGATGATTCCACATGAGTTTCATCTTTCCTGGCCCAGTGGTACTGGAGAAGAAGATTTTTAAAGATTTTTCCTATATATTCCTATGTAAAACTTGGGTCGGCCATTTTGGCCCCACCCTTGCCCTGGGGGTCATGATTTGAACAAACTTGAATCTACATTACCTGAGGATGCTTCCACATGAGTTTCATTTTTCCTGGCCCAGCGGTTCTGGAGAAGCAGATTTTTTAAAAATGCCATAAATTTTTCACAAATTCATAATTATCTCCCCTTGGAAGGGGGCGTGGCCCTTCATTTGAACAAATTTGATTCCCCTTCACCCAAGGATACTTTGTGCCAAGTTTGGTTGAAATTGGCCCAGTGGTTCTTGAGAAGAAGATGAAAATGTGAAAAGTTTACGCCGACGACGCCGACAACGCCGACGACGACGACGACAGACAACGGACAAATTTTGATCAGAAAAGCTCACTTGAGCCTTCGGCTCAGGTGAGCTAAAAACCATTCGCCAACAAGCATCTACATTATAGTAGATCACAAAAACTCTTACTTTTTCATTATTTAAACAGCACTGTAAATAACATCTACGAAAAAATAATATGTCTCTATTACACAAAATCTTACAGAAGTATGAAATTTTTATCTTAGTCATAAGAGTTTTTGTCAAAATGGCCACAGCTGACAAGGCTCAAGAATTCTTGGCCTTACAATGTGCAAAATATTAATATCCAGATATATATTGAATAAAATTCTAAAATGATCCTGATGCCCTAATTTACAATGAACTTTACAGTGAAGACACACTTTTTCTCAAAAGCTGCATTATTTATCATAAGATTTGATAATCCAAGGTCTCACAATGAAAAAGATATAGTATGACCTGGACATACCTAAATTAACAATAAAATTCCAAATTCATGTTAACACACTTTTGCTTTGTTTGCAGGTTAACATCAGATGGGGTGTCATATTTTTTTAAATGTGGACAGAACACTTTGGAGCTAAAAATGCTATAAACTGAATAAACCTTTCCCTCCACATGAGTTATCTGACATAATTCAATAGGATTTAACGTCTCATATAATGTGCAAGAAAAGAAAATCATTTGGAAAGATTTTCACATATTTTTAGCAGGTACAGTGACACAGATCATTAGAATTATCTTATTTTAATAGACTTGTGTACCAGAATTTTAAGAAAAATTTGGGAAAATTTCACCCACTTTCTGATCTTAATTAATCATAACATAATTATCATTCACTTGAATTTTAATATGTCCCACTGTGTAATATAATTGTGTTCCAAGTTTAATTATCTGAAGGAGTAGCATTTAAAAAGAATTCAGTAACCATCAACATATCCAAATATGGAGAAAATTCTTGCCTACCTGCTAATCCTAATTAAGGCCTGACTCTGAGGACAGAAACCCTAGATGGGCTGACTTTTGACCTCAGTCTCACATCGGCAAAGGGAATGAATACTGTGAAATTACTAATTTTTGTGGGGGGTTTAATTTTCATTGGGTACGTAAGATTACGAGAAAGCGTAATATTACAAGTTATCGTAATATAAAACTTATATTACAATTTTTCGTAATGTAGTTAAATTACGAATACGCGTAATATAGCAGATGTAGGAGACTATATTACGAGTTTTCGTAATCTAAGACAAATTCAAGCATTGCAAGAAACTGAGTGGCGGGTTGGCAAAGTATGACGCTTAATACAAGATGTCACGGGGGATAACTTGTACGATTCTTACTGAGATTTGAATTCAGTGTATTTCAATAAGAACTGCACGAACAGTTGAATTATGAGACGAGGGTGTGATTTTTAGGGTAGACTTCGCAAGAAAAGTAGGGAGTTCGGGTGATATAGACCAATGCGACATGCTTAAGCGAATATTGAAATTTACTGGAAAATTGGTCTTATCCTTGGGAAAATTCCTATAAAAGAATAATAAAAGAAATTGTCCACTCACCCATCGCTGGCGGTACTTTCTTCTTGAATTTCCATGCTTTCTGATAGGCGTAACTGACCAAACTGACCGCGTGCTATCAGTAGCCGTGGAATCTGATATATTACTGACGTCATACTTTGCTACCCACCACTCAATTTCTTGGAATGCTTGAATTTGTCTTGGATTACGAAAACTCGTAATATAGTCTCTTACAATCTGCTATATTACGCGTATTCGTAATTTAACTACATTATGAAAAATTGTAATATAAGTTTTATATTACGATAATTTGTAATATTACGCTTTTTCGTAATCTTACGTTTTTTCGTAATATTACGAATTTTCGTATTGGACTGGACTGGGTATGGAGAGACATATGAATTTATGACCACCACAAAATGTGAAATTATATATGCTTTCCTACTAAACATTTTCCAACCATGAAATCAACCATCCACAAAGGAATAGTTTTTCGTCAACCTTGAAAAAATGACCCTACGTAATTATGAGATTAAACAGTAGCAGAAAAGTGAGAATGAGATCAAAATTGAGCTTGTCTAAGTTGTATGGCTCATGTATGGGACATGGACTTTTTATTTTTAATTTTTTAAATAATATACTTTCACTTACAGGATTCATCACTGTGCAGTCTGCTGCTGTCGTGTGGAAGGGATCAAATTTATCAGCACACACCACAAGATCAGGTAGAGGGTAGAGTCGAAGTCCGTTGTCATATGGCCAGTAAACAGGGCAGACATGGAGAGGCAGGGGGCATAAGTGACCCTGACTTATCAGAGTCTTGGCAAACTGTAGAAAAGAAATATATTGTTTTCATTTTGTGTAAATAAAAGTGTAATAGTCTTTCAAATAAAAAAAAAAACAACTCAGTAAATATATGTGCATTCAAGTTTTGTCTTTTTTTTATATTGAGGTCATATTCATGCTTGAAACTTTTAATCCAAATTTTAAATCTTTATGAACAGTAGATAACACAGGTAAGTTAAATATATGCTCCATGCATCTTTAAAAGTCAATACTCAGTTTATAATTGAAATTCCAACTCTTGCTCTTGACATTAATTTTTTTTCTTTAATTTCATTTTAAAAGATTCATGTTTTGAAATCCTTGCATTCACAACAGTTTGATTACTCATGTCTTAATGATTTATATTGTGCCATTAATTTGTTTCATCTTTGGAACACTAGACACCATATAGTCTGATATATATGCATTACTAAAAAAGAAATTGACGGATGTAATTCATCTGTTCCAATACCTTGACCTTAAGTATTTAACTTTTTTTGTACATTAAGCTATTTTTGTTCATTTTATTAGAATTTAAATGAATAGTATGCTTTGATAAAATTAATAAAAATCTATGTAAACTTTACAAGGTTAAAAGAGGAGAATGGTGTTTTTGTAAAACTGCATGGTCCCAAATAAAGATATTGTGTATCAAAATGTTTTGAAAATCCAAAACAGAATATTTTGGTTTTGATTATTAAAGGTTGGGGATAGTGTGCAAGACTCAGGATTAAAATGGTTTATCAACTCTGAAAAAAAGTTTTTGGATTGACATTACTATTTTTAACTCTTCGTAAAACAAGTCAAAGCTTAATAGAGAAGAGGCCAATGGACTTTAGAGCTCATCTGAGTGTCATTTAACAACTTTTTCATGATTGAATAAGTTCTTGTTTTAAAGACAAATTACTTTTGGATTGCAGAAACATTGATAGACTAAGTGGTCATGAAGGACATGGGTAATTTTTTTTATGTTCAAGCAATAATCCTTTTAATTCTAAGTCATCTTTAAGCTTGTGGCCGTATAAAACAAAAGGGTTTGTCTACTCCTAGTTTAAAGACGCCCCAACCCCCCTCCTTCAGAACCCCTATTATTGTTTTCTGATATATCTAAAGAATAAATTGTTGGACAGATGCTGAACATAATGAGAAACAAGATGTGTTTGTTAAACACTGATGCCCCCATATGACAACTCATGGCAAAGGTTAAAGTTTCTCAAGTTCAAGTGAAACTCACAGTTCAAGGTCAAGATATAAAAAAAATATAAGATCTAATGAAAGATCTTTTCACAAGCAATAAATTATTGAAATATAAGAGGAGTTGGGGCAATCATTCATATTTATGGTCAAGATTTAATTTTTTTTTTAAAAAGATGGTGAAATACAAGGTCAAGGTTGAAAGGTTAAAATTTCTGGTACCCCGAAATTTTAACTGGTACCCTGAAAAAATGCTTGTCATAAGGAAAACGCATGTGAAATAAGAAAGCCCTTGCACCAACCATTCAAAGGTTATAGCCAACATGTGTTGGAATATCACAATCAGCTAGAACTTGACATACAGACTACTCCGGATATATTGAAATTCAGGGGACCATGCAAATTATTTCAATATATCCGTAATTCAATATAAGTGAAATTGTGAAGCCGCCATTTTTTTTATTAAAAGTTCAATCCCGATATTAAAATATAGAACCCTATCAAATTAATTTTGTCATCGTTTACCTATAACAGTGTACAGACTACATGGAATATAAGTCCTTGAAAGTTTAAATAAAATTGTTTCTTTCTTTTTTATTGATAAGACAATCTTCTACTTAGTTATTATTCCCCGATCACATCTATTTACATTTTGGAGAAAAATCACCTATGTCAAACTGTTCATCTTAAGTGTACTTGGGTTGATCTCTTAGCTATTTCAAATTTAGGTTTATCATTAGCCATTAACAATATATGTATTTAATTTGAAAGTTAATTTTTTTCTAGATCTGTGGGGGTTACTATGTTGCCCTTCAGCTTAAATACTTCTGTATGAAAACAACTCATTATCACCTGTGGGAACTGATCAGTGGCTTCAATATAAGCGAAATTTCAATATAGCCATTTCGGGAGGTCAACATTACCGCTACATTGCCAAAAATTTCAACTCATTACCGCTACATTTTTTCAGATTTTCGACCGATCATTACCGCTACATTTTTTCGGCCAAAAACAACTCATTACCGTTACATATTAAATCGGCCCAAAACAAATCATTGCCGCTACATATCGATATAGCCAGGTATGGATCGGTATATGAGTTCTAATCAAAAGAATTCACTCACTATCTACATGTTATCAGAATGAGTATATTTATATAAATAACTCTGCAGTCGAAATTTAATTACTCCGGCTTACTTATCGATGGTTATAAATTTAGAAAGCAACAATATGTCAAGCAAATGGCCTTCAAGGCTTTAGCATGGTGTAAAAAACATTTGACAAAACTTAAAATTTTATATATGAACAGAGCTTGATTTGAATTTTTTGTTGCGTTTTATGAAATCAAATTGATTTAAATAATTAAAAAAAAACATCCTGCTCAAAGTCCTACATTAGCCTCCCCGTGATGAGCAGGGGAAACGGGTCTCATGCATTTATAGGTTGTACTGTACACAGTGTAGCGGTAATGTATACTTTTTTATGTAGCGGTAATGTAAGGTTTTTTGTAGCGGTAATTACTATGTAGCTGTAATGAAAATTTTGAAAATGTAGCGGTAATGATACGCACCCAGCCATTTCAATATAACTGTTGTTTTAATGCAAAGAATATGAGAGTCAAAAACTGGGGATTTATTTTTATTTCAAAATAAGCCGAATTTCAAAATAAGCGAGTTCAATATAAGTGGAGTAAGCTGTAGTTTCCTTTTAACTTACATGTGTTGGAACATCGTTGTCAGCTGGAAACTTGACACAGTTTCGACACATCTTGGTCACTATGTCCTCTCTAAATATCACAATTTCCTGTGTACAGTACTGTATACGACAGGGGTTAGAGGTGAAGGTCGAATTAGGAAGCTTCCTCCTGACCTCCTCTGTTACAGAGTTAGGAATGGGAGGTCTGTAAGCAAGAAATACTATATAAAATACACAGCTATGCAGCATACATACATTTTAAACCACTTATAAAATAAGATAATAAAATAAAAAGGTAAATGTACATGTACATGTAATTTAATATCTAAAATTAATATTGAAAGCATTTAGTCTTTCTTAGAGTTATGCATCTTTCTAACTAAGGAAGATCTATACATGTACTTCTCTGGGTGTCTTGGAGCATAAAACAATTAACAGGAAATATATCCAGCAATCCTTCATATTCTAACAATAGTCTTCATCAATTGCTGTGCTTACCTTGGTAAAATTGTTGATGGCCCCGGGTCTTGTGAGCCAGGAACAAATATAAATCTGCTGTTCTCTGCAATGCTGGGAAACTCCAAGATTAAATCTACTAAGGTGTGAAAACATTCTGAAATGTAAGAAGAATAATTCATACAGCATTTATTAGAGCACAATGTATATTTCAAGATGAAATGTTCTTATGGTGTTACAAGTGCAAATATCTGAAATTTATTTCTCTATTCTTTATGATATGTACATTATACAAGAATACTGAAAATGTTGTTTCATCTGTTTAACTTTTCATTTATATCATTAATGTGTAAATGACCACCTTACAAACAAACAAGCAGAGCTGTGGAAAACTGCCGGTCATGCCGGTGTAACGTTGAATATTGACCCGAGTTGAAAATTGACCCGGGGGTCATTTTTCAACGTTGAATATTGAACCGGGGTCGTTTTTCAACGTTGAATATTGAGACCAAAAGTCGTTGAATTTATACCCGGGGTCATTTTTCAACAGCTTGATATATTTTTTTTTCTTACACCTGATGACGTCAACAAGTTGAAAATTGACCCTGTTGAATATTGACCCCACCTCAAAGTTTGAACATTTTTTTTAGCTGGGAAGTTGTTTTACGGGATTTATCAGTATCACTTTATTTATATATCGGTTTCAATTTTTTTCCCTTTTCAAGAATAATAGAAATAAACATACAGTATCACCCCGTGTAAACATGTACATTTTGAACAGTGCACGGTTTTAGTTATCTTCAAGCATGACAACTTTATTTTTGACAATACTTTCCAAAATCCATGGCATCCATAAATAACTACAAAAAAACGAATAGGGCATAAAACAAAAATCTTAAAAATCTGCAATCTAGAAAGTAGCCCTATATATATTGATCAGGTGGGTGGAACATCCCATCTAGTCAAATTCAGTATAAAAATAACAAAATTTATAGCCTAAAAATTAGAATGAAACACATCGACCAAAATGATTCCAATGATAGGTTATATTTGTGAAAAGAGCAATATAGCGACCATGGCATGTAAGTAATGCTGACTTTAAATATTTTAAATTGTTGAAATCCCTGTAACAATTAACTTATTTGTCGGTAGACTGTCTCGGCTTCATCGCTTTCGGACCATAACCTTGAGAATGAGATTATTCTTATTCTAAAACATTCTTATTCTATAGAATGTGATTACTGTTTGATTACTTGTTATTTCTATTACATTATTTGTAATTTGTATTCGATAAATTGCTCTTCCAATTACAGGAAAAGTGACAATATTATTCATATATCATAAAATTTACATATTTTTTTTTTCTCGAAAACACGCATTTCCTATTCGATGTCATTAATATTTAAAACAATCGGTTGCAAGTCATTTTTGTCATTCATATGCGATATTTTTTTTATTTGATAATTATTTGGTTTATATGCAATAAAGTTGTTGTTCGAAAACATACTAGCATCCATTTCTATTCGAAAAAATACGATTCCTATTCGATAAACTTCTCATCTTATTACATAATTTTATCTCTATGATCTCCTATGCGATGTTTTTAATTTTTTCTTTTTCAATAATTGCCATGATTGCATTCTGGGAAATATGACAAATTAAACTAGAATTGGTTGTAAACTCAATTAAATAGGAATGTAAAGTTTCACATTATTATCGAATATAAATCAATTTATCACATAGATTGACAAAACAAAATTTGAAAATTTTGGGAAAAAGGCACAAGTTTTCTCTCTTCAAGACTTAGAGACTATGGATCAGCATAAATTAAGCTGTTGCTGTTTAATATTAAATAAATGTGTTTCGTTTTATGCATTGATGGAGTAATTATAGAGGATTTAGTTATTCAGAATGCTAATTTAATTATTTGATTATGTCTCGTATCAATTTTTGACAAAGATATCCAATATGTTTTAATATAAAGTACATGTTGATCCTAATTAAAGACTTCAAGGCATTGTTACGTCTCATCAATTACGGAACATTAAAAAATATTAATACAAGTTGTAGTAATTTTTTTTTCAGAAACATCAAGTCATATTCTATATTACCTTTAATTGAGAAATCAATACTATTTCTGTTTTTACAAAAAAATTATCTCCATTTTAACACTTGTTCTATGAGAAAAACAAGGCGGGGGGGGGGGGGGGGGGGGGGGGGGGGGGGGGGGGGAGGAGGGGGATCGATGTCACTCACTGTAATGAAATTTTCTAAAAGGACTCCTGCAATATAGCATATGATCACAAGAAAAAATAGTCATAACAACAAAGTTTATTTTTAAATAAAATTTGTGGAAAGACACTATGAATTATTAAGTCACAGTAGTGAAAACCCAATCATAAATATGTGTTTTTATGCTGTTGAATTTTGAACCGGTTTCATGATCAAAATTCAACGACCCGGCTCAGTTTTCAACGGATTAGGGTCTAAATTCAACACCTTTGGTCTCAGTTTTCAACGTTGAAAAATGACCCCCGGGTCAATTTTCAACCCGGGTCAAAATTCAACGTTACACCGGCAAGACCGGCAAAAAATGCCTGTGACCGGTAAAAATGCTATTGATGTCGGCCCAAATGACCGACCTCTTTCTTTGTTAAAGGTTTTAGATTTTCCATTTTGATTTAGGCCTATCATCGGCACACTTCCCAGCTTAGTTATCGTACCTTATAAACGATTGCGCAATACTTTTTCTTTGCACGAGATCGAGGCTACAGGAAATGAAAGCGAAACCAGCATTGTTTCGCATGACCTATTAATTTACCAATGGCACATAATTTGTAAAAAACATTTTAAAAATTAAGATAAGGCAGGCTATATACATGTAGCTGGGTATGTGAAACATTTTGACAGAAAAAATTCAAACACAGTTGAGTAAAGCGGTAAACCTATAGTTCTTCCGTCGTTCCGACTGTCCCCGATTTCGTTTTTTTTCATCGATCATGTTCATGATGTTGGTATCTTTATTATCGATGCACAGAGTTTCTTGGACTCATTTTCAAGACAAAATACAATTCCCAAATGCATTAATGTTTAAAAAAAATTACGTTTACTTTGCAGAATTATCATTCATTGTTACCTGCTAAAAGTGATGAAATGTAGTATTGTTATAAATGCAAAAAACGAAAACGGAGGAGGATGGACCTGGAAATGGAGACTTTTTAAATTGTTTTATTAAGTAAAGTGTACTTAAGAAAATAAATGTAATGCTTTTCTTTTAATTTTTTGATTTTGCAACTTAACTATTTCGGACCGGCAAAAATCACTTCGGACCGGCATATTTTGTCTTCTTGCCGGTCCGAATGACTGACTATCTGAAAAAGTTTTCCACAGCTCTGAACAAGAAAAGAGTGGTGTGAAAATATAAAGTAAAACAAAGATCAAGTGAAAATATGTTTTAAACAGAACAATAATTTGATCACCCTCTTCTTAAAACACTACAATAAAACTCGGTTATAACAAAGTCACTGGGACCTATGAAATTACTTGGCTATATCCCTAATTCGTTATATTCATATAAGGAATTTGTTAAATATATATAACTGGGGATCCAAGATAACTTCACTACATCCATGAATTCGCAATATCCGTGTTTGTACTAAACAAGTTTTACTGTATGAATTACTACCTGGATACGACTCTATGAACTATCTTCACCTTTGAGAACTTTTGCCCTATGGCTCTCCTGAGGTGCAGAAATAAAATTACCACACAAAATGAAACATGTTGGAGGAAAGTCTGAATATCCTGTAAAAAGCATCCTTAATTTTTCTATCACCTGAAAAAAATCAATAATGAAGTGAAAACAAGTTACATATAATAACAGTTTTCAAGGTCTAAAAATGTAAAACACATTTAAACAAAACGCGCGGTATGATAATTTGTCGGCACGGCCAGGTGTGTTACAGGACCGAAGACATCCCAAAATATGAATTCAATGCTTATATTTACATTTTCTAATTTTTTCTATTCATAATTGCTTATTTCGGTAAACTTTAATGTGAATTTGGTGCCCTTCAAAACTGGTGTGCTTTATAGAAGTAAGAGCCTTTTGTGACGTTGCAAAGTTAAATAACGCAAACGAACATTGCGAGGAAAAAGTGACAAATTAATTTTAAACGCACATTTGTTGCATTTTTACGTTTAATTAACATGGTTAATATTTTTCATTTATTAATTGTGTCAAAAAATATACATTTTGGTGTTCCTAGAGTATTGAAAATGCATATAGTTCCTTCTGTGTATTCTAACGCGCAGTGACAAGGTTTCGCGCATATTATAGAGATTTGAACATCGTGGATTTCTAATGGATTTCATCAAGAAAATTACACTGAATGTAAATATTTGAATTTTGAATACATTTCACATGGAATCTTTGTGCAAGTGGTAGAAGACAATGGTGAATAAAACACAAAAACGCCACTTTCCATTACTGTAAACGAACTTTTATTTTGCATGCGAGAAATATCCGCGAGTTCCATGACCTCCTTTAACTTGCAAATATTAATAGCTATGAACCATTCATTTTGTTAAGGATTTGTAGAGAATGTTTTCTCAGTCGCGGAAATTAATCGTCGCGGATTGATTTTAAAATGACGAATTGCGAATAAAAGATGATGCAAATAATAGTTGGTTTACAGTATTTAAAAATTTGAGAAAATTTAAAACGATTTGGGATATGACCTACTTATATTTATTTGAAATGTCCTAGTTATTTGTCTTACCTTGACCTGGTCCAGCCAGACATCTGATAAGAACACAAACATGGCGTCTCTGTTGTCCTGCTCCACCTGTTTCAGTTTGGCTGAGGCTTTGGCACAGACACTGGACAGTCCACCGAAAAAATTAATGTTTCCAAAATATGCCCTGTTAAAAGCAAAATAGATTTTCTAAAAACATAAATAAATGTAGTTTCTTTTCATATGCATGCATGTATGTGTGCATCAACAAATAGAAAAATCTCCTTGGCATTTTGTATACATTACTGGACATATAACTTATAAAATGAGGCTCATAAATTGAAAAATCCTCCATCCTAGAAAATTTGTGATTTCATAGTACATGACTAGACATTCAAAAATAATTCTTGAAATGCCCTTGACTTTTACTGTACCTTGTGACCTTTGCTGGTTCTGGAGGAGGGAAACCAAAAGCGTTGACATGGAACACTTCATCCTCATACCAGCCCTCAGCCAGAACAAAGCAGTTCTCTGTGAACAGCCCTGTGTGGAAGTTCTACAGTACGGTCAAGAATGTTTCAGATTGACCAGTTCATCAAGAAACAAAATACTTTTACCATATAATCCTTATTGATCGCCCTGGGCGCTTAGAAAATTGCGAAAAAGGGGGCGGTTATTTTGGTATTCTCTTTATAATACTTAATGTCATATTTTAACTTTAAAAAAATCTTTGAAAAAGAAACATAAATTCAAAGAACCACTAAAATAATGTTTAACTTTAAGTGAAGATAATCCACCCAAATTATGCTAAATGATTCATTATCCACCGAGAAACTGAATAATAGACAAGTTTCAATTTCCCTTTCTTCTAATTTTGGCAGACTTTTGAAACAATTCTAAATGATTTTAATCACTGTACAGGGGGCCCTTATTTCCTAACAATTGAAAAAGACGAAGGGGGGCACTTATAGGGGCAGGGGCAGTTAAGAGGGATTATACGGTAATAGACACTGTATTATTCTTATCCATGCTCTGTTAACTGTTCAATCAGACTACAATATACAGTGTCAGCATATACATGTACTAGGAGACAAAATTTGTGTCAAAATAAATCAGGTGTTGTATTATAAAGGGTTGAGAAATAAAGGTTCAAAGTAAAAAGTGAAACAGACTGCACATGTGCCAGATTATACAGATTTCACTGTATGCACATATATCATATATATTTTAAATTCAGTCGGAACCTGAAGTCCAACTGATAACTTCTGATTCTACATGTAAACTCCTAAAGTAATATGAGGCAGAGTAAGACAGGCCTTTCATGAATAAATAAATTATCCCCCCAAAAAAAATCCAAATTCATTTTTATAATAACAGAAAATCATTAACATCAGCTATGGTGCTATTGTTGTTTGTATGACAGTTACTCAAAGGATACAGCATCACTGAGATCTACTTGCACTGCGCCTGTTGGATCCTCCACATACCATTTACCCTAAAAACCCATAAATTAAACATAAAATTTATTATGAATGTACCTGGCGGGGTGGGGGGGGGGGGGGGGGGTATTAACATACAAAAATTTAATGAATATAAACATAAAATGTATTTAGAATATGCACATTTGATCATTAAATGAATGCATTTGATTTTTTCTTCTGTATATCATTATAAAATTTAGAATAAAGGTACATTTTCTAAGCTCTTCTTTTAACTTGGGTTTTTTTTATGTCATGGAATAAATATCATAATATCTTTATTTTGTAATACATGTAGGTGACATTAATAAAAACATGTGCAGATAAAAGGATGGGATACTACTCGTATACATGGGATAATAATCAAAAACATGTGCACCAAAGTCCTAAAGACAAACATGAAAGATGAAAAGAGACAATAACAGTAAAATAGAAAACGGATAAAGTACATATAAAATATTTTAAAATTAAGAATTTTTTTTACCTCTCTAAGTTGTGTTAACATTCCAAGTACAATAATTTCCCCTAGTCTGGCAGTGCTTCCAAGCAAATACTCTATAGGTTTTAGCTGAAAACAATGTATGTACATATTTGTTAAATGAATGATAGCAGAACATGTATGACTCACCCATTCAGTTTTCACTGATGACAAGCAAAAATCACGGCCAGGAACACGTTAAGTTCCAAGACAGTACCGTTGTCAGAGACCTTTAAAGTTAAGCACTGAATATTGCTCGTTGTCATGAATTTACAGGTGAGGTTATGACAAATCCGTCCGATGTCATTACTTCAGAAGACAGGCCGTGAGCAGTTTTTCATTTTTTAAGTTAAATCCTTTTAACCAATGTCTGAAATTGCAATGGGGAACAGGACTGACACCCCTATTGATGTTGTATGAATTACAGACATTAAAATGAAGTAATAAAAGAGGAGTTTGCGTTGGCGATATTAAACCCCTGTGAAATGAAACGTGGATTTCATTCATTTTCCTCCTGAGATGTTATATTTTTTGTAAATAGAATATTATTTATATATACCAATTAGTGCAGTCAGTATTAAGACATGTTATAAGCCTTTGCAGAAAAAATAGAACAAATTAAAACTGAAAATTTCAAATTATTATAATTTATGTCCGTTGTCATGACAAGATACGAAAATTCAGTCCGTTGTCATCGGTCCGTTGTCGCTACTCTACTGTATGTATACACTTTAAGGAGGTCGATTTCAGTTTTTTATGCTTTGATAAATTTCAAGCATGCCTTCAATAAATGGGTGATTAGTCATGAGGAACTAAACGTATGTTATTTTCTATATTTCATATAATATTCAGCTTTTCTTTGTCATACATAAGGGCTTTTTTCCTTAAAAAACTAATTTCAAAGTGAAGGAAGAAATGCGCACGCTAACTCTCGATTCCCACCTACGTTTTGAACCCATTTAATTCAATATTAATTGTAATTAATTATATATTAATGGCAATTTGGCCATATTATATAAAATCGTTGTTTAATACAAAAAACAGTTCAATTGTACATGTAATTGATGAATTGTTTTAATAAATATGAAATTATCCCTTTTTCCAGCTCTTGAAAAAAGGGGGTATAAGATAAGAACACCATATTTTGAAATAGTCTTGGATATGATTAAATGTTCCTACTATCTTTTCTTATGTTTTAGGCAAATAATGATAAATATGTTAATAAAATATAATGTTTCAGCTGTAAATCGCTTCGAAATTGATGACAAAAATAAGCATTTATGCCTCCTATGAGAAATATCAGCCAGAAAGTGCAGTAAAAGATAACCAAACACAGATATTCAGTTTTGTCGATTATGTCATTTGCTTGAATGGCATAAAGTAAAATGTATTATAACGAATCATTAAGGGGTATCACCTGATATTAAACAAAACCGGATAAAACAAGTACATAGGTGCATGAAGGGTACAAGTGTGTTCCCCCTGAGACTGACTAGAAATTTACATGCATTGAAAATATAAGATTACTCGTACATGTAAATATTCATAAGATATAACATAAATGAGTTAATCCTTGGAGGCGTCCAAACAATTGCGCCAAACCCAGAAATTTATGGCAAGTTACTAATATAAGAAAAATACAGATTTTGACTAGAATGCAAAATAATACAAAAACGAACCCATAAAAAGGGTGGGGGAAGATTTTCATCGCACTAACATTATAACAGAAATGGCGCAACAAAAAAAAATTATTGGATTTAAAAAGTCCGTAACCATGGTAACTCTCCGACGGTGTAAGATTAAAATACATTTCTCATAGCGGCATATATTGAATTATCTGTGATAATATTGTTTTTTGTCTATAAACATATTTGTGATAATATTGTTTTTCGTCGTTTTTTTTTTTTTTTTGTCTATTATCGATAAGTTTGAATTTTTGAAATAATAGTCCATATTACTTGTAAAAAAGAATTTTTGTTTCACCGGGGAGGGGTGTGTGTTTTAAAAGTATTTTCCATTGATTCCTATTGTGAAAAACACAAGGTTTTTAGTTTTCTCTCTTTGTTTTCCCAAATAAGTATTGTTTTATGAAATCCATATAATTATCTATAAAAAAAAATCCTTCGAATATGTTAACTTTTGAAAATTGACTTGGCGGTAGGCGGGAGAACAATGCTTTCGTTCGCAGTTCTTGAAGATGAGAAAATATTCAAAGACATGCAAACGCTAAGAGCTATTATCTCAAAGTTAAAGATCCCAGTTAAAGATCCCAGTCATTAGCTCATATTTCTGTTCATTTTGAATTTCTTTGCCCATTAGAAAAAAAAAATCTTTTAGGAGTGAGCATCGTCTGTCTACCGTTTACACCCACCATGTCCTCCTTGTCTTGATCGGGAAATATACCGAGAAAAATCCGTCGACAATACAGTGTGTATAAGTGGCCTAACAATAATGAATTAGTATGAAAAACGTCAGTCAGCATTTGTCTCAATGATAAATTGTATTTGCCGACAAAATCATTGTTTCGACCAAAGAACTTTTGAAATTATGACTTTTGCAAACCAAGACTTTTGATATTCTTGTTTCAGAAACTTGTTTGTCAGTTAAAACCTCTGTATTTAAAGTACATGTATATGTATCCAACATTTTAATTTTGTTTTACTGATGATATTTCAGGAATTGTTAAACGTTTGCACTCTAGTATGAAAATGAATTGACTAAATAACATCACCGAATGGTTAGCATGTTAGCATATATACACTACTCTAAAGACGATCCCCAAAAAGATTAAAAATTTTCCCCAATATGCTTTCTTTTTCTTAAGAGTATACATACATTTGATCATTTTTAATATATATGCATTTTCTTGATCAGTCTGACTTATAGTAAATACCGGCCCCTACTATTTCACCTCTAACAAAGTGAAATAGTAGGGACTGGCTTTAGTCAGACTGTTTTATTGATAAACTTATATGTTAATTAAGAAAAAGACACCGGACTGGAAAAACTTAACACGTACTGACAACGGACGTTTTGCTCATAAATAACGATTTCTCAAAGCCTGTTCTCAAGAATAGGCTGTCAGTTGTCTAACACATGTAAATTTAAGTTTTTATTCATATTTTAACATAAAAGGACCATTTTGATAAATTTCACATAAGAAATATATAATTTTCAAGCTGGCGATCATGACTTCACACATGGGCATGTGATTGCCAAACAAAACTTCTCAAAATGTATTGTGGATATCAAATACATTAATCTTTGTATGGAATACTGAATGTTGTATCTGTTCCCCAAAATTTAAATTTAATCTCGAAATTGGTCAAAAACGTCATATTTTAGGCATTATTTATAAATTTTGTATGTTTTTAATGACAACGGACGGATATTATCATAACCTTAACTGTATTTTCATGACAACGAGCCATTTTCAGTGCTTAACTTTAAAGATTTCTGACAACGGTACTGTCTTGGAACTTAACGTGTTCCTGGCCGTGAAAATGAAACCTTGGATACTTATCAGAAATGTACATTTAAATTTTATTGTTTTCTCTTTTTACCTGGAATTTCTTTGCACTTTCATCCCTTTCTGCTCCAATGACAGGAGGAGTGAATAAATCATGTCTCTGAGTTCTCTGTCAAATAAGACGGTGGTGATTAGTAAATTATCACTATATACCGGTAAATAGAAGAGACTGTTCAGTATCATTCAATGAATTACTGAACACACAGAGCGCATAATGAACAAAATAATTCTGGAGTTATATTAATAAATTTCAGTTGTCTCTTGCATATTAATTGATATGTCTCAATTTTTTCAGTATCCAAGATCTGATACTAGAATAGAATAAGTGCATTTATATTCTTATGATATATACATGATATAAGAATATTAATTCAAAAAGTCAATTTCAATGTTCCTTGGAATTTCACATTACAAGAAAGATAGAAAACTGAAACATGTGTGAAGAAATTATGAATATCATAGATTTCAGTCTGTCAGTGTTCAAAAACAAATTTTTCTTAGAATCCAACAGATTGAGCATTTGTCACAAACCTGTTGAAGAATGGTATATCTGTCCAAAAACAGAGTCACTTTATCTTGTGCTGTTCCATGCAGGCAAGGAGGAGGTAACCCAAGTGTGGAATTTCTTTAAAATACAAAAAACATAGTTTTCCAAAATCAAAGTTTTGAATTCTCAAAACAAAAAAACTGACTACTGACGTACAAATTTTACATGCATCCAATGGAATAAGGAACAGTTGACAATAAACACTTTTGATGTATACATGATGTAAAATTTAAGAGCGTTTTTGAAGGAATGAAATAGCTTAATTGTATCAGGGTGTATTCAACATTTTTTAAAATAAATTTGATATTTTTCATCATTATCAACATACATTCTTCAATCTCACTAAGATACATCATTGCTCACTTTCTTTCATTTTCTTAATTCTCCCTTTAATCTATTACTTATTATAGCTCTATATCCTTACTGTATAAACTTCTTGCGATCTGCACTGTATGTATATCTGGGCACAGAAAAGGCATCAATGACACAGAAAACATTGTCTCTGAAAATCAGAAATATAAGTACATGTATTAAAGAACAGTTCAAATCAAAATTATCAACTGAACAAAAAATGAACTTTCCATCAAGAATTCCAAAGTTTGCAATCATTTGAATCTTTCTTTCTAATATACGACAATAAACTTCATGCTTTCCCTAATTTAATGTTACAGGTGACTCTCGATCTCTCGAAGTTCAGGGGACCGCAAGAAAAGTTCGAGAGATCGAAGGGTTCGAGAGATGGAAAGTTAATAAAATCCGGAATTTTCCGTTCCGATCAGCGATGTTCTACTATTATATATACTGGAAGTATATGTAAATAAAGTTATTGGACGTTTTCAATCGTATTTTACAGGTAATATACTTGATATCAACAACAATGATCGTGTTTTGAATAAATAAACGAATTCCTGAAGATTCAATAGTTATTTGTTCTTATTTCATAATAATTTGAAACCCGAATACAAGCAATTGTCGGATTGGCTATTCCGCGGCTTGATCGGGTCATTCACTGTGTTCACCATATTTTTCTTAATCGGCATTCAGTCCTTGACAAAGGAATTTCTTGTGCATTATTTGCCATACTGGGATTATGTTGACTCTAATAAAAGTACATAATCTATGGGAACTTATTGAAACGAACGTCTATAAATTTATTTTCAAAATTTTATCATCTCGGTTACAGGTCAAAATAAATTAAGATTTCGTTTATCATGTTTATAATTTATCAATAATAACCAATTAATTATATCAATTCACGGACGACCCACAGGTGTAGTGTCATCTATGTAAACACCCAATTAACACCTCCATGCCATCCCCAGGCGATAACTGTTTTTCCAGGTAAGTCCAGGCTCAATTTCACGCTTGATCGGCGTGTATACACGCACTATCAAAACTTCGAGAGATAGAGGGTCAAATTCAATGAAATACGTGTAACGGGACCAAGGTATTGGTTCGAGAGATAGAGAACTTCGAGAGATAGAAGTTCGAGAGATCAGGAGTAAATTTGCTTAGTTATATAGAGGAAAAAAACGGGACCGGAGGTTCACTTCGAGAGATCGAGAACTTCGAGAGATCGGAGTTCGAGCCATCGAGAGTCACCTGTATATGTTTTATTTTACCAAAAAAACTTTATCATGATCTCTTAAAAATGTCAATAAAATGAAAGAGTTATTTCTATAATTTCCCTCATTATCCCCCTACCCCTCTTCTTGTTCAGCGTTACATTCTTGAACTGCAGCTTCACAGGCGTCTTTTCCAATTAGGGAAGATTTCACTGGAACAACCAAAAAAACACAGGAAATTAATTACAAATCATTGCTTTTACAATGTACTTTATAACATGTATCACTTTTTTCTTCAATGATAGAGAGTTGACACTCTGCTATTATTTAGTATAAATGGAAATCAAATCATGACATCAATTGAAAATTTATCCTATCACAGCTACAACTGACAATTTTTTTCATTTTTTATCTTGGAAATTAATTACCCAAAATCATCAGTCTATTATTTTAATTATGTACTTTTTTTACAAAACAAATCAAGTTAATAGACCTGTATGGGTGTACATAATGTTTATATGCATCAACTTATACTGTAAATCACTTTCTATTCAAGAGGACCTTTACTGTAAAATCACTAATTTTCGACGGGTCAATTTTTCGTGGTTTAAGGAAAATATATTGTTTCATGGGGATTTGATTTCGTGGTTGAAGAATTGTTCAATGGTGATATAGGTGAAAAATTTCATTTCGTGATGGACATAAATTGGTGGGTCTCTTCATACCTTGAAAACCACGAAAATTAAACCCCCACAAAAATTAGTGATTTCACAGTATTTTCACATCATTACGCAGGATAACGTGCTCATGAAAATAGCATTCTTACAAACATAAGTATTCCTAAGGATTATTATACACAGCATGATACACGGAAGTAATCACTGTTTGTGAAAATTTAGTCTTGTTAATAAAGAGTAGATGTCTATCTCGCAAAATTTTTAGCAATTTACAGTACTTACAGGGTTGTTTCTGGATAATCTCAATCATCTTATCAAGAATCTCCTCTCTCTGTGTTTCTTCGACATGATTGAAAACTTCAATCAAGTACTTGCTGGCTTCACTGAAACAGAAAATTAAGACAAAATTTAGATAAATCAAATTATTTCTATTCAAGTTGGGTGGCGCCAGGCGAAAATTATTCATCTGATGGTCACCACTTAATTTTCTGGTTTTCTGGCAGCTACCATATAATTTTCTAGTGGACACCGGATAATTATTTGATTCCATCAGATTGTTTGGTTAACTGTCCTCTCTATTGGGCGCGGTGAGGCATAAACGAGTATGATTACTTCACATTGTGCTGAATAATTACCGACCTATTATCGTGTTAACCAGAACTGGACTTCTTTGTCATTTCTTTCAAGGAGTAACTGTTCTGTCATACACAGCCTCAAAACTTTCAGAACTTTGATTGCAATTGCGCAGAAAAAGACATTTTTCCAAGAGCGATTTTTTCATGAGTTGTTTTCAGATGAATTCAAAGTTGAAAATGATCACTGCATCAAAATGATATTTTCTGCACACCCCGAGAAAAATGCTTTTTAATATAAATAAATCAATTTGGTAGCTAAATAAAGCTACCTCAGGTAGGTAAATAAAGCTATGTAGGTAAATCAAGCTACGTATCTAAATCTAGTGATTGTGCCAGACCTGATTATTATTAATTAGTCGACAGATGCTAAAAATTATATAGCAGCCACCAGAAAGTATATGGCATCAACTACTATGGTAAAGTAGATACATCTTTATTTAACAATGAAGCTGGAATTGGAACTGCCTAAGGTCTGACTGCATCTTTATGAAGGCTAAACCGTCAAAATACCACCCAGTCTCTAAACAGAAAATATCACAATCGTAAGAAATATATATCAAAGTATTATATCAATTTTTACCTTCGCAGTGTTAGACCATGCATTTTAAACGTTGATGTTAATTGAGACTTTAATTTTGCAGCCATTTTAATTTCCCGCCAAATTAAGTACGTTGAAAAGTGTATCACAGGCAGCTTGAATATGCACCGTCAATAAAACTATTCAACCGATCCACTAGAACGAAAAGCAGTGTTTCAACAGAGTGTGGGACATAACTAATCTTTAAAATGCAATTATGATGAAAATCACTTTTATACAAAAGAGATCATTACAATCTTGATTGTTTACAAATGGAATACGAACCCCGATCTCGATCAAAATAGGCAAATCGGTATCTGCATTCAATCATAAAATTGTAAATCATTATAAACATTGAAAGTGAAATAAATCTATATGGCAAGATATCTGTTCCATTTAATTCATTTTCTTTTCTCGGATATGACATTTTCCCATTGCATAATAATCGAATCGGGTTCATTGTTTGTTATAATTTAACCATACAAATAAAAAAGATGGCGAACGTAGAGGACGCACAAGCACGTGTGCGAAATGCATTTAACGACATGATGGCAGCAATTGACAAAGATATTATAAGACAGAGACAGGTATGACATCCCGAAGAATCTTATATTTCGTCGTTTACGTTTTAACTCTATACTTAATTTTCTTATGCAACCATCTTAAAAAGGCATGCAAATTAACTAGAGTTTCCTCGAAAATACCGGGTAGTATGTGTACAAGTACTAGTACAACATGCATTCATGTTTACACAAATCTTTACCTTACAGTTGTTAACTATTTTGCTTTTTTATTACAATGAATTTTAGAAAATGAGGGAAAGGGGTAACATTATATTCCCTATGCTTTTAAATAAGTATTTAATGATGAAATTTACATATTGAATAACTCTGAGAATGATCCACCAAAGTGAAAATAATTACATTATTACAAGGGATGACTAAAGTTTACTGGTAGAGTCTGGTTAACTGTTAGCTGCAGATCTGTAGCCTTATGGTTTTATATATTTGTCTTTGACCATAACGCTACAGATCCCGTAGTGCAAAAAAAGTGCAATTTACGGCGCAATATTTTTTGCGCTCTTTTCTCCACTTTCCAGCATCGTTCAATCAACTACCTTTTAACTCCTAATTCTAGACACATTATTTAACTAATCTGTGTATTTTATCCATCTCCCAACCCTTTATAGTCGTCTATACAAATGATAAACTCGTTTGATTAAAATTATTTCTTAGATAACTGAAAATTCACTTCAAGCGAGTTTATTGCCTGTAGAGACAACTATAAATGGTTGGGAGGTGGATAAACTATACATATTGGCTACAAAATGTGTCTAGAATTAGGAGTTGAAAGGTAGTTGATTGACCAATGCTAGAAATTGGAGAAATTCCCCCCCCCCCCCCAAGAGCGCAAAAAATATTGCGCCGTAAATTGCAACTATTTTGCACTACGGGATCTGTAGCGTTATGGTCAAAGACAAATATATAAAATCATAACGCTACAGATCTGCAGCTAGTTAACTGTATAATACATATGCTACATATTCTGCAATGCAAATGGATGGCATAGGATTCTCTGCACATGGTTGGGGACAATTTCTCAACTTCCAGCATTGATCATTCAATCAACTACCTTTCATAACTTATTTCTAGACATATTTTTTAACCAACCAGTTTATCTTATCCACCCTCTAACCATTACAGTCATCTCTGCAGACCAATAAACTGCTGTTTTGAATTCTGTATCGGATGGCAGAAAATCCAAAACAATTTTTGTCAATCTGAAAGGTAATCGATTTACCAATGCTGGAAAGTAAGAGAAATTCTTCCAAGACATACACTTATTTTTTACTATAAATTGCACCCTATTTGCATTACAGGATATTTAGTAATAATTTAATTTTGTTTATATTCTAGTCTCTCATTGGTTGATTTCCAAAAAGGAACGCAAACCATTTCTTGATAACCTGGTTTGGTATGGGGACACACCCCCTTGACAACCAGCTGAATCATCTGTATCCATGCAGTCCTCTCATTTCCAGTCCATGGGGTTCATAAAAAAATCCAGATTTAATAAATGTGCCTTTAACTTCAAACAGTAGCTCACTCTTACCTCATGTAAACAAACATCATGGCTGCTAGATCTGTGTATCAGTTATTACGTCCCCTTGTTTCAAATCACTTCCGTTACTAGGGATGTATTATTGAGCGGCAAATTTGAACTCATAAAAAGCACTACAATTTTACACCCAAAGTTGTTCAATTATTTAAAAATTAAATTATAAGGAATGACTCTAATTCTTGGCCAAATTATTCGATGATAACCTGGTTTGGGTCAGTTTACGCTTTTTCATAATCCGCTTCGCGGATTATAAAGGGTAAACTGACCCAAACCAGATTATCATCGAATAATTTGGCCAAGAATTAGAGTCATTCCTAAATCATTAACTCCATTTCATGAAAGAAAATACATAAATCTAAAATTCAAACGGAAAAGACTTGTGTCAGTGGATATACCTGGTAAATAAGAAAGCTCAATCACCAACCTTTCAAAAGTTATGATCAAGGTTTTATGTTTTTTAAAAGTGTGTCAAACTCCAGGGTCAAGGTCAAAATTAATGGCACACAGGTAAAACCTTGACATAAGAAAGATACATGCAAAATACAAAAGCCCTAGTACAAACTGTTCACGTGTTATGGCACAACCTGTTCAGATGTTATGGAAAAGGTTCAAGTTTTTCAAAAGTAGACCAAACTCCATGGTCAAGGTCAAGATTGTTGGTTCCCATAGGAAGGATTTGTCACAGGACATTTGAAAGCCCATGTATTAACTGTTCAAAAGTTATGTCAAAGGTTTAAGTTTTTTAAAAAGAGAGTTTATTTCTAAGGTCAAGATCAAAAGTTAAAAAATATTTACACCCATGGAAAGGTCTTCTCACTATAAATACACAAATTAAATATAAAAGCCCTAGCACAAATTTTTCAAATCAAAAGTTATGGCCAAGGTAAGAGTTAGGTAAATTTTTATTAAAGTGGGTCAAACTCCAAGGTCAAGATCAAGAGGTCAAATATGTTTGAATCCAAAGGAAGATCTTGTCACTTTTAAAACAAAAATTGAAATATGAAACTCCAGCCAATCAAAAGTCATGGTCAAGGTTAGCATTTTTGCGGACAAACATACAGATAGATGGACAGGGCAAAAACTACATGTATACCTCACAAATCTTCAAATACGGGGACATAAGAAACATTTTCTTTCATTTATGAGCATTGTTTCACTATTAACTATAGACATTTTTTTCAAATTTTTATGCAGTGTACGAAATTAAAACCTAAATTTATTTTCAGGCAGACATGCATACTTGTGCAGCTAAATGTTACAGTGATAGAAAAAGTCCAATTGAGGACATTGAGAGATGTGCACAAAACTGCAATGCCAAGCTAATGGAAGCATCAAGCTTTGTTCAAAGAGAGGTTGAAGGTTTTCAAGTAAGTTTAGAAGAGCTACATGAAAGTGTGACAAAATATGATCAATTGGTATGGCTTTAAAAAAAGATTCTAATATATATATGAAGAACCATGATCAATCTCCCCCAAAAAGGGGATTATAAGCTTATCTCAATATACAGCTTACTCTACTTATATTGAACTCGCTTACTTTGAAATCCCGGTTATTTCGAAACAGAAATAAATGGCCAAGTTTTTGCCTCTCATATTCTTTGCATTAAAATAACGATTACATGTATATTGAAATCGGATATATTGAAATTATATTGAAGCCACTGATCGGTCCCCACAGGTGATAATGAGTTGTTTTCATAACGGTTATATTGAAGTACTCCCTGTCGGCTGTCGTTACGGTTTGTGACTAATTATGCCTGATTGATCAGTTGTTATACAAATGTGTGAATAATGAAGTTTTCACCTAATGTGTTTTTATACTGCGTGCTCTTAGATTCTTCACTGTTAAATTCTTTGCGTCCAGGTATATAATACGGACATATGAGACTAAACAGCTAAGATAATATAGTAACCCCCACAGATCTAGGAAAAGAAACATAACTTTGAAATTAAATACGTACTGTTAATGGCTACTGATATGCGTAAATTCGAAATAACTAAGGTATTAACTCGAGTACACTTACGATAAAATACAAGCAGCGTTCAGCAGTACTCATCCGTGTAAGTCCGCTGAATTTTCTCGAAAACATAAATAAATGCGATCGGGGAATAATAATGAGGGGTAAAGATTGTCTTTCCAATGAAACAGAAAAAAGAAATAAACTTTCAAGGACTCATATTCTATGTAATCTATTCACTGTTATAGATAAACGATGACAAATTAATTTGTTCGGGTTTGTTCTTCCTTGTTTAAGATAGGGATTGAACTTGTAAAAATGGCGGCTTCACAATTTCGCTTATATTGAATTACGGACCCCTGAATTTCAATATATCCGGAGTAGGCTGTATTTCTCCAAATATAAGGCCCCCAAACTGTAATCATAATTAAAGGGGTGTAACTCTTACTTGTATACAAAAAAAACATATGAAAGAAAAGTTTTGCAAAAAAAGAAAGGAACATATTATATTTTTTTCAGTATGAAAGTCCTATATAAAACTGAAGTATTTATTGTGTAAACTGACATTTTTTGAATGAGAACCTACCAGTAAATGCCAGTTTTCAATTTAACGTCAATGAGATTGATGACTCAGTTAATGTATACATGGTATCACAGTGATTTTTCCATCTTCTGATCAAAGTTTACAGTGTTTACTGACACACTATGCTTTCGCTTTACAGAATCGAATCACTAGATGTGCTATGGATTGTCAGGATGCTGCACGAGACAAAATTGGTCCCGATACGAAAGAGAGCGAAATTCAGGGCTATAAAGAAGGCATGGAGAAATGCGTTATTAATTGTGTGGACACTCATATAACAACTTTACCAAGTCTAGAGAAGAGGCTACGACTAGGACTAACCAAAGGAAAATATGACTGAAATTAACATGCTGTTAGATTTTTTTACAATTACTTAATTTACAAAATGCTACCACAATGGACATTCATTAGCATTGAAATAGATTTTTTTTAATAGAATGTTGGATGCTTGTGTTCATTTTACACTAGTAAAGGCTGTGTAGAGTTTTACGGCATATACATGTACAAGCAATTATTTTTTGTAAAAAGTATAGATTCATGTTATGTAACAGGGATCAGAATTTAAAACCAGCACTGAGCACAGAACAATAGATTTCTTATCTGATATATGAGAACTTTTTTTTTTATGTACATGTACATCATTCATACATGTTGATGAATTCATTCGACAACCAACATAACAAAATCTATATAATGATAAAAATAAATATTTATTTGATATTGTCAAGTCACATGAGACTTTTTGTGTTTTAATATTTCTGTAGTGGTGAATCTAAATGTTTTATCACACTTTTCACAGAAGTAATGTTTTCTGAGGGGGTTCATTTGAGCCTCCTTTTCTTCTTCCATCTCCTGAGCTTCCTCCTGCTGAGTGGGCTCAATATTGCGACTTTGACACTCACTTTCATGCTCGAGTCTCTCTTGGAGGGACACTATGAGACTAGCTTGACATCTGGGACAGACCCAGTGTCTCTGCATGTTACTGGTGTATTCACCCCACACACTGGCTTCTGACTCCTCCAACAAACTGAAAATTTTCAGAGTTGATTATGAGTACAGTTTCATCAAATAATCAACAAAATGCTAGTATAGTTCAGCTATTTTTTTCATTAATTTAATTGAAATTGGGTTAATATGTCCTAAGAGGAGAGAAATGAGAAGGGAGTTAACAAACTTGCCACAAGTGAAAGGACTCATTCTGTATTGAATATGAGATAACATTACAAATTAGACCTGATTACATTTAATAAAGGTCAAGTACACCAAGCTGGTGTATTCACTAATGTTAACATTAATAAGAATGTATGGATGAATATCTCATTGACAAAAGAGATGATCTTTTGTAAAGTTTTATTCCATAAATACAAAATATTAACACCCTCCCATCCCCCTTAAATATTTATGTATGTGTGCAAACCAGTTTAGCTTAAGTCTTATGAGAGACTTCTGGTAGACTCAAGATGATTTTTGTAAGAGAGATGTGTCTTGAATTATAGTCAAAGGTATTACATGTACAAAATTGAAGGCAAGAACATATTTAAGTGGGGCAGTTTTACGACCCTTTAATTTTTAACTGTGACATAATATTTTCATTTGAGATGGATAAAACTTAAAATAAAATCAAAACTTGCCAGTTATAGACCAGATAGTTATTGATCTGGACTCCTCCTTTTACTGGATGAGTTCGCACCTCAGAGCTGGATTTCAGTACACCTGTCAGTATATTACTGTTCCCCATACAATCTACAAATTAAAGGGAAGCAACAAGACTTTAACAATTAACTATGAAGTCTCATTAATCTGTTAATGGATTTAAGATTTTAATGAATAATGTTACCATAGCCATGGAAGGAGAAAGATTACATCAAAAAGTTTTGGTTTGATTTCTATGAAACTTGGTATATACTATATAGGTCTACAAATTTGAGTTAATACATAATTAAATTTTTATTACATTTATGAATACCAACACAGCAAGTTTTCTTGTCCAGTAAATGACTAGTAATTTTAACTCACAATGGAAAAAAAACTGCTACAAATAGTTTCAATATATCAGATGATTATTTGATTCTTGCCTCTGTCTGGTCCCCTGTATAGTCGGCTCTGCTCGGCGGCCATCACTCGACGGATCGCGTAACAGACATCACCGGACAGGTACTCGCTCAGCTTCTTAGCCAGAATTTTCTCCAGCTGCCGAGCTCGGGGGTTTATCTTTCTGTCTTCATCCAAACTTTTCATGGTATCTTCAAGATAATTGTAGCATTTTGTATCCAGTTGTGAAGTTTTGAAACAAGACTTATGACTTACATTTTAAAATAGTGAAATATATAAACTGATAGAATACTCATTTATTTAGTAATATTATACAAACAGGTTCAAAGGAAACAAAGATCAAAATTCAGAAAAAAAAATTTCCAAGACAATCGCATGAATAGATTTTTTTTTTTCCCTTTTATGTATTTTGCCTTGGAGTAATTCCCTTTGGTCCCATCTTGTAGGACAAGGTAGTGACTTTTCCTCTTTGTGCAACCAATTTTAAACATGCATGACAGAAGAATATGGTGGAAAATATTTACAATCTTGAAAGTATGAATTAAAAGAGGCTTTAACAAATATAATTCATAGGAAAAATAGTGTTACCTTTACCTCAGTAACCAGTATAACAAATTGAACTTGGTTGAATAATGAAGGGATCTAGGAATGATGACCTACAATATGGCAGCCATGAGGAAATAACTCTTGCCTAAATCACATCAATGGAAAACCATCTATATACAAGTACATATTGTACCTTGTAAATAGATTAAATAATCCTGCTAAATACAAGTTCGTTTAAATTGACCCTAATAAAAGTTCAATCTTATAAACTGACAGAGTGCAGGTTATACCTTCCAGTCTAAGCTTCAGTAAGTTTTGCCAGGTGGCTCGCAGCTGTATAACACTGGACAGAGTGTTGGATGCTGACTCCTCATCAGCAAACTTTATCTCCAGCCAACCATCACACACAAGTCTGTCATAACAAATCAGTCGAGTACAATGAACTGCCAATATAATATTCTAGAGATTTATGAGGATTGCTTTCAATGTGCTTTACATTTTGAGTAATCAGTACACTACATTGTAGTATTTTCATTTTCTTATCACACTTCAATCTCTCACTTTGTTAGTTCAAACACAAATAATAAAATAAAAAGGCAAAAAATCCCGTAAATAATTGTCTCTTACATCAGCAAGATATTGTACCAGATACACTTCTGAAATAATTATAGCCCTCACCTCATACATGAGGCATCAGTGTCAATGAAGTTGGAGAACATGGTGACTGTCTGTAGAGCTGGGACTCTCATTGTGTTGATTAGATACGGCTTGTTTGTTTCCAGTAGTGATCTGTCAATAGGATAACAGTCTAACAAAGTTTGTACATGTAATACACAACAAAATCTAGTCATTTGGAAATATTTAAGAATATTTACAAACACATTCAGACAGGAAATTTGGCAGTGTTTTAAAATGTGACTGAATCTACATGTACAGTCTCTATGAATAAAATATTATATGAAACAGATTTTGATTGTTTGCTGTTGAAGAAATACGATTTCTTTTCACTGAAAAGGGACATGGATGCAAAGGATTTATACACAAATACTGAGTCACAAGAATTTCCACAGTAACAGCAACACCTCCAGGAATAACCTACACATAAGCTAACAGCTGGTGATGATAACTGAGTTTTCCCCGTAGTTCTGAGGGACACTGGGGATCATGTTTTATCTCTGTAGACCTCAGAAGCTCTGGCTGACAGGCAAACACACAGGTAGGGTGAAGCAGCAGGAAAGGCTTTGTCTGAAAAAATATAAAGGACAGATCATGCATCTCAGAATTTTTTTCTCTCAAGGTGACTCCAAGTAAAATCCCATTAGATAGATCCACATAATGAGCTCCTTGTTCAAGACTACCTTTGAAGATTTTTTAGTTTTTGGTAGTTTCTAACTAATAAAAATTAAACCAATTGGTAAAATATTTTTCAGATCATATTATAACCTTGAACCATAACTTCACTGACCTTGGTATGAAAAGCCTGTTCGGATTCCGATTTATGGGGATTATTTTCGTCTGCTATGGCCACCTGTGGATAAAGCCCACTACACAAGATAATCTTTAACAAATTGATTTCTCCCAGGGTAAAACTTCTGTTCTTGTTGGAGGTTTCCTGTCAGAGAAAAATACGATTGTTAACTCTCCCGTTGTAATTTTTGAGGCAGCGATACACTGAATCATAAAAGTGAAAATGTAGATGTTCATTTGAGTTTCAAGTACCATAAATTAAAACTGAACAACAGTGGACCAGGTCTACTCAGGTGATTGTGTCGTACCTGTAACTTGGAGAGATTGTGAGAGAGACAAATTTCCGGGGAGAAATTTGACCGCGTCATCGTAAATTAATACCACCTTCTCATCATCACTGATAAAATTGAATACCACATTTCAAAACTGGAGAGATTGTGAGAGAAAAGATGTCATCATCTTCCTTCTCATCATCACTGATGACAAAATCCTACAACATTTCAAAACTCAGTATAAGATCATCATCACTAATGATGAAATCCTACCAGGAATACAAAACATATCAAAACTCAGTAAAAGATGCCAAATCCTACTAGATATATGCAACATTTCAAACTCGGTAAAAGATAGTCTTTGCCAGAAAACAACTTTTATGATTCATTTCCATTAATATGGTCATAAAGTTCCATTACCTTTTACTAAATAATTCTTTTTTTAATTATCACCTTATCTTTAAAGATTTAAGTCTAAGAGAACATGCAACATAAATTTTAAAATAATTTCAAAATCAATTTTGGTCATACAATATCTTGTAATAAAGAAGGCAATGATTACATGTACATCTTCCTTACACTTTGATTTGTATTTTTAAGAGCCAAGTAAATGTCTTACATCATCCTCTAACTTTAGGACTTTCCTTTTCTTAGCTTCTCTGTTCTTCTCTTTCTTCAGCTGCCCTAATCGTTTCCTGTCTCCATGGTGACGACGTCTCTCGTCACTTGTCATAAAAGCTTCCCTACCTTCAGTCTTCACCAGTAAATTATGGTCCTTAAAATGTTGATATATTAATATTTTAATTTTACCGATATTGATAATTTTAAAATTTGTATTTTTCTGGTGCCATTACTTTTGATTTGCTGTACCTGTAGAAGTTCTTTGAACTGCCCCTTCAGTTTCGTCATTTCATAAAATCTCTGTTCTTCCAAACCTCGTCTTCTACACCATTTTCTGGTATCCTGACCCTTTCCTTTCACCTGTTCTCAAAATACATGTATAGCAAAGTACATAAATCAATATAAATATAATTCACTATTAAAGAAGACACTGAACAAAAATTACAATTAATATGAAATGACTTTGACAAACTTTTGACAAAAAATCACTGTTTATATCATTTTGAAAGTGATAATCAAAGCTGGGAACAGGCAAACCCCTTTTTTACAGTACCACATTTAACACTAAAAAATATGTCAATATTTAATGCGAATGATCTAACCTGTATCCACTCATCAAAAGCATTCAGTAATGTAAAGGGGTCTCCATGGTCGGATTCTAGTGGTTTTCTTGTAGACTGTAAGTATTTTATAATTTAAAAGAATGGATTTCAACAAAACTTAAAGTTTAATTCCTCAATAAGAAGCATTACTCCTTCTTTGGCACACAGATATAAGAAATAAACTGTGCCTCTAGTATTTCATATAAAGAATATAAACGATGTTTGTGCATTTTTGCTTCCTTGTTAGAAAATTATCAAAACATCGTTCTTTTTTTAAAAGTCAAATGGTCTCATGAAAAATACTTTTCATGTTAGTGGGATGCCATGCACTTTTAAAAGAAAATAAGCTCAGCAAATAATTCCTTTGTAGTTACTTGAGTAACCTTCATGTTTATTTACCACAGCATCATAATCTGTGTGAGCTTTACTGGTAAATGGAGACTGAACACTCATGGCTGCTGCTATAGACAACACAGGATCTATCATCTGTAAAATTAGTACATGTACCATATAAATAAGTTTTACAATAACTTACATGTATCAGACAGAGATCCAAAATCCTTTAATTGTGCATGCTTATGATTTCAACGTACATCTATCACATAAGATATCTATTTTACGAGAGTAAACTCCTAATCAGATAAAAGATCATAAAAATTATGTAATACATGTATTTTCCAAGTTGCTAGAAACAGCTCTTTATGTTCCGAGAGAATTAGCAGGTTAAGTTTATGCTGTTAAGGTAGATTTCTTCCGATGTTGATATTAAAAGACTCTTACATGAAATATTGATCCCATTATGAGCATCTTTCCTATAATGACATCTACTGGTAACCGTGACAACATCTGACCAATAGGAGTTAACTTCTCATCCTCAGTTAGAGCACTCTATTAAAAGAAAATTGATTTGTGTACATTTTTGTGAAGAAAATTAATTTTTTTACAAATTTTTGTCGGATATACAAGGGAAAATTTTTTGGATACCCCAATACAGTCAATTCTCGAATTATCGCCATTCGATTCATCGCCATTTTCGCAATACCGCCATAATTTCCCAAGAACGTTTTTCCTGCTATATAAAATTCTCTTTATAACGCCAAATTCGCATACCGCCATCCGCCACCCTGTTTTCACAACAAACGTCCATTTTTAAGTGTCAATTATCTCGATATACTGCCACAGGTGCATGTGGTCAGTGAAGCGCGGCTAATTAGTTGACTCTATTCCTGTTGTAAAGCATGCAAACGCAGACAAGGTACATGCAATTAAGTAATTAAACAAGAATTAGAGAAACAATAATTATAACATGAACTGTTATAATAATTTTGTTTTCTGTTTAATAAAATCATTTAGTCATGGCTTCGCCACGAAAGCGGTCGTTGTTAAAGTACGCCGATCACGATATTATTTTGATGATCTCTGCTTTAAACAGTGCAAAGTTTGCTGGAAAAAATAATTGTACAGTATAAATTGTGAACGTTCCATCAACAATGATACCATAAACAATGAACATATTCAAGAATTCATTTTACTTATTATCGGCAATATATCACGATGATTGACCCAGTATTTTTTTTTTCAATATTGAACGTGCAGATTTACTTTCATATACAAATATTTGTCTTTATTTCATAACTGCACATTTTGTTTTAGCGAAATTGTACATTAAAAAAATTACTTGAAGTATTTTCAATCAGAAATATGTTTTATATATATGTACATGTAATAATAAGAATAGAAACGCTAAATGGTATTTCTAAGAACGATAACTCTACTTCTTTTTTTCTAAAAGATGGGAAATTCAATTCATCGCCAAATTCGTTATACCGCCATGATTTCTAAATTACAAAAGGTGGCGGTATATCGAGAATTAACTGTACTACATAATCTCAATTACATGTACTTAACAGGTGCAAAATTTATTGACATGCAAGTTAAAATTGAAACTCAACATTAAAAAAAATCCCAACAATTGCTCTTTCTGAATAGGCAGCTAAATACAGTCAACATACCTGTTCTTTCAGGAAGTGGACAGCATTTTCTATGCTACTCATCTCTGGTTCCTCTAGAAAAGGAAATCTACAATTAACAAAATTTAATTAGTATTATTTTTTAAATACTAGATTTTTAAGATTGGGTAAAAACATCGTTTACTAATCATATGGCTTCAAAATAATGACCTGGCATGATTTAATAACAGACAATTAAATGGAAAAACTAACAGACAGACAAACAAACAGGGCATAAGGAATAGATCTCTATCTTTGTTGTGTTGAAAGAGTGAATAACTATTGCTGCACATTTAAGAGTAACAACACTGAGACACCAATGTACATGCACAGTCTTTGTAGATCTTTATCTGTTGATATGAATTGACCATTTTTCAAACCTCTTACTTTCTGACATCTGGGAGCCCCATGGATATCATCTGTAAGATCAGTGAGTCTAGTGGTACCCTCTGTATCTCTGGTGTGGCGTACTCCTGGAAGGATTGAAAGTCTGACTCCTCATACAATCTGTAACAAACACCAGGGCCTGTCCTACCTAAAAAGCAAGAATTGTCTTATCAGCATTATATAGATATAACAAATACATTTATGACTTGTACATATTATATTATAAATGCCTATATATACACTATAGTGTACATGTACCTCACTTTTACTAAAATCTTTTATATGATATTGAATGTAAAAATGCAAACTTTTTAAAAGCAATGATTTCAAAAGCCTTTCTTGCATCCTTAAAATTCTGCATGTCATATTTATACATAATGTAGTCCAGTGGTGTTTTGTTTTTCTGGACAGAAGTTTAAGATTTCAACAAGTTTAAAGGTCTAAAGTCTCTCCATAACTTGTAATCATTACCTGCTCTACCCTTTCTCTGTTCTGCACTGGCCTGACTGATCCAAAATTCCTGCAGTCTCTGCATTTTATACTTAGGGTCAAAGGTCATTTCCTTCACCTGTAAAATATTAATATGTACCGTACATCAGATTTCAGGTCTATCTTTAATCCCCTTCAAAAGCATAGTGTATGTTCACTTCTAAATATATAGTGTGTACATGTAAAAGCATATCATCAATTTTTTAAATGTGTGTTACAACAAAGTTAATATATAATTGTATAAAGTTTGACATAAAAATGTATTCAGTGATTAGCAGAAACACATTTGTGCATGTAGCTTATATATAATACTTGGATAAAGATGAAAGCAGACCTTTCCAGAGTCGATGATGAAGCGAACTCCATCTATGGTCACAGATGTCTCTGCGATGTTAGTGGATACAATACACTTCCTGACACCCTCAGGTGGAAAATCAAACACCTGACAAAAATTGTTAAATATTCATTGCTAAACCTTAATGTTCTAATGTTCATGTTTGGCAGCTGGTCTTTACTCATCAAAGCATAATTAAACAATTTTTTATCAAAGATGAAATCACCTTTTAAACAAGGTTTGAAAACTGAAAATTTCAGTAGTTAGCAATTATCTACAAAATTAAATCTCACTTGAAAATTTTATATGACTATATACTGAAAGGTTGATATATTCAACATAAAGAATAAAACCAATGAATACATGTACCATAAAACATGCCAAGTGAACTTAAAGAAGGACAACCTGATACATGTCAGCCTATAAATATCAGAAAATTTTCAAAACATATTTATTACAATATGATCACACAAATGAAAATCGGTTAAAACTGTTTCATCAAAACCATCTTTAATCATTACAACAAATTTGAAAATCCCTCTCTTTACCTTGTCCTGTTCATCTACAGACAGAGCCCCGTGCAGTGGAAGCACGATCCACCTCCTCGTGTTCTGAGCGTACATCTTGGCAGCCTCTACCACGGTCATTATCTCAGACATCCCACTCAGGAAAATCAATAGATCCCCTCGCTCAGTGATAGGATACTTTAAAGGATACAAAGTGTTTTCTAAGATTGTAAAGTAATTTTTATTATTCACACATAAATTTATTTTCTTCAAATAACATGTATAAAAATTGCAAGATGGTAACCCTTCTCAATGGTTAATGAACAATTCTCAATGACAAAATTTTTAAAAAAAACAAACTAAAAAATATTCTTCAGACATGAACAAAATGTTGGAAACCATTTACTAACCTTTGTATCAATTCACAACAGTCAATAATGGTAACAATTTTCAATTGTAATGAAGATGCAACAATTCTAATTGACCAAATTTTCCAAAAAACAAACTAAACAAGATGTGTTTGTGAAACACTATGCGCCCCGCGGCAACAAAGTTATAAAATTCTTTTTTTAGCATATAGGTCACAGTCAAGGTCACAAGGTCATTGATAATGTCATTTGAAAGAACTTTAGTAGTGGAGTAAGCATACCAAATATGAAGTCAATATCTCCTATGATTCAAAATTTATGGCAAAAGAAAATATTAGCATTAAGGTCACAGTATTTGATGTATAATTAATGTGAAGTAAGCATACCAAATATGCACAGTTCAAAATATGAAATTTTTAGAACCTTCACAAGGTCAGTAATTGCCATATAAATCCAACTGTACAGAAGTACATGTAATATTAAACTGTGATTTGCATAAAAATCATAATTCTCGGATCTAAAAATGGGGTGAACAATATTTTTAAATATTGAAAAAATTAAAAACTTCATATTTTTCCAAATATGGTGTCAATCTTGCATCAACTGTCCCAAACTACAACACACCCTTCATCTTAATGAAATTTTTTAATCTATTTTGTGTTTTTTTATAAACATACTTGCCCATTCTAGTTCTCAACACTATGTACTTTTGCAGCTAGCTTGTTTTATAAAAGAAATACAAAGTTTACCCTTTCAAATCTGCATAATTCAAAACCCCAAAAGTTCAAGTCCTACATGTATCTACACAAACCTTGACAACAGGGGCTCCATCAAAGTAGCTGCTGAAGAGGTTAATATTAATGGTAGCAGACATTAACACCAGCTTTAGATCTTTTCGATGCTGTAGCATACATTTCATCACCCCGAGCAGGAAGTCAGTGTGAATGTGACGCTCGTGAACCTCGTCAATTACGATCACATTATACTGGTTCAAAAGTGGGTCAGTGGTCATCTGTCGAAGTAAAAGTCCTGCACATAAAATGAAAAGATTCAGTTCAGGGAGAAAAGATGCATTGAAAATTCTAAGACAACACACTAGTACACTCTTAATTCAGAGAAACCCAAAGTCCAATATAATAATATAAAATATGCTTGTATAAATTACACATTTTCACACTACTATTTCATGCACTAATACAAAGACAGAAAATCTGATTTACATACCTTCTGTCAGAAACAATATCCTGGTAAATCTTGTTTTTGTCTTTTCAAACCTAACCTATGTTTTCAAAAGCAAAAATGAATCAATTTAATATTTTGTACAAATTTATTTCTTTAATCTGAAACACTACTAACATGTAATATTAATTTTACATATAGATGTATTACACACTGACAATTACAAGACCTTATTTTTTAGGCCTTGCCATGACCTTATTGAATTATTCAATAAAAATATGTTTAAAGTATAATTACAAGACCTCATTTTTCCTTTATGACCATAAAGATCTTTCTCCTGTATGCTAAACAATCTCATAATATTTTATACAGCCATTGATTCACATGCACTGGTCCTTTTTTTTTACCTGGTAAGCCACTTCAGACCCATATTCATTCAGTGTCTCATAACCCACTCTTTTGGACAGAGATATACATGCGATACGTCTGGGCTGGGTACACGCTATCCCTGTGTAGCCTGCCGCTAACAAGTACTGAGGAACCTGTGTTATGTAACAGACATACAATTTTTTATGACAATCAAGATCAATGCTCCTTCAAGATAACATGTACATTTTAGTGTAGTTCACATCAATTGATCTGTGTAGCATACAGTACATGTTCAAATATAATAATTTTATGATTATATAATACTCATGAAAAAAGAAGAGTTTTCTCCCTTTAACACAGTAATCTTGAATGTGCTTTTATTTCTTCTTCAAGCTTAGAGTATCCACTCTGTTTCTTCTATTCTTTTTCCTTATCGTCGATTTCTACCTTAGAAAATTTTGATTTGGAGTGGATTTTACTCTTTTTACAAGGATTATCTCTAAAGATGTTGATTTCCCCAATGCCTGTGTTGATTTTTCCATAACAGTGTTAATTTTTTTTCCATATTCATGTGTTGATTTTCAATTTTACTTGTGTTGTGTATACCATACTTGTGTTGAATTTCTCCATACCTATGTTGATTTTTCCCATACCTGTGTTGATTTTTCCCATACCTGTGTTGATTTTCCCCATAAATGTGTTGATTTTCCCATATCTGTGTTGTTTTCCATATTCCTGTGTTGATTTTCTCCATACCTGTGTTGATTTTTCCCATACCTGTCTTGATTTTTCCCACACCTGTGTTGATTCTCCCCATATCTGTGTTTTTTTCCCATGCATTTGTTGATTTTCCCATACCTGTGTTTATTTTCCCCATACCTGTCTTGATTTTTCCTATACCTGTGTTGATTTTTCCCATACCTGTGTTGATTTTCCACATCCTGTGTCTCCTGCCACCACAACTATTTGGTTTTGTTGAAGTTTATCAAGAATCATTTGTTTGTACTGGAAAATTGGCAGATTTTCCTGATCTGTCCGGATCTTCTTCAGCTTGTTGAACTGTAAATTTAAATTAAAATCATCATAAGAAGATTTGGTGTTATCTGAATTTCATATTTTTCTTTCCATTGAAATTATATTCAATAATATGTAAATACAAAATGAAAGCTAAAACTTTAAGATTTCAGCAAAGAGAACTTTTTTTTAAATGAAAAAATTAAAATGATTTTTACAAGTATTTACAAAGTATTTTAGAATACCTCCAGTACATGGTATACACACCTTTTGTTTCTGTAGAAAGTCTAGGTAGTATAACAAGATGTGTTTGAACTGCCTTACTCTCTCTATGGTCAATTCTCTCTCAATTTCACAATCTGAAATATCACATACATTATAAGTATCTGGTAATTAATTTTTCTTCCTTTTTCCTCAGATGACTCTCCATCACTGACTATCCCCTACATGGTCTAGTATAATGTTTTTAATTTTTGTTACACATTCCCTCTCCCTATTATCTACAAGAAAACTTGTGACATTTACCAGCAAGTTTCCCTCGTCTTAGAAAGTCATCTACGTTTTTGCTGATGATTCCGATATTAACTCGGTACCTCTTGTCATAATGAAGTGGAAGCCCTAGCTTCCCTTCCTTGTCATCTTCAACCTTCTTACCTGAAAGACATAATAAGAGGCATATTCATAGAAAATATCCTTTAAAATGTAAAAAGATTTCTTTTGTGAACATCATTTTGTTTATTTAGATACATGTACTTTTAAGACCAAATGAATTTAAAAATGAACTCAGTGCTTTCGTGCAGAAAAAGTAAAACTTTCAGCAAATTCATTTTCATTAAAATGAACTGTAACTGCATTTCTGCTGAATTTCATCTTACTATGTACAAAATACTACCCGGTAGTAATCTAATACAAATTCTTCTGACTGCAGCAGTATAAATCCTATACTCTACCTGAATCTTTACCAGATTCATTTTTCTTCCTCTGGAAATCTTGATATCTTTTCAAAAATATCCAGAAATCATCATAATTTTTAGTTCCTCTGCAAACAAAGAAATTATACCTTGATCAAACATGGATCTTATTAAAGTTGAAAATATGTAAAAATATGGTCCTTTAAATTAAAAAATTACTATGCGCACTTAATTTATACTTCTCAATAATTTTCACTGAAAATCACTTTCTAAAACAATTGGTGCATCTCTTGGATAACAACAGTAAGCAAAAATACTTGCCTTTTTAAGAAACTGTCCTCTCTAAAAAATATTTTGTTGAGAGATGATCTGTAGTCGTGAAAGTTGAAATCAAAATCAACACTTTCCTCTTCAGCCTTTGTTTCTCTATCTTTATCATGTTTATATTTATCAGGTCCGGCACAATCTTGATTAAGCTATATAGCTTGATTTAGCTTTATAGCTTTAAGCTATTCAAAATAGCCTTATCTAGCTATTTTATCAGACCTTTTTTCTTAAAAGTGTTATTTCTTCAACAGGTGCAAAAAATGCAGTGGAAATATAAACTTTGAACTCTTCTGAATATAATGGATGTAAAATCACTACCAAATTGCATCTCCTTGAGAGACTTAGTACTCAAAATATCAAAATGTTTTGGGGCTATTGATGAATGACCACACAATTATTTCCTGAATGAAATCATAAAGGAGGTCAGATATGGCCAACAGGGTACTTGATTGGTAAGAGTTCAGCACAATGAGAAGCAATCATACTTATACCCATGCCTCACTGCATGCAAAATAGTGGACAGTTACTCAAACAATAGACATTCATATCTTGCTTAAAAGTATTCAACAGCAGCAATGTTAGAACTTTCTATGTTTTAGGTTGTATTTTTGATAGCCCATTGTACATATATGAATAGTCAAATATTTTGACTTTGAGAGTTTATTTTTTTCAAAAAACGTTTTTGTTAAGAATTGCATATAAATAGCTTTATCAAGCTATTTTGAATAGCTTAATAAAGCTATATAGCTTTTTAAAGCTATATAGCTTAATCAAGAGATTGTGCTGGACCTGTTTATAAGATGAAGACTGTTCCCTCACATACTCAGCATCTATCAATGTACAAATTAAAACTTTTAAAATACTGTCTGATTGTAGGATATATTACCTGATTACTGCTTTTGTATGGTTGAATCAACTGCAATCAAACTTCAATTTTATTGAAGGGACTAACGCCCAAAGAATTGAGAAAAAGTGGGGGAAATAATATAGAAAAAGTGGTTGGAACTTCCACACCACTTAATTTTGGCATATCCCTTCTAGACCAGGTCCAGCACAATCTCTTGATTAATTGTATAGCTGTATAGCTTGATTTTGGCTCAAATGTGTTCAAAAACGTTTTAAACTTCATTTAGAAAAGAAAGCAATACCTTTAGTGTTGTCTTCATCTTCGCTGTCTCTCTTGTATCCATATTTCTCCCCTTTATGTTTCTCTCTGTCGGCATATTGCCTGTCTTTGTGTTTTTTATGCTTTTTCTTATGTTTGTGTCTCTTTTCGTGAGAAAATGACTCCATCTTTGTTTATACCGGAAATAGATTTGGATTTATCAGTTTACCCAAATAGACTCAAAAGAGGTTCGAAAGGATTAATTTAGATTATAGTGTATAATTTTTTCAAAATTGTTTTGCAATAATATGAAAAGATACTAAATAAATCATAAAATATGCTAGAATATAAAAAAGAATTCTTAAAAATAGCTCAAGATATGTAATTTATTTATTTTTTTTAATATCATATTTCAAGAAGCCATTTTCTTTATTTCTTTTATTTCCATAAGGTGGCACAAAAAAATCTGATAGAATCCTAGCTCTTATCGCTGTTTAAAATCTCACAATATATGAAAACTAGCAATCTCAATTTTTTTTAATCTTGAAACAAAATTTTGGGAAAAATACATTTCTGACTACATTTGCACTCATTTGGGTAAATAGTCAAGCCTATTTCATTTTGTTCTTCTAGCGGTATTTTCGAAAAGGAAGATGGACGGAACAGATACTGATATGAAAAACCATCCAAGGGATAATATACAGGAGTAATTTTTAGTCGTTTTTATTATTAATTTAGCATTATTGATATTGTGTCATATCTGTACCAGGAAATTTCTGTATATCAAATTAAAGAATGATCGATAGTCTAGTGTAATGTCAGTAATGAAAGGCAGGTCCTGCACAATCTCTTGCTATTATTTAACTTTTTGACTGGAAATAGTGGTATATATTAACTTAATTAAGCTATTCAAATTAACTTGATAAGCAATTAACTTTGTGTTACTCATCGACCCGACAAACTCTTATTATATAACTCTTCCCTTTTTTTTATCAGCATCTGATCAGTAATAGAAATTTTCATTTTAGATTCCTAAATGCAGTTGAAAATCACAAATTTTATGAGGGTACAGAAGACATTGACGGAAAAGATTTGTCCGTCAAATTTGCTCAGCTCAGCCAGGTTTGTACAGTGGACTGAATCCTGTCAAAGATTGAGTAGGCCAGATTCATGCAGTTACAATGATCTGATGATGCGGTCCTACTAAACAGAGTACGCTAGTACGATAGAGTACGTTAGAATACCTAGTAAAATTTAATAATCTAATTCAATTAAACTACTTTCTATATGTTTTTCTACTTTAGTTTAATGTATTGAACATATATCTTAAATAGAATTCGTATGTTTTCCTTATTTTATGATTTATTTTAATTTTTGATTTCTGGTTACCATCTATTGTTTGATCCCGATCTAATTTAACTTAAACATGTTAAAATGTTTAAGAAATGAATGTAATATTTTTTTTCTTTGATCGATATGTATCAAAGAAAAAAATTGGAGTACAGGACGGAAAACTTCATCAATGCGCATCATTTAATTATTATTTTAAATTAATAAAATGAAAGTTTCTTTCACTTTTCTATTAAATTTACACGTCAAAAACAGTGCGCACGAATACATCACCATAACGTTAACGTTGCTGAAAATTCAAAATGGCTCTAACGATACTAACGAAAAAACGTTCTCAAATATTGTCGTATGATTACCAACATTCTCTGAAATAATTTACAGTTCTTTAACACAAAAACTTAACCTGTTGTGTTATCCCTCTGGGTATATTTTTCCCGGTAAGTTATCTTAGTTCGTAAATATAAAGGGAAGCTACTCAAATATCCTAACAGTTCTCGGTCACAGAAATTTTGGATTTCATTTGCACATCTGAATTTCAAACCAAATATGTAAATAAGTATCTCACAACCTGTCAATGCTGTAAAACCTGAAAGAGTCTGCTTCCGACTGTTCAAGATGAAAAGAATTCCGTCCTCATTCATGCACTGTCGTTTTTCTCAATCATTCGTTTCCCACAATTTAACAGATTTACGATTTTCCCCGCTTTGGAGTTTGGTAGCATAATAAAACATTTTTTCAGTTCTATTGTTTCATACCAGATATCTCAAAGTCAAACATTTAAGAAGAATATGCCGATTAAACGATTTCTTCCCTTCTTTCCCATAACTGTATTGTCGTCATGCAGACGATTTGATTTGTTTAGCAAAGGGGGATAATTCAAAATGAAACGAAAGTAGAAAATAAGTCAGGAACGTAACGGACAGGTTCCGAAATTCAGGAAAATATTTATTAAAGTAAAAGTATTTAATTATTCCTTCAAAAAGTAATCTGGGAGCGGGAATATACATGTAAAGACTGCCAAAGTAGTTCCGGCTGCTTAGTGCAAGAGAACTCTAGATTTTATTGATGCAGTTATCAAAAGAATTTTTTATCCAATCAGAATCAAGTATTTTATAGAAATTAAATGATTTCAATTTTAATGTGAAAAATATTTACATAATGCAATGAATTTAATGTTTGATAAAATTTAGTTGAAATGATTGAATGTGAATCAAAATAGTAATCGAGATTGGGGGTTTTATACTAGTAATCTTCTTGCATTGAATCATGAATGTCATGTTATTTTCAAGTCAAAATATTGCTAAAAACCAAATATTTGAAGCAAATATTGAAATATAAGGTAGTTTATAGTAATGTTTAAACAATTTGTATGATCATGAATAAATAATCTAATTGCATTAAATTATACAATTTTTCTAATGTACTCTAAAGTACTCTATCGTACTCAATTGTACTCTGTTTAGTAGTACCCCTGATGATGATTAAAAACATTGTACAGTACATGCAGTTAAAAGTCTTTTTCATTTGGAGAGATTGTAATAACCCTTAACAGCTGTTAAAACTTTATGAATTTTATTTATTTTTACTGCAGCTTTAGGTTACTCATGTAGTGGATCAGCTGTTCATATGTTTTTAAAGTGAAAAATATTTGCTTATTATTGTGCAGTGCAATGCTCAATGTTATAAATGTTACCCTTAAATTTTAGTTTTTCTTAATTGCAGTTTATGAATAGATTACTTCAAATACTGAGATATTATTTCATTTCTTTTTATAGAGGTTTTGGAAATAAATTTGAAAATTTTATATCTTATTAAGCAGTTTTAGAAAGAGATTATAAATGTAATTTTCTTTGAATAGGCAAAGACACAGATCAAAGAGGCTTTTTCATTACAAACAGTGTCCAAGGAAATGTTCCTCAAATATCTGTGTCAAGACTTCAACAGCTGGCCAACACAACAAAATCAGTCAGGTAAAATTAATGGTTTACAACAGAATCGGTTCTGCCTTAAATTAAAGGACCCCTTTGGTCCTTTTTTTTGTAAATTTCATGTTCTTTTACCTGTAAAAATGCATGTTTTGAAATGCATATAATTTTTGACAATTTTGAAGTTGAAAATTGATTTCTGCTAAAGCAAATATAATTTTTGTGACTGGAAGGTGTTCATTTACCCATACAAACTATAGGAATGTTTGAAGAGTTAAAAATGTATTATATCTATGATGATTTATAGAGGATCCACAGATGCAGGAGGTCTCACAAAAATTAAAGTCCAGTAAAGCTGCCATTGAACAAGAGAAGGCAACCGCAACAGAACTAGCCTCTTGTGCTGAGGATGGTAATTATAAGCTGTAATGAACAAAAATTTGTGTAATGATAAATACTAAATAGCTGTAATTGAACAAGAGATGACCTCTGCTAATGAACCAACCACGTGTGCTTGAGGATGGTATTTATGATAAAACAGCTGTAAAGCTGTAAATTGAAGATTCAAGGGCATAGTGTCTTTGCTCTGTGTGTCTGTCTGGTTGTCTGCAAGAACATTAAATTTGCTCATATCCAGCTAATTCCATGTTTTCCATTTGTAGGTTACGAAATGCTGAAGTCAAAGATCTCAAGCTTGAAAGAAATTCTTGTCAAGAGAGAACAGAAGGTATTTGGTTAATCTATCCTTTTGTGCCGAGAGTATTTTAAAAATAGTATTCAATGTAAGGAATATGACCCTGATAATGGTATCCTCTTTTACAGTATACATGTTTTATAAATGTATGTATAATGGATGTCTTATAACTGCCTTATTCTTTCATCTATGTACTATAACATAATTTGATATAGAAAATATCTTCAGCATGTTTATAGATTGCTGACAGGAAAGTTCATTGAAATGAACATTTTATACCTTAGCGAAAAGAGTTACAAGAGCTGAGGAATAAGATGAATGGTGGTGAAGGAGTTCCAAAGAATCTAAAGGAAGCCATTCAACAACAGGTTTGTAATATGTCTATTATCCATAGTAAGGAACTGCTGCAAAGAACAAAATTTTAAAATTGTGTAGCTCCAAACAAAATTATTATTTTCTTTAATATCATTGTGGAATATGACAAAGATTGAAAAATCAGCTCTACAAATCAATGAAGTGTGCTGTCCTCACTCATACACTTTATTGATAAAAAAGTAGATTCCATGTTTGCATCAAAATTTTTCAAGGAGTGAGATATAAACCTTTAAACAAAACCGATTTTTTCTTATGAGCATTTTCCACAGATTCACAATGCACATATTAATGATGACAATACACATGGCATTTAGAATTTAATTTTCATTATAGAAAGAGGAGAAAGCACGATTAGAGGCTGAGATAGCCATGAGAGAGGAAGCAAAAGTGGAAGCCAAAGTCGACCACGACAGACTACAACAAGACGTGACAACTCTCCGAGGGAAGATCGAGAGACAGGAAGAGGATATCCATAAATCTCACTCCGAAGCAGTCAAGAAACAAACACTCTTAGCAGAAAAAATCAAACAGTGAGTAGATCATATAACTGTATAAAGGAATGTTATACATTTTATTTAAATTATATATACCAATACATAGTGAATGATTTTTATTCTGTTCAGTTTCTTAGTTCACTTGAGCCAGTGAATCTTTTCTGATCAAAATGTATCATTTGTCTGTCCTCCCATCTGTCTGTTGTCTGTACACTTGACATTTTCAGCTTCAACCCCCCCCCCCCACTTTCTTTGGAAGAGGACAATGTAGTGTTGTTACTTGTATGATGCATGGCTTCCTGATGGTCTGATCTAATGGGTCAATCTGTTAGAGGTCCCTCATTCAATTCCAAACAGAGAGACAAACTAGACCCTCTTACAACATTGTAATGAACAATATCATCTGAATATCATTTTATCCTTATAAAGAAATACATGTAGAACTCTGTGAATACATTATGTAAAGCACTTAAGACAGGCATGATAGAGGTCCCAAATGCAATGCAAAGCAGACGGGTAAATCAATCTCTGGTACAACATTTCAGTGAACAATACCACCTGAGTATTAAACAATTATTCAATCTTTTTTAGGGAAACAGAACTCCATGAATACATCAGGAAGTTGTCTGGGATCCGAGAGATCCCAACAGAGGATGCAGATTCTGTGTGCCTGGGATTTGTTCAGGGAGAGGAAGAGGATCCCAGCCTCATTCTGACAATGCACCTGGCTGCTGATCCCACTGACAGAGTGTACCTGAAAGGAGCAGAGGTATGGCCAGTGTTTAAGTTGAAATGCATTTATCATTTGTATAAATTCTTGGTTCAGTGAGCAAGTGTGCCGAGAGATTTTTTAGCATTTAAAATTCTTACCATGTGTTTCAACAGATATACTAGTATTGTTATTTCCCCTTTTCTAAATAAAACTCTGTGAATTTAAAAATTTAACTTTGTATTATTGATACATGTATACAAGTCATATTAAATATTCCCAGTGTAAACAACTTCCACTTTTCCCAATAAACATGAAATGAACCTTATTGATTTTTTTTTTTTTTCTAATTACTTAAAATCATGGAATGTACATGTAAATATGCATATAATTTTTTCAAGTTGAAACTGCATTTTACATACAAACAAGGCTAAAAAAATATTTTTCACATTGATTTAGAAAAGGTTTGAAATATTTTAAGGTTAAATCTGGCAGTGGATATTATGTAAGTTCAGTGCTTATCTTTGCATTTTAGATTTACGGCTGAAAAAAGCACATTTTTAAAGAAAAAATGCATGAAAAAAGCTTCAGATTTCCTTATATTAGTTATTTTTTACAATGCGCTTAATTTTTTTTTTGCTTTTTTCTGTAATATAGTATGATTGTGATTTTTTGTTGTGATGTACTGTACATGTTTGTTTCCAACAGAGTTGAGTTCAGATTTATTTTGCATATATTGTCTTAAAAGTTTGACTATTCCCAAACAGACAAGACATATAAAGTCGTCCTGTGTTTCTGTTGTACTGTCAACACATGAATAGTTGTTGTAATTGCATATTAATGGTCCTATAACATAAAACATAAAAGAGCAATGGTGTTGAATGAAAGAATAAAAAGCATAGTACAAAACATTTAATAACCAGAGGAATATAAAGGAAAAATATAGAGCATGCCTTGTTTTACCTAAAACACATACTAGCTAAACTTTTAGATAATAATTATGTGTATACAATATGTACAGGTGAATGTCCAGTCACTGCCCACAGAGGAATTGATCAGAGTGGCCGTCCAGAAAAATGACCCCGTTTCCCTGGTTCGCTCACTAAGGGAGCTGTGGATTTCCTATCACCCTATTGTGTCGGAAGTCAAAAAGCTCTCAGAGAGGTATGATGTCAAAAGAATTATGGTGTAATGATAAAAAGGGATTTCCTGTTAAGTGAAGGCAAATTATTATATATCAGTAATCATAATGTAATTCTGATAATGATAATGTAATCTTGGTAGAAATTATGCATTTCTGGTGATAAGAATGTAAGTCCAGTAAAAACAATATACATGTTCCCGTAATTTAGGTAATAATATTCTACTGTTTTACAAGAGGTAAGGTCTAATGTTTGCAAGACAAATAATTCAACCAAATATGCATGTACAAATATGTGTATGACTTTGGGACGTGATAAACTACAAAGTATATTTTATATGGCCCTAAATCAAATTGTAAGATCCATCCATTTGTTAAATTTTTGTTTCACAATAGTTTCAGTACCGGTACTTTTAAATCAAAGGACATTAAATTATTTATATGAGATTGTTGACTGTGCGAAAATTTAGATTAAAAAAAAAAAATTAGCATCTTCTTGCGTTTGAATAATAATATCAAGATTAATTCTAACAATATGATGTTTTAATGATAACTTCTGTTAAATCTTACAAGATTATATTCAACAAATAAGAGGAATAGAATATTAAGACATCTGTGAGTTTTGGGATTTAAAACAGTTCAGAAAATTTATGATATAGGTTCATGAACATCAATGATCTTTTGAATTTTCTAGTTGACATTTGGCTAATACTAAAGCCAAGACCTTTTTTCCTTCAGGCATGCAGTTGATTGGATCCAAGAAGAGGGTGTGGTGAGGGTCCTTATGGGGAAAAGGGGGACAGTAATATGTACCTTGTCTGTACCCAAGACATACCCCCAGGAGGGTAGTGTTTCTCTGGTCAGTGTACATGGAGGATATGGAGAGGAAAACACTATGGATGTTGATGTTAGTATACTTGAAATACTTACAAAGTAATAGCCATAGATTTATACATGAATGAGGTCCAAGATTTTGTAATTTGTACATTTTTTTCTCTCTCTCCAGGAAACAGTAGAGAACAAAACACTACAACAATGGATAGACTATTTAGAGGCAAGATATGGACATTGTTGACAAAGCAGAGAGGAGGTTCTAAATACATGTACTTGTACCTGAACATTGTACATACTTCTAACATGTAGTACTTTAGCCTGTGTTAAACTCTTTCTAGAATTTATTATGGGTATTTTTGATGTAATTATTTCAATTGTAAATTAAACAAAATTTCTGTGTATACAGTCAATTCTCAAATTATCACCATTCGATTCATCGCCATTTTCGCAATACCACCATGATTTCCCAAGAACGTTTTTCCTACTATGTAAAATTCTCTTTATAACGCCAAATTCACATACCGCCATCTGCCAACCTGTTTTCACAACAAACATCCATTTTTAAGTGTCAATTATCTCATATACCGCCACAGGTGCATGCGGTCAATGAAGCGCGGCTAATTGGTAGATGCTGTCTGTTGTAACACTGCAAAGCCAGACAAGGTACATGCAAATAAATAATTTAATAAGAGTTAAATAAACAATAATTTTACTATGAACTGTTATAATGATTTTGTTCTCTGTTTAATAAAAATCATTTAGTCACGGCTTCGCCTTGAAAGCGATAGTTGTTAAAGTACGCTGAATACAATATTATGTTGATGATCTCTGCTTTAAACAATGCAAAGTTTGCTTTAGAAATAATTATATGGTATAAATTGTGAACGTTTCATATTTCACGACGATCGACCCAGCATGTTTTTTTTCAATATCAGACGTGCCGTTTTACATGCATACACATGTACTTGTCTTTATTGTACATAACAAAATTACTTAAGGTACTTTCAAATTTAGAAATGTTTTATATACATGTACATGTACATGTAATTATAAGAATAGAAACTCTAAATGGTACATGTATTTCTATATATATACTTGTTTCCTAAAATATGGGAAATTCAATTCATCGCCAAATTCGTTATAACGCCATGATTTCTAAATTACAAAAGGTGGCGGTTTATCAAGAATTAACTGTATTTCAAATTTGAAGATATATGTATATGCTAAAATTCTATTTAAAAAACAACAAAACATAATGTCACATTTTTTCCAATAGAAATTTAATATTATATAAACATAGGTAATCAGAGATTACAGAGCTCACCTCAACGAATGTTGTCTTTAAGTAAGGCAAAGTCACACAATTAACCAACAAAAAGTGTACATTCCAAAAATGAAAATATTTAAGCAATTTTGATCTGAATTACTTTGAAATAGACCTACATAAAAAAATTAAACTAGTTCTTCTTCATGAAAATGTAATTAAAATCCAGCATCTGAAGCAAATTTGAGTTTTCATCTCTTGATGCAACTTTTGTGCAAGTTTGGTTTATACAATGTTAAATAAGCCTTATAGTTTTTTTGGTAATAGACCTGCACCCGTAACTTTTACCTGGTCTATTATCTGAAAAATGTATGTCGAATTCAGCATCCGAAGCAAGTCCATTAGTGTGCATCCTAAGATGTATCGTCCATGCAAGTTTGCTCATTATAGGGCTCATAGTTTATTGGAAATAAAACATGCATCAAAAACTAACATTAAATTTCACTCATCCACAAAAAGTAGGTCAGATTCAGCATCCCAAGTAAGCCTGGTAGTATGCATCCTTAGATGTATCATCCATGCAAGTTTGGTAATTAAAGAACTCATAGTTACTTGGAAATGAAACCTGCACCAAAAACTTTAACCTGTTCACTCAACCGGAAAATGTAGGTCAGATTCAGCATCCGAAGCAAGCCAGGTATTATGCATCCTTAGATGTATCATCCATGTAAGTTTGGTAATTAAAGAACTCATAGTTACTTGGCAATGAAACCTGCACCAAAAACTTTAACCTGTTCACTCAACCGGAAAATGTAGGTCAGATTCAGCATCCGAAGCAAACTCGGTAGTATGCATCCTTAGATGTATCATCCATGCAAGTTTGGTCAACATAGGACTAATAGTTACTTGGAAATGAAACCTGCACCAAAAACTTTAACCTGTTCACTCAACCGGAAAATGTAGGTCAGATTCAGCATCCGAAGCAAACCCGGTAGTATGCATCCTTAGATGTATCATCCATGCAAGTTTGGTCAACATAGGGCTTATAGTTACTTGGAAATGAAACCTACACCAAAAACTGCACCAAAAATGTTAACCTGCCCCAAAAACATTAACCTGGTCATTCCTTTGCTGAAATTTCAGCATCTGAAACTTTGACTGGTTCAATGAAACACAATAGAACCGTCTTTCATGCATGTCTAATCAATATAAGACATAGAAGTACTTAAAAAGAAAACTGCTCCAAAAAACTTAACCTGGGACGCCGACACCGACGCCGACGGGGACGCCGAGGGTATTACATAAGCTCCCCCAACTTCGTTGAGGTGAGCTAAAAATTGATTTCAAATACAGGCAATCACTTCAATGTAAATATCATTTTCACACATTGGTTAGAAAATTGTTGATCTGAGATGTACATATTCATGTATTATAATAAATATTTATCACAACATAAATAAGCTTGGTTTCATGAGCTATACTTAAAGTCAGAATCGAGTTGGTTAATTTTATTGGATCAGAATAATTTATGACAGTTTCTGATCCTCATAAAGAGTTCATATTGGTCACTATGTTAATACACAATTCCAACTGCATACAAATGCAGTAATAATCGTTTTAGTAGATATTGCGTATTCATGAACAAAATTATTCATAGCAAAATTATCTTGGATCCCCAGCTATATAAATTTAACGATTCCCTATATGAATACTGGGTATATCAAATTACATAGTGAAGAAATTTCCTAGGTCCCAGTGACTTCATTATAACCAAGTATTACTACACAGATATCCACAAGCAATGCATTATACAGTCAAACCTTGTTATGTCAAACTTGATGGGGTCAAGAAAAAACAGATATCCCAGGATTCAAAATACATGTATATATGGTAAAATACTAAGAAATATGACGTGTAATGGGGATTTTAATATTTGAGATGTCTGTGTTCAAAATCCCGAAGTTCAATTGTATTTCATGGACAATTAATTTACATTGCTTTTCTGCTTTGGGTTCTCAAGTCTGCTCTGACAGTTCTAAAAAATATTGATTGATCAGCTAATTATCAAGACAGCTTCTCATCAAGATAACTCTAATAAGCAAGGATTTCAATTTTTTGTTCTTATTGTCACATTTTGATGTAAGTGGAGAGAAAAAAAAGCAAATGATTTATCATGTATACTAGGGAAAATTTTGTATCGCGATATATCACCATTTTTTTCCCAAAATATCACGATAACATCATGATATTTTTACAAGGAATTTTTACAATGATTTTGAATGAATTGTCATAATTTTTCTTAAAAATATGCCAGAAAAACAAAAATTTAACTTTTTTGAAATGTTGATGTACATAAAATTAATCATTTTTGGATGGTAAGATGCTGTTCTTTTCACCTTTTACAACATTTTTTAGACTTTCTATAATTGTAATTTGAAAGATTGAACAAATAAATGAATAATTTCTGGACTTTATAATATGTAACTTAAGGCCAAAGTTTTTTTTTTCTTGGTTTACGATTCCGCCGACCCTATTTTTCCCTATTTACAAAAATAAAAATAATGTGTCTGACTCTAGAAACTGGACCCTTAATCCGAAATTTTCTCGACCAAACGACAGTTTTTATAATTTACAACACAGATTGTCAAACCACATGGCTGGAAAGCGCAAGGATCAACCTAGGGGGCGACTCGCTTACAGACTGTTTCTGTACTATTAATGACCAGTGCATCGAATACTCCGTCGGAACTCCTCTCGATTTTACACTTCCATCGTTACAAGATACACAAGCTGGACAGCTATCGATGTCATGCCAAAGATGTTGGGGAAGATTTTAGATCTTTTTATTGTCAAATAATTAATTCATGCTGTGAATACAGACATATTGTGAAGTTATTAACTTCTTCAGAAGTCGCACATCGGATCCGATAAACTTAAGTGTAGTTTAATCGGTATGCAGAAGTGCCTCAAAACTTTTATTAGAAAATAAATTTTATATTTAAAACAAAGTTTGAAGAGAAATTAACAAAATTATGACTATGCCAAAAGTCTGGAAATTTAAATAAGAAGAGAAATTTTCGAAGTTCAAGGTCGTGCTACTATGTAAGAAATGAAAAAAAAGATAAACAATTAATCTGATAAGAAACTTTTACATTTTAATTGTAGTACACGTATTAGTAAATTTTATTTAATGTCAATGTTGTTTTTTCTAGATATTTATATATTGTAATTGGGGGAAATTTCTTTTAAGATTCTTTTTCTCTTATTAAATCATTTTAAATACAATGTTTATACAGAAAAAAATTATAGAAATGTTTGTAATTTATAAACAATGAAATAGTTTTATAACGATTAATGTGTGCCACATATGCGCCAAGAAGTCTCGATCCCTAAATTTCAAAACTTCTCCCTAAATTTCTTTGATGGAGATCGAAATGTCTCCTTAAATTTTGGGTCTGGGTTAATTGGTCCCTGCATGGACACACGTATCTTATTTAAGGTAAAAGTCTGTTGTGAAAGCAGTCCATGACTTTCCATGACAGAGTTTCCAAAAACTTTTTCATATGTGGAAAGGTTGACCAGAGAATAGCAGATTCACTTAATTTCACCCGTGCAATGTGTCTATCATGGAAACTCGGACTTGTAAGTCAGAAGAATGAAAACCATCAACAGTAACAAGGCATCTGAATACATTTCAATGCTACCGGAGAAAAAAATATGTCAAGGTTCCAAATTATTTTTATTTTTATTTTTCGACGGCCCAAAGCATATTTTTGTGTCAAAAAATCGTAAACCAAAAAAAATAAAAACATTGGCCTAATACCGGTATTTAGGTCTCCGTATCACGATACGTATCACGCAACAAAAGATTGCGATATACCGGTATACTGATAAAATCGCACATCTCTAATGTATACACAAAGAGACAGGAAATACAGCTAATGAATGCCCATATAAGTGAAAAAATTAATTCCCAATTAGAATCCAATCTTGGTAAAAATATCTTGTAAAAAAATAAAATTAAAAAGGATGCATATGTAAAATGTTAAATCAATCTACAGAAGAAAAACTCATTATAGCTTAATTACTGTAGATCACTAAATTTTCGCGACATCTTATATTCGCGAGATAGTCATTGACTCTTGATTAGCGAGACAAAATTTTCGTGAATTGTGGTTATTGCTCTATATAATCTTAAGGAATACTACTATACGCGAGAATTAAATTTTCACGAGTAAAATAAAGTTCTCGCGAAAAAAAAGTGATTTACAGTACTTAAAATTTTTGGCCTCAAATAATAATGCTCTCAATTTCAACTAATGCCACATATTCAGATTTTGTATGTTTGCATGCTTTTGACAAATTTGAGAATTCATACCTACATCTGACAAATCCAAATTCAATATTTAAGAAATGTTTACAAACCCTTAACTCCTTTTCTGAAAGATTGAAAATTTCAGTACACATTTTTATATTAATCCTAATAATTTCACAAGTCCTTAGTTCACTCATGGATGTCTGACAAACTCAGTGTGTGTGTTTTTTCCTGTTTTATGAGCTCTACGCAGCATTGTCTCTCACTCTCCATTTGAAATTATAAATCCTAATTTTTTTTTTCATCTTTTGACCAATCACATAAGCCTTTTTATAACATTCAGCGTCAGCTGCTTACCAGTACTTTCTGTTTACTTTTTATGTAAAATTATGAAAGCTGAAATATGATTAGTGGTTGGAAATGAGAGGAGCTGCCCCCCCCCCACCCCTGTGAAATTTGTCAGAGGTCTTATGGTCACAAGTGAACTTGAACACATGAAGTTGTGAACATGATCTACATGTATGTTAGAAAATATAGACGATGAAAAATCAAACAATTGTACAAAGAAGTCAAATTCAGTAGAGACATATATGCACTTGTTCCCTATATAAAATCAAGTACTGATAGTATATTTTATCTACTTAAAGTAGACTTTTATGTCCAGGGGGTGAAATATAGAGTTGTCCATTTTCTGCCTAAACAGCTGTGTGTGTTGCCAGGCAACATCCCCTTTTCCTCCACTCAACATGGCTGTCAGTGTCATTTCGTCTGCACCAGAGAGGTCACTGTATGATGTTACTTCTGGGGCACCTGAAATAGCAGGTCCATTGAGAATTTAAACAGGAAAACAAAACAAAGAAACAGAGATACTTCACAGAAACATAAGTTATCCCCCTTCAAAATCTTCAGGAAGTTCGAAATGAAATCAATTTACAAACAGAGATGGATCTACTGCTGCTCATAAGCATTTATGCACAATTCCTAAAACATGATCAGAAATTTAGTCAGTGTTTGACATTTCATACAAATATATTCATGTCAAACATTCAACTTTCTTATAGTACAGATGTACAAGAAGAAAATTTCCATGAGTTCTGAATCTGTAAAACACTTTATGGTTGCTCCAATGGCAATATGAAAATTTTAACCCCCTCCCTTCATTGAATCATTATCCCAATAATATATTTGAATCAGGATTAATAAGGATTGTTAGAACCATTTTCAGTCAGGTTTTGGGGTAAAAATTATCTGACATCAAATAGCCTGGTCCAAATAAATGCCTATAAAGTCTATTTGATCTTTCAAAAGAAAAACTCAAATCTTTATTATTACAACGTACATAAATGTAGAACTGGATTAAACCTATAAGAAATTCTTACCGGTCAACATGGCACACTGGTTTTTGCTACAAAGACGCCATGATATAACACCATCCTCAAAAGTTTGACTAGATGTACAGATCTCAATTCTGTCAATTTCCATTCCTTAAAAAAAATCCATCAAATTTTTAGGTGAACTGTCTAATACAGACACCAATAGTTCCAAAAATTGGCCTACATTTTAAACAATTGACTTTACTAAAATGAACTAAAAATTCCCATCATATAAGCCAAGATTTCAGATTATACAACACCAGGATTAGACAAGTTTCACTGTACTTTTCTAATGCATAATTCCAGCTAATGTCCAACTCACCAGAGAAATCAAATTTCCAGGAGATGGCCGCCGTGGCTGACCCCTCTGTTCTGGCTAAATACACCATCTTCCAGTCCCTCTCTTCCTTCCTAAATATATTCTGTTGTTTGTTTACGCAGGCTGAGTATGATTTTGTCACCTCCCCATTGTTGGAAAGTCTTGTATACTCATCCTTGGTACAACTGTATTTGATGTGGAAGATCTTGGCCTCCCTTTCTTTATCAGTGAGTTTAAATATATAGGGCTCGGTGTTTGATGATGACTGGGACCCTGTCTCACCTCGAGCTAGTCGCCAGGCTAAAGATCCAGTGGTTCTTCCTAATAAATGTTAATTGTTTGTTAATCAAAAAGATTTCTTCAATATGCATTTCTATTTTCAAACAATGTTTAATTTATACACTCAGATATTTGTTTGTAATTGAACACTTTAAAGTTAGCTTGCCAACTTATAGCTATTAAAAGTATTATTCACATTTTTCATTTTGTGAGGCTCTATTAAAAAGTATGATGAATCCTGAAACCCGATATTCACAATCATTTATATGTACATGTATACAGAAACTTATACAGATAAATCCCATGCATTAGATAGGAAGACAAAAATCAATATAGATAGGCCCCTATTAACACAGAATATATACTATAAATTGATAGCAAGTTATATGATGTACTACTTGGCAATAAATTGGGGAAGAGGGGAAGGTCCTACAGAAAGCAAATTTATGAACCAGGTATCATTATTTCATTTGAAATAAATATAATTATAACATTTTATAAGTAATTCCTACATTTTTATTTTTACCTGACAAATTTTGTCCTGCGCTGGATTTCGGAGTCATGAACTCCACTAGTTCTGTCAGCAGCCTCTTTTTCATTTCCTCATTTCTCTGCGGTGAATTACTTGGTTCTCTAGCTTTCCATAACCTATGGATAACCTGCACTAGCCAAGACTCCCGGCATTCATTTCTTCTATTCAGCATTTCAGAATGATTAGCAGAATACCTCCATGAAACATCTTGAACTTCATCTTTGGAAAATGCTAAAACATATGTCAGTTTTTTGCCCCAGCCTACTTCATACAGGAGAGGCTTATCACAGACATTCTCACATGGATCACAGTGCAGCCATCTTTTCTGGACTTCCGAATAAACCTCAGTCCAGACGTGGTCAGTCCAGTCCAGCACGTATCTGGCCTCGAAACCGACCGCTCTGCAGCAGAGAGTGAAACAATTGGCCCACTCCCCACACCTCCCACAGCGCGTCTCCAGCAGCTTCTCGGGGTGGTTGTACCGGGGAAATCTCACAAACTTTTGGCACTGGTTGCATTTATAGTTCTCTACCCTGTTGGCCTGCCAACGTAGTTCCTCGGGAGTGGGTTCTACCATCCCTTCATTCCTTGTCTCCCCACCACAACCATCACATTTTGGTGCATCCACCCAGCTGAAGAAGGAATTCTTAAACCAGGACAGTAACCCCAGTAACATGAGGTCTCTAAAGTCAATGCTTGCCAGGGCTGAGCTGTCTTCTTTCTTTATTGTTTCTAATTTATCGTGAGCTTCTTTCTTCAAGGTTTCCAATGGAATTACGGATCTTGCTTTCTGCTGCAGTCTAGGATCTTCATACAACAAGACATGGACAAGGTTGCTTTCTATTTTGGTGAAGAATCTCCTTTCCATTTGCTGAAATAGCAAAATTAAGAAAAAGTGTGAAAGAAATTTAATATTATAAGGTCCTTAACTTTGAAAAATTCATAAAGCTTGTATTTTTTTAGCAATCATAGTTCAAAACTACACTGACATTGCATTTTGTAAATAAATAAAACATTTTAGGTGATTTGAGATGCTGGTGAGTTGTCATTAAATAAAACATGAATAAACAAATAAATTATCTCATGGAATTATTTAGTTTACATGATATGATAAATAAGGATTTATCATGTTTATAATAATATTTTATCTCAAAATTAATTTAACTATTGCTATTTCAAATATGGTGAGACTGACAAGATAGCTCAGTTTTACATCCAAAAGTTTATCTGTTAATATAAGAAATACAAATTAATAAATGTACATTTATCTCTTGTTGGGACTTGTTTTGCAATGGATTTGGTGCTGTCCTGGAAGAAATGGGTGTTTGGGGTGATGAATTTGGTTTCGCCACGGAGGGAGGTGGTTGCTGAGGAGTCCCTGAAGCTGCAGGCTGCGAATTTGAAGGTCCATTAACTTGTCCCACTGATTTTATGTATTTATCCAACTCAGAGCGGATTTCTCTGATTGTTGCCAATGGCGTGTTTTGAGGTAGAGTCAAGAATTCTCCATCCTGTAATGATATTGATAAGAATGAAATCTTAGACTAAATAGGCACATACCATTTCATGAGTTAATTCAACTTTTCCACTTGGCAAGCAGAGTTTTGATACTGTTTACCTAGATACAAGAAAATAAAGACAAACATCCATTATATAAATTATCATAGAAGGCAGTGGTAATGAAGGTTTTATCAGTGCCTTTTCTCTGAAGGTGTAAATAAATGCAATTCTGGGGAGGGGGTTATCCATGTAATCAGGAGTTGGATATACTGTCATAAATATTGGGTTTTTTTCCGAAATAAATGCCCGTTTCCCAGGGCTTGGTATTGATCTACATGAGTTTTACTGTATTAACAACAGAATTTATCTGACATGTACGGATTATGGAAAAAGAAATCCACAAAATAAAAAATAATGCTTATTACTTCTACAAAGCCCATCTCAAATAAACACTCCAGTGCCCCAACCACTGGGATAAGTTTAGACTCCACCGTTGGGTTCCCAAGTCGTATTTTGCGATACTTCGATTCATTTGGGTTATTTATTATATTGTCTGCAAATTTAGTCAATATTTTGGCTGCATCCAGAAATTGTTGCTCCGAATTTTCCTCCAAAAGTTGTTTGACAGTTGTAAACACAGGGGCCATGTCTGATAACGGAAGTAGTGAATGTTGACGTTGCATATTAGATAACTTGTTCTTAAAAGTATGCCAAGGATAAAAGAAAAGTGGCAATACAGTGTATCATAAATTACGATAATTTAAAGAGTGGGAAAAACTCTGTAGAAATCAGTTATTTGACAGTGTTCGTGTTGTCTAAGATATAGGCTTCTTTCGTGCGATATTTCACAATTAAGATACGAATACACTACTGGACGATTTGTTTAAAAAAGTTTTGTTTACAACATGGCGGCAATAGTCAAGGAGGTGAAGAAACTTGCAATATTTTTACCGATTTTTGTGATTATTTTGTGAAGGGTTGTTTTAATTGACTCTTATTTATCAATATTTGCACTCTGTCTATGTATTAATTCTATTTTTAATAATGTCTTGATTGCTTTTTCCTTGTGCTGCCATTGCATTTGCTGATTAAATGGATGGGTGACAAGTTTCAAGTTCACGATTCAATTGACAGGCTTCAGTATAACACTTCTTTGTCAAAAAATGTTCAATCTTTTTAAACACTTTTAAACTTATTTCAGTGAAAGTAATTTACTCTTAGGCAGAAACCATGAGAAGGCATTTGGGATAAATATAAACATTGTGATGTTTGGGGCTGTGGCATAGGTAGCTGTTTGCAGAGCACCTGACCAGTGATGCACTCTGCTACAGGGGTCCTGGGTTCAATTCTTTATTTCCTATGAAGCTTGTAACATGAGTTTTGATTGGTTAGCAAATCAGCTGTAAATTTTGGTACAGGCCTAGAAAAAAATTATGTTTCTTTCCTGTAACCAGACCGACTCATTCAAATTACCCCTGGGTGGATTTTTTTTTCTGCCAAATGTCAAAACTGAGTTTGATCAATCAGCTGATTCCATTTATTCAAAAAAAAATTAATTGTACATAGCTTAACTTGAGACATAAAATATGTCAAAATAGTTAACATTTACCTTAAATATAGAAAGAGTAATCATTACTGTAACATCAATTTCCCAGCACAACTTTTTGAAGTTCGTTTTCTGCGGATAGGCAGCCATGTTGGGTGTCCACTGTAAATATAACACTTAGTTTATTCAGTCTGGGGATGTTTGACCATTAATAAGCAAAACAAAAAATTTAAATAAAAAATTTTTAAAAATCCTGACCTACCGACACTTGAATTTTTTTTGAATGTTACAGGAAAGAAACATATTATTTTTTTAAGCCACATCAGACTTTGAGTTGGAGGTAAATAACATGACATCACAATGCATAGTCTCTCAATATCAAAAAGCAATTAATATGACGTAACAATGTCACATAGTACATAATTGCAAGGCTCAACACTAACTTTTTTAGGCCTTAGTCCAGCCGGACTAGTGCTTCTTTACTTTTACTAGTCCGCGTGCAATTTTATGAGTCCGTCCAAAAAATAAATAAATAAATAGAATAAACATTGCAATGTTAATTTTATACTCTTTTTTTCAATAAACAAAGCATTAACGTGAAATGTTTTATTCCAAGATTTGTTGAAATCTTGCAATCAGGAACTACCATTATATATTCACAATCTCATTCATTTTTCTGTGTACATGATTACATCATCCAGACATCTGGCATCTTCTTTATGTGTCATACTAAATCATGATTGCTAATGTGTTTTATTTCGTACTAATGAGTCCTAAATTACAAATTTACTTGGAATAAGCTAACTTCCCACAAAAAAGCCAGAAAGCTAAAAATACATACAGGGTTTTCCAGTGAAAATTGTCGAGAATTGAACATCTGTAAATTATTTATTTAAGAAAATTTTATTAGTCTGAGACTAAAGGACTAACATTAATGTCGAACCCTGTAACTGTAGTACAATATGTATGTAATAATTTGAAATACCACTGATAAGCCTTAGGTGTACCTTTGGTCTAAAAATTTACTAAAGAAAACTTGCAGTTTTCATTATCATTAAAGGTACATGTAGCAGTGCTCGAGCTGTGATTCGCCATTGTCGCCAATTGCGAATTTTTTTCAAAAGTGGCGAAAAGAAATTCATAAGTGGCGAAAATGATTTTTTTAGATGTACCATGTACAAAATTTGTGTAGTCCTGGTTAGCTCCTTTGTTTATTCAATGTACCTGGTATACAGATAAGTCCCTTTGTTTATTTAATGCAGCAGAGGTGTGAAAACTGAAACCTACATGTAGGAAATGGGTGCGTATCATTACCGCTACATTTTCAAAAATTTCATTACCGCTACATAGTCATTACCGCTACAAAAAACCTTACATTACCGCTGCATAAAAAAGTATACATTACCGCTACATTGCCTCTTTGGTTAGCCAGTCACTTCTGTGTGTACAGTACAACCTATACATGCATAAGACCCCTTTCCCCTGCCCACCAAGGGAAGGTGAAAGTAGGACTTTGAGCAGGATGTTTTTTAATTATTATTATTAAAATCATTTTTTTTTCATAAAACACAAAAAAAATAAAATCAAGCGCTGTTTATAGATAAAATTCTACGTTTTTTCATATGTTTTTACACTATCGCTAAAGCCTTGAAAGCCATTTGCTTGACATATTGTTGTTTTCTAAATTTATAACCATCGATAAGTAAGGCGGCATTCCCTCGATTTGTAACAACTTCTCAATTGTGGTCATAATTAAATGATTAAATAATTAAATTTCGACTGTAGAGTAATTTATATATATATATTCTACGTTTATGTATATATATATATATATATATATATATATATATATATATATATATATATATATATATATATATATATATATATATATATATATATATATATATATATATATATATATATATATATATATATATATATATATATATATATATATATATATATATATATATATATATATATATATATATATATATATATATATATATATATATATATATATATATATATATATATATATATATATATATATATATATATATATACTCATCCTGATTAAATTGTGAGTGAATTCTGTTGATTAGAACTCATATACCGAACCATACCTGGCTAAATCGATATGTAGCGGTAATGAGTTATTTTTTGGCCGGGAAAATGTAGCGGTAATGATCGGTCCAAAATCTGAAAAAATGTAGCGGTAATGAGTTGAAATTTTTGGCAATGTAGCGGTAATGTTGAACTCCCTAGGAAATCATGTCTCGCTTGAACGAACACAGCTGACTAGGAAACTATCCTGGAGCAATAAAGGGTTACAAAATTGCTGGAAGTAAAATAATTTGGATTAAACAAGGGGAATAAAGTGTTTTTAGGAGCTGAAGTTCGTAAATAAAAGATTTTTATCAACAAAATCTGGATCTATGTAGATCGTTTTTTTTTTACCGAAAATAGGGAAACATGACGAAAATTGTAAAGAATAGCTTCAAATTTTACCTATTAAAAATTGAAAATGTGTACATTATACAATGTGTACCATAAACTGACAAAGAGTGAAAAAGAAATTGGTTTGGAAACAGAATTATCTTAGTAAATTACACTGAGTTATTTACAATTACATGAGCTTGCATATAATTAAACACTGGAGTCTCCAAGTTGTTAAAATAAAGTCAAGTTTTGAACCTAATTTTCATTACTTTGTAATTAAGGTCTTCCGTCTTCAGCGGACGACCTTCTTGTTATTCATTGGTTTCTTTTCCACTGTTTTTCTTATTATTGTTTTTCCTACCGATTTTGTGCACGCAATTTCTCAAAAACGGCTGGTTATATTTTTATGAAACTTGATGCATTCTTTTTCATTTTGATGGCGTCACTTCCGGTTCGAAGATTTTCGCAATTTTGTGATTTTTAAGGGTCAGTTTGTCCGTCGCTCTTCTTAATAACCGCTCATCACAGGAAGATGAAACCTTTTCTGGAAGATAGAGCAACATATGTAGATTTGCATTGTGTTGTTAACTTTCACCGGAAGTACTGCACGTTAACGTTCAGTAGGGTCTGAAAAAAGTCATACTGAGCGTTTCAAAATTTCTAACACCTTTTGTATTATATCGTTTTACTTGTAAATATTTTGTTAAAACATATAGAACAAAAGTTGTGAAAAATTTTGAGATCTTTAAAATGATACCTCGAAAAAAGGGCTGGCCCCTAAAATTAAAGCCCTAGAGGGGCCACAAGTTTTTCCTTTATATCTCAAAAAGTATTGAGAATTTATAATACGTCAAAGAAGCAAAGTTGTTCAAAATGTCAAGCTTAATCTATTGGAGTTTTCGAAAAACGTCCGGCGACGTCACTTCCGGCCAAACCGGAAGTAGTCGGAAAACGCGTATTTCTGCCGTTCTTGACAAGTTTTTTAAACAATATCTGTCACTGGGAGCATAAAAATTATTTTTCCGTCCGTCGACGTCACTTCCGGTCAAACCGGAAGTGGCAAAAAACTGGCTTATTTTTGCATAAATTAACATATACTTAGAGGATTTAAACCATTTTTTACTCATTTTCGTAAAAATGAAAGCTACTTCTGGTCAAACAGGACGGAAGACCTACTCGTTGCTTTGCAACGAGCTTTGCTCTAGTTATACTTCTTTTATCACTTTCCTTGATTAATGAAATGATTAAAAATTCCATTTTTAAAAAATGTCATATATATTTACTAGGTCTGTACCCCCCCCCCCTTTCCCAGGCAAAAAAAAATATATTACATATATAAACAAGAGGAAATTTTCTGTCAAGAGTTGGCTGATATCAATTCAATATCAAATTAATTGTATAAATGGATACTACCATAAGCTTTAAACATTTCAATTTTAAATCAATGTCTGTGATAAAGATAATTTAAAAAATTGAATAACGTAAAGTGCATTGCATTGTCGAGAAATCAGATGTAAGGATGCCTTAAATTTCCTTTTGTCGCTAAAAGTGGCGAAAAGTATTTTCGGTACAGTGGGACCCCTGACCTGTAGCTACTATCAAGCCAATATAGTGCTGTACCAGTGCACAATTAAAAAGTAGCTGAGCTTTATGAAATTACAGGTTATCTGCAATTTAACGCTTTAGGTTTTCGTAAACTTTAACACTTCTGTTTTATCTGTATTTTTTTCAGAATGAAGAGAGAGAGAAAAATGTATTGGCATGGAAAAACAAAATGGAAAAAGCAAAGAAGGGTGAAATCCTCAGAGAGTTAAGGAAATTAAGTGTACAGTAAGTAAATTATTCTTATTTCATCAACATTTACGTATCTCTCGACCTTTTTTAAAATGTGATAATGAAAATTTGTGCTTGAAAAAAAGTCATTTGTTCCATTCTGTTAATCAGTTTTTTTGGTTGTAACCTAAAAACAGAAAAATTGTGCAAATGATCTGTAGGTTATGCTTTGGCTGCATTGTTGCACATGTATGACTAATAATAGTTCAAGGGAATCATTGTATCTTTGGACAAAATGTTTAACTGAATTACTAGCCTTGGTAGAGTTTGGTCAAATCTATGTAGAAGAAGATCAGATCTGGGCACATGGGAAACGGGTATAACATAGCATTGGTATTTTATACTGCTGTGAGTACAGTTAGTTCAATGGGCTTTACCTGCTGTATTTGAATAATATTTTTAGGCATCTTTGCTTGAAGCCTACTGAAAGTTTGTGTCCTCCATTTCGCTTAAATTACACTGAAAGATTTCTAAGATAAATATGATAATATGAATCAAGCTATACATCTAAAACCTCATTAAGTCATACATATTTCTCATGTAAGTGTGTGTGTAAATTAAATTCATATCAATAACTTTATTTGTGCAAAAAGTGTGTAACACGAACGACAAAAAAAAATACACAATACACTTATGACATTATTACAAATTCAGCATACATTTGAACTTATTTAGGGTGGTTGCTATGGAACGTGAGAAAACAACTCACCTTTACAGTAAGAGGAGTGAATTCAGACATGACTTTGCTTCCCTTGAGGAGATGGATTCCAAAATGACAGCAGAGATCAAGTCAGAACGTAGGCATCTGAAGATCTTTAGATTTCTATAAACTTTGTATATACCGGTATCTGTATGCTTGTTCCTTGAATTCTCTAGATCTTTCCTAGAGCCAGATCAACTTGTTTTAGTTGATGCATGTTGAGTCACCAAACTTGGCACTTAAGGAGGAACAGGACCTCTAGCTTAAAAAATTCCTGTCAATGAATTTTTTTCGTATTTTTTATATTACTAATTTAATATGTACTTTACATTTTAAAACGGTCCTGTCAAAGGATTTCTTGACTTATTTAAAAGATATCGCCCCACAAATACCGCCCTGTGTAGAGTTTGTATGGAGTTTAGATACTTCATGTTTACGGGCCCATAACGGAGTCCATCATGCGAATTTTTACGCACAAACGATAAATATTATAGATAACAGTATATACTCAAATATTTCAGAATATTCATTGTGTTTAAATTATCTGAAAGCAATTGTTTTAATTTTATCTAGTATTTGGGTGGGATAATTTCTGCATTTTTCAAGGCAGCTTCAACGACAAAAACCTCACTGGGAAAAAATTCTGTTAATAAATATTTCTAAATTTACGATTGAATGTCAGTCCTTCATCGTAATTATTTACTGCATAAATATCACAGGGTGAAGCTTACCTCAATTTCGCACAGGACATCGTTGAATTAGACGTAAGCATGATAAAAACGCTGAACATGTTTGTATTTTCCGAGTGCGGGAAATCAATTGTGACGTCACACGAAAACATAAACATTCAAAATTATCTAAATGGAGAGAATCTCTGCTACTAAACACGAAAAAATATTCATTTTAAAAAATCTGCTTTAGAAATGTATCACGATACATTGACTGTGACCTGTTTATTATGAAATTAAACTGATCATGATGGGTGTGTGTACTTGATCTCACTGCACTGAAAATTCAAACACTACGTCTATGACGTCACTGACGTCAAACTGCAGGGTAAAGAGAAACAAATGTGTGGACTGGGCAACTTCACAATATCTAAATGATGGCAAGATCTTTAAAAATTTTATGAGTAATAATTTCTAAAATTAAACATGTTAAATGTTTAAACAGCAATTGTAGAATTTAGAATAAAATTCCACAAGAACTGTTGATTTTAACAACGTTTAACATGTATATCATCACCGATTATGACGTAATATGTCTTTTTAGTCATGTGACATGTGCCCTGTCTCCCCTTAATGATTGGTTGTCAAATCAGTCAATTTATATTTGAAATTCAATTCATCAGAAATCTTAAATATTTCAAAGGAAATTTTTTGTAACCAAATTTTACTTATTTTTTTTATGTAGAGGTGAAAGTGAAGCAGCAGCTTGAAAAGATCAGTCATATGGTAAAACGCTTTCACAAAGAGTTGAAAGATGTGAAGCCAACACCAGAATGTAAGTTTTCTTCATTTAAGTATCAAAGCCCCTCAGAAGTTTACATGCATTGTCTGTGATCAATTGTTTTAGTATTACTAAGACGACTGATAACAGAAAATGCACGTAAATGTCAGAGGAGCTTAAAAGAATTTTAAAAAACTTTTATCAATCATAACTTCAAAAACAAAATAAAATTACTAAAATGTCAGCATACCATAATAAAATAAGGAAATAAATTCATTCTAAGTAACAAATTTAAAGTCTTAATCTTTTTAAAGTCAATTGTGAGTTAAATGTTAAATGGATAACATTGATATACTGTAGATCTCCACAATTTTGCAACACTTAATTTTGTGACAAACCCATTGAATAAGTTTTGAAGGAGACAAAATTTTCATGAATTCTTTTTTTTTTCTGTTTTTTTTTTTGGGGGGGGGGTTGTTTTGTTTTTTTGCATATAATCACAGTATTTAACGAGAGGCCCATGGGCCACATCGCTCACCTGAGCAATGTGGCTAGGAAAAAAGCAGAAATCAGTTTATAATTGAAAAGTTTAAACCCAACAGTGGTCCCAACCAATCCTTAAAAGGGATAGGGTATGATCAGAAGAAACTAAAATCAAAACTAACTAAGGATGCTTGCATATTTCTTTGACTACCTGTGGCTTTATTGCCCTTTTCATTTGAACTTACATTGTGGCCCCACCCTACCCACAGGGGTCATAACTTGAACAAAATTGAATCTACATGAGAATGCTTCCATATGAATAGGACTAATCATGGCTTTGCTATACTTGAAAAGAAGATTTTTAAAGATTTTTTTCTACTTGTTTCTATGTAAAACTTAGATTCCATGTTGTGGCCCTGCCCTACTCCCAGGTGTCATGATTTGAACAAACTTGAATCTCCAGTACCTGAGGATGCTTCCATAAGAATATGATCATTCATACCTTTGCTGTTCCAGAGAAGAAGATTTTAAAAGAATTTCCCTATATATTTCTATGTAAAATTTTGATCAGCCATTGTGGGCCCGCTCTACCCCCACGGGTCATGATTTGAAGAAATTTGAATCCACACTACCTGAGGATGTTTCCCTATAAATTTCAACTTTCCTGGCACAGTGGTTCTTGAGAAGAAGATTTTTAAAGAATTTTCTTACATATTTCTATGTAAAACTTTGGGCCAAGACCCCCAAAAAAACTTGAATCTACACTTGGCTTCTATAAGTTTCATCTTTCCTGGCACAGTACTTAAAACAAATTTTCACAATTTCTGCAAAAATATGGCCCTTATGAACAAAGTTGACTCCCCTTCACCTAAGGATACTTTGTGCTAAGTTTGGTTGAAATTGGCCCAGTGGTTCTTGAGAAGAAGTCGAAAATGTGACAAGTTTACGCCAACAACAACGACGACAATGACAGACAACAGTGAGACAAATTTTGAGCAGAATAGCTCACTTGAGCCTTCGGCTCAGGTGAGCTAAAAACTTATTAACAAATGAATTTTTCACACAATTACCTAAAAATAAAAATTTCTTGTAAAAACATGTAAAAATGGATATAAATGTAACTGGTAGAACAAAAAAAGTTTAATGTTGTACTTGATACATGTACTTAAAACTTTATCATTGGCAAAAATATATGATCAGTGAATAACAATTGCTTGATTAATTAGTTGTAGAAAAACTGAAAGTGACCATGGAAGAGATAGAGGGCACTATAAACAGCTTTAAAGAAAACCAAAGAAAACAGTAAGTAGTTTATATTAACCAGAATGTGTTATATATTCGAAGACCTTTTGAAAAAAATAAAATAAGTGATGGAAGGAATTGGGATGGGGATAAAGAAAAAAAGAAATATATCTTTTTTTACAGCTTTACTTCATTGTACAATGTACTGGTTATTTGCCTTTTAAAATACCCTAATTTATTCCACTTATATTAAATGAGCATCGCTTCTTATAATAAATTTCCTCATTATATTCAGATTATATTGCAATACATGTACCAAAATATAATTAAAAACGTGAAGATATTAGTAATCAATCTCATAAGAAACTGCAAACAATACAAATCTATAAACATGGATGCCAGAGAATTCCAGAGATGGGATCAGGTGCCAAGGAAGAGTAAGCATCCCTGCTCTGATCAGAAATTTTCAGCTAACGGATCTCTATATTCCTATACATTAAAATCTTACAGTTATGAAGAGTTAATCAGAGATGAGAGGGTAACGTCTCAGGAAATCCAGGCTCTAGAGAGGAAGTTTGATGCCTGGAGTCAACTCTCAGAAAAATCCAACAACAAAAACAAACCTTCCCCAGCTCCATTAGCCAGTGCTAGAGACATCACCAAAGATCTGCCACCACAAGTAGCAGCATTTGAGGTTGGATTTATATAAAAAAAATATTTTTCAATTTCAAGTCATTTCTGACACATGATATGGATTAAAAATGAGAAAATAAACTAATTTTAAAGGTCCAGATTTATTCTCTTTGTTGTTTTACATGTAAATGATTATTTTTTTTCCATTCTGATATCTTGCTGTTTGAGTTTGATTATCAACACTTGTTAATTACAGAAATTTCTGGAGGAAACAGGGGGTATAAGAGGTGGCTGGGATGAATATGATCATGGTACATTCCTCAAATTCAGGAACAGATATAAGGTATAAATGGGGGTGCATTTTTGTATATAGACTCTTAATTAAAACTGAGCAGAAGAAAATATCTATGAAAGTAGACTTTGTAATATACTTGTATTGTTTTGTATTGTTCTATTCTTTGAACTCCTAGAATCATCATTTTCAGGGGAAGACAATTTTTATAAAACATGCACTGGTGGCCATACCAACTAAAACAGAGGAGGAAATCACAGATCATGAGGAGTGGTATCAGACATATCTATCCATGAATGAGAAGAAGAAAGAGAGCATTCGGAAGTGGAGGGAGCGAAAGGAGGTAACTTTCATAAAAAAATACAAAGGAAAGTTTTGAATCCATTCCATTCAGTATGATACTTTAAATTTGTCAAAAATCTTTAAAAAGGGTGAGAAAGAGGATGTTCTAAGTAAAGTGGAAACAGAGCTAGCAGAGGAGCAAGAAAAAGAGAAACAAAAACAAGAGAGGTTAAAAGAGCAACTAGAAGAGGAAAAAAGACAGAGATTTAGTCAGTTGAATGCTTGGAAGGTATGTAGAAACTAAGATGGACATTAATTTTTATTTAGTAAATTACTCAAGAGCAATACATGTAATTTATCCCTAATTCTTTTTTTTAAATTGCATGTTTTAAATTTTTTATTCTATAGACATTGTTTTAAAAGAGGACATAGTTTCTGTCATGGTTAGTTGAAATTACATGTATTGGGTTTCAGAGCTGACTTTTGTATGAATTTGAAATTTCAGGTGCAAAAAGAATTAGAAAGGGCACAAGCAGAAGAAAAAAAGCTGAGAGTTGCATTAGAGAAAGCAAAGAAAGAAGAAGAGAGAAAGAAAGAAAAGGTCACTTTTCAATAAAAATAATTTCATATAAACTTTTAAATAAAGTTTTAAAAAAATATATGAATGATGGTACATGCATGTATCAGATAGACCAAATGATGTGAAATGTTTTATTGTTGACAAGCTCCTACATTTTAGTTTATGTATAGTTTACAAGTTAGGTAGTTAAGAGTATGTAGATTTTAAACACAGAGTAGAGACACTGTTGCTGAACTGGAGTGCAAAATGATGGTAGAGATAAGTAATTGGCATTTTACCTGCAGGTTGAATTTAAAATGAGGAATTTTGCTTTTTATCATAGGCTGAATTGAAACAGAAAGTAGAGATACACAAGAAGGAGAGAGAGGAGGAGGAGAGGTTTTTGGAGGAACAGAAGAGAGCGTGGGAGCAGGAGGACAAAGAAAGACAGAAACAAATCTCGGCCAGGGAGATTCACCGATTCAGGGACAGGGTCAGTTATTGTCTCAAATTTCAGATACATCCTCAGCTACATTTAAACAATAAAATGTCTTTCTTTGGTTGTTAGTATGAGAATTAACATCGCAGATGTTACAGAAAAATGTGTACTTTTTCAAAATCACAGTATGAGTAGATTGAGAAGAGGGCCTACTTAATTATGGTTAATTTGCAAGATTTCAGAAAATTCTTATTACTGATGACCTATATCCTTTATAAAAATACATGATACTATATACTTTATACTGTGTATGCCACCTTTGAGAGAGTTAGAGTTAAAAATTCTTCTAGACTAAGACTACTTGATTACCGTACTAAGCTGTAATGAGTTACAATTTCTCTCTTTTATGCCAAATTTACGTTACTATAGTATTGAGTAGGAAATTTTGTTTTGATTTTTAGGACCAGAAGAAAATGCAAGAAAAGTTAGCAAAGGAAAAGGAAAAAGAAAATGAAAAAATAGAGAAGCAAAAACGTCTGGATAGACTTAGAGAACAGGTAAACATCACCTCTAATAGTAAAATGGTGGTAGTTTTATGATATATGTCATGTAAATGAGCTTTATCTACTGTAAAACGAGAAAATTTGGCACATACGTATTTTAGCACAAATGCAATTGGGAATACATTGGCGCAAATAAAATTAGCGCTTGCACTTGTCATTAAAATATATTAATGTGATAATACTTTTTTAATCCATGCCTGTATTTGACTTTTTAGTTAGTCAAGCACAGAAACACAATAGCACTCCCATATATAAGTAAACAATCATCAACTTTACCGTGGTGTTGCAATCACATAGACGTGGCACATTGGTAATTTTTTAATTAATTTTATTTTAAATAAAAGAAATGGAGTATTCACGCATTTTAATAAATTAAAACAATGCATGCATCAAAGGAAAGTTACTTGGATTAACGGTAATCATAATCAGGTATTGTCTGCAAGCTCAATCGCCATGCTTGATTGCATTGTTTACCTCAAGGCGATAGATGATTGACACGCCGAGAAGCCATACTTTGAAGGTGCTAATGATAAGTATCGGGTAACAACTAACAATAGTTTAATTAAATAAATTATGATTTGGCAGAACTTTCTCGATTGATCCTAATATGTACAGTACTAGTGTTTATTTAAGGAATAACTGTCTTATTTTTCGATTTTATGATGTGATCAATCGATTGGGTTGCGTGATAATTTGCAGAAACGCCAATTGATTGATCATAGTCATGAAATTGAAAAATAAGAGAGTTATTCCTTATATTTACATGCTTTGATTCCGCCAATCCACGTGCTCCAAGCCCTGCTTCTGTCTAGCTGTTTGTTCTGCCCTGCACATGGTTTTTTTGGAACAGCGCCAATACATTGATGGGGAAATAAATACATTTACAATTTGTAATTTTTTCTCGGACAAAGACATTGGAAATGTAAATATATAAAATTCAACGACCCTTCGACATTACGTAATTGCGCGTTCCGGTTTACATGTACTTATGTGAAAGCTTTGAACATAGACAACAAAATAATATTTAGAATTCCATTAGCGCACAATAAATTTTAGCGTTCAGGGGCTCTTGCGCCAAAGGCGCTAAAATTAGTAGTGCTCCAAATATTCTCATTTTACAGTATTAAAATTATTCTATCCTGAAAAATGATGGATATGTAACATTATATGTCTGTTTAAATAAAATTGTGGCAATAGACTCATTTTAATATAATACTATTTTACTACATTGGCCATTGCTGCCAAAGAAAAGCAAGTCAGCTGTTGGTTAGGAAGCCTTTGGCCTTGATTGCCGGCAATTGTTTGAACACTTACTTTTCATGTTATGGTTAAGATGTATGTTAATTTTCATTTCAGTGTAAAAAGTTAAATGCTTTTTAGCTCACCTGAGCTGAAAGCTCAAGTGAGCTTTTCTGATCACCCGTTGTCCGTCGTCCGTCTGTCTGTCTGTCTGTCCGTCCGTCTGTAAACTTTTCACATTTTCAACTTCTTCTCAAGAACCACTGGGCCAATTTTAACCAAACTTGGTACAAAGCCTCCTAGGGTGAAGGGGAATTTGAATTTTAAAAATCAAGGACCAAATCCCCTTACAAGGGGAGATAATCAAGAAAAGACAAAAATAGGGTGGGGTCATTAAAAAATCTTCTTCTCAAGAACCACTGGGCCAGGAAAACTGAAACTTATGTGGAAGCATCCTTGGGTAGTGTAGATATTAAATTGTTAAAATCATGACCCCCGGGGGTAGGGCGGGGCCACAATAGGGAATCCAAATTTAACATAGAAATGTATAGAACAAATGTTTAAAAATCTTCTTCTGAAGAACCACTGGGCCAGGAAAGCTGAAACTTATGTGAAATTATCCTTGGGTAGTGTAGATATTAAATTGTCAAATTCATGACCCCGGGGGTAGGGCGGGGCCACAATAGGGAATCCAAGATTTACATAGATATACACTGTATTTAGGAAAAATCTTTTTAGAATCTTCTTCTCAAGAACCACTGGGCCAGGAAAGCTGAAACTTGTGTCGAAGCATCCTGGGGTAGTGTAGATTCTAAAGTATTAAAATCATAAAAGGGAAAAGGGTAGTGGGGTACGATAGGTATAGCAAGAGGGAAAATCTGGTAAAGAACTGCATCACCTAAGTTACTCAGGTGAGCGATGTGGCCCATGGGCCTCTTGTTAAGTGTTTTGACAATGTTTCTGTCGTTGAGTCACATTAATATGCCTTCTTCCTCAGGTTGATGTAGAAGTGGACAGAGACCCAAACAGATTGTTAAAACCTACGGCAGGCTGGACATCAAGACTGAAGGACAAGGGACCCACTGGATCAGGGCCCGTCATAAATATGCCCCACAGGTAATGTTATAAATAGACAAATATCATAAGTGAAATCATAGACCTTAGAAAAATCTGCAGTTTCAGTTTGCTCAATTTTTATGTCCTACATTCCATCTAGCAAAGTTTTTAGTCAATACTGTGCATTAGGATTTTTTCTTTGCTTTAAACACAGTTCATCATACTATAGGTGGAGAACTGTAGCTCTGCTTAAGAAAATTCAGACAGATAAGGCTTTATCTGACCAAATTTTCTCTAGCAGAGAGCTACAGTTCTGCAGCTAATCATATGATACATATTTAATTAAAATAGGTCCATTGCATACTGATTTTGTCAAAGAATTTAGATTTGAATTATTTTCTTTTTTAGGGCTATTCCGTCCTGGCGTCAAGGAATGACATGACGTGCGGCTACTGGTCTATTTGTGATGTTTATTGTGCTTTCTTTTTTCCTAGAAAAATAAAATTATATTTTCAAGATTATTTTATTGTCAATTTATATGCATATCATTTTGTAGCAATATAGTTTTTAGCTCACCTGAGCTGAAAGCTCAAGTGAACTTTTCTGATCCTCCGCTTTACGTCGTCCTTCTAGCTGTCGGTCCACCTGTAAACTTTTCACATTATCAACTTTTCTCAAGAGCCACTGGGCCAATTTCAACCAAGCTTGGCACAAAGTATCCTTGGGTAAATGGGAGTTAAAATCTTAAAATGAGGGACCAAGTCTTCATACAAGGGGAGATAATCAAGAAAAACAAAAATAGGGTGGGGTCATTAAAAAAATCTTCTCTAGAACCACTGGGCCAGAAAAGTTGAAAAATATGTGGAAGCATCCTGGGGTAGTGTGAATTCTAAATTGTAAAAATCATGACCCCCAGGGGTAGGGCATGGTCACAATAGGGAAGTTTTAAAATGAAATACTCGATCAGTATAGGAAAAATATTTATGGAAGTTTTGAGAGAACTAGAACTGAAAGTTGCTATAAATACACTTCAGATAAATATTTTTCTGAACAATCAGAAAAGGGTATTTTTACTCACCTTGAATTTCAAAGAAACAAAAAAGAGAGAACATGTTTTTGTTTTATTTTTCCTCAATAAATTTTTTCACAAAAAATCTTTAAAAGTAAAATAAGGTAAGAAGAAGCAGGTACCATCAAATATAATTACATCCACTGAATATTTTCACCTGCATTTCTTAAGAAAACCACTTTCGTTTATTGCTAAGCATATCACCTAGCTGTACAGATCTCTTGAGCAGTGGCTGTTGCATCAACCAAACATACAGTGACCACGTAAAACAGCTGCACATTAATTCCAGACCGTTCTAACAACCAAAGAAAGAATCGTCTATGAAGTTCATACATATATGAAGATATTTGCTCTCTGCATGTTTATATAATAGAGATATACCACACATGTACGAGGGTCATTTAAAAAATACGTAGACAATGCTTCTCATCGTCAAATAATTATTACAAGATTATAGATCAACACATTTCCGTAAACATAAACATTTATTTTATCGAAGTGTGAAGTTTCATTCCATTTGATTAAATAGAACTCATGTTAACCAAAATTTAAACCAACATGTTTTGTTACCACGGAGCACGGTTAACCAACATTGTAACGTCAAAGACAACGTTGAGAAAATTTGTCAAAATTATACTAATTTTCTTAATTTCATAAACGGTTTGTAGCGTCTTCCCCATTTAAAAAAAAAACAACATATCCATAACACTTAACACCTAGGTTGCAAACGATTGTACAAATATTTAATATAAGCTTGAATAAGAATGTCATTGTTTTCAAATTCTTTAATTTACCATGTAACTCTATTAATTCTGCAACAGTGAAGCACACTTCACGTGCAATGACGTTCCTAACTATTTCAACAATATTTTTAACTTTAACCTGTTTCTTTGCAGACAATTCATTGTATGATTCAAACTCGCTACCACTCAAAAATTGTATTTTTCATTTAATACAAGTACACAGATTATTTTTCACACAGATCCTGGTTTATACGGATTTTTTAAGCTTGTAGAAGAAGTTTCCCGAATGAAAAGTTGAAAAGTACAATTTTATTGCTACTTGCTGCTCCGTGACGTCCTCCAACGTCATAGTTTTTTGCTTTTTTAAATCAAGTTCATATGTATTTAGAAACTGATATCTTTTAAACGGAGCGACATATTACATAACCTGATTTCATTTTAATTAATACAGCAATACTTTATTTAAACATGTAGATTCCATTTCGTTTCAGCTCCATTTATTAGAGGTATGGCTGTAAATACTATAAAGTGAAAATCAGTAAATTACTCAATTGTGACGGTGCTCCGTGACCCCATTTCTGCTGTTCTAAATCCTTGATAATTTTAATAAATATGAAGATACATTCCAATTTTTTTACTAAAATTATTTGAATCTGTTGTTAACATATTTGTACCAAATTTGGATATAATATAACGTTAAATAAAAAAGTTGGGACAAAAGTCTACGAACTTTTTGAATGACCCTCGTATATATTTGTTTTTATTGCTCCATATAATTCTTTTGACTACACCACTCTTTCGCTCCCCGATTATCAAGTCCCCATCACTGACAATGGACACAGCTCGTGGTCTTTGAAGTCCTTGTATTGGAATAATGTATCTCAAGAATCGCCCATCCATGTCCAACATATGGATCTTGTCTCCCACAGAGTCAGTTATGATATGTCCCACTGAATCAGTTATGAGTGAACAGGGAAAGAAATTTCTTTCTTTCCCTTTGTAAGAGAAACGAAATATTCCTAATTTGTTGACAGCAATGGCAGATTCTTTCTCGCAGTCGGTTACTATGATGTCTTCATTGACATTCTCGGCAATGTAGAACGCGTTTTCGTACAGAGGGTGATACTGCGAGTCATACTGTATTTCTTGGCGTACAGTGCTAGTGCTGCTATATCGCACGACTTTGGACTGAGGTTTCTTATAGAGACAGACCAGTTGGTCACTTGACAAAGTACTCGTGATTCCACATGGCTTCCATTCCCTGGTTTCAAACAGCATCACTTCAGCGTTGTCATTGGATATTTTTTTTTCAATCCATTTTTAGCAGAAAAGACCATTTGCATGTTGAACATAGTCAAGTGCAAGCCTGGTACTGGAATGTGGATTGTTTTATAATGGATTCCTTCGAGATCGAACAACTTGAGTTCTCCATTCGTTCCACCGACCCATACTCTGTTATTAGTTGTTAAAGCAATGTCATAGAGGCGCTCTTCAAATTCACATTCAGGAAACCCGCAGTCTATTGTGGCGATAACCTCTGGTGGCTTTAACCTTTTCTGACTCGGAAAATCGTCGTCCGTGTCTAACAATTCAGGGAGGGAAAGTTTTCTTTCTTGAATTTTGTCAATGTAACCAAAAAAGTTCTAAAATAGTTTTCTTCAATTTCACATTTATAAAAGACCGGAAATGACCTTTCCGCAACATGTAAAGACTTTTCATGCTTTTTCATCACCGATATGCATTTCTTCATTTCCCCAACATTCTTTGATTTTGTCAATTTCTTCGTTTTCATTTTCATAATATCCATCTCCGCCATCTCTTCCTCTAATTCTTGTTTCTGTGTTTGAAGTGCTAATTCATGCTCTACTGCATCTTATCTAGTTCCTGGTGGAGATTCTTCACTATTTCTTGAATACGATTTTGCCATTCTTCATCCCGTTCTGTCACTTCATTCTTCCTTCTCTGGTATATCTTCGGTAAAGAAGACAATCTTTGTGTTGTATGACGAAGGATTTCGTCCACCTCAAGCTTGAAAGACTGAAGACGCTTATTTTCATGCATGATAACTTTCAAGAGTTCTTGAATTTTTTTTCAGACAATTCAGATATTTCATGATGACTGTGCTTCGTTGAAATGCAAACCACACATGTTGGACATTCGCATGTTGCGCAGTAGGTATAACATTCCTGTTGTGGATGGGTATCACAAATACAAGACTCGTCATATCTACAGGCATACTCCACAAAATCGTGTCCATTTTTTGACTTAATGTGGAGATGAGTTATCACACATGGATCGCAAAGACTGACTCTGCATCGTTTGCAATAAAAGAAGGGGACTGGTCTATCTTTGCATTTTTCACATCCAAGGATATGATGGAATTGGCTCATTTCATTGGTCGTCATAATTCTTTAAGTATATAGCCTGTGGGGAAAAATGCTATAATTAATGTTATGTCTTTAATATAACATATTTAAAAATTACAGAAAGTTTCACAATGTGCATTATACAGGTCTTGTACAGTATAGGCTTTCCCTTTAAACCCACCCCATCCCCTTCCTCCAAGAAAACTGACTCTGGAGTAGGATCCCCCTTGGAAAGCAGGCTCTAGGTAAGGATTTCCCCCACAGAAAATTACTCTAGAGTAGAATTTTTCTTTATGGAAGTTCTACACCAGATTCAAATTTACGGGGGGGGGGGGGGTGTTAAATCCTACTCTGTAATTAAGCTTTCTCCCAGAACCAATTTAAACCCAAATAAAATGTCTTGGCCGTATTTGTGTATTAGTGGGAGAGAGGGCAACATATTATTACAAATGTCCTTTCTTCGAAGTGCTACCAGTTCCCTTTAGCATACAAAATATGAAAGTTAAACTTTCAAAACTTTAAAATCTCATTTTTCTCAGTAACTATCCAACCATTTCTGTTGAGGTATTAAAAAAAAAACTAGTACTCATTCTTTTGTCAGATGAAGTCAAATAACCTGATGAAAAAAATATGGGTACAATCATGAATGCAAATCGGTTGGACATTTTTTTTTATTGTATCGGATAACCTGAAAAATTGGATGTTTATCATTAATTGCTTATTGTGACTTTGTACTCCATCAATATAAAATAAAATCTGACAGATAAAAACTCACAGAACAGAGGAAATTGACATTTAAAAAGCTTGAAACGAGTTGGATTGGAAACGTAAAAATTCTTTAAAAACGAAAGAGAAGAAATGGTGACCTAATATCTACACATTCTGTTAAATAAATTAATATAGTAAGACTGTACAGAAAATTAATGTCAAAGAAAACTTACTGTCATTGACGGATAAATCGTTTCTAGGAAAAAAATAAATAATTTCATTTATAAATTCAGATATATTTTTAATGTTAACCAGTTTCAGAATAGCTGATGTTTACTTGATCTTCTAAAAATTTCTTTAGCTTTATTATATTAAGCAAGAAAAAAAGAAGAGTAATTGTTTGAAATTGCGTTTTTTAAGATTTAGTTGCAGGATTTAAAAAAATCTTATTAGGATAAGCATGGGGCTAACTGTTTTGGACAATCAGATAAATAATACAAGATATATAATAAATAACTAATGGACTACAAAATTTACCTCGGAAAAAATCTGCCCTCAGAATATTGCTTTAGCAGACCTGGAAAACAACCTTCTTATTCCTAATTCATACCCCTTTTGTCGGCCAAACCGGCAAGATATCACCTCAGAGGCCCTTATAAAAATAGCATTATTTCAAAGTTAAACATTGTTTAATTTCAACTTTTCTATAATGGACCAATTCATGAGTTTAAGATTTTTTCCAATGTAAAAAAATCATTTTTAATGCCAAAGCATTATTGTCTTCAGATATAACACAAAAAGCACAATTTCCCAACTGAACCCCCATTATTACTTTTCTTTCTAATTAATCGATGGTAAAGATTTAAAGTGCATTTTAAACCGATAGTTCACTAAGCAATGTATAACAACTTAAGAGATATCCAAGAAAGTCAAAACAGTTTTGAACATTTCTAGTTCTTTCTCTAACTTACATTTTCCTCTTTTTCAAGTAATCAGTTAAATTAAAAAAAAAACATTCGAATTAAAATTGCTGTATCATAAGTAACAATAAATCTGAGAATATTGCATTCATTTACACACGGTCTGCAAATTTCACCTTTACGCGAATATTGCACCTTATTGGGAGTTTAATTTAGGCGCAAGGGAACGGGGTAACAATTTTTGCTTCTGAGCTCAAATCAAGTTAGGTGCACATCATATTTTACATATGAGCAAATTAACTCCTGGTCTGTCTACAGAATTCTTTTTGTACCTTTAGCACGAGAAAGTATCCTTGATTGCTGCAAGATTGAAGAATTTTGCATAAAATATATCGTGAATTGAGAATCATTGACACTATATTTTTGAGACAAAATTACTTAAAATAATCTTTTACTTTTAAATAATTATTAATGTTATTTCCTGTGCACCTAACTGGATTGCATACCTTTGTTGTCAGCTTTTGGCGTTTTTTTTACTGCCCGATATCCTCGCTAGATTGTTCTGTTTTTGTTTTCTTTTTCTTTTTTTTAAACAGGACATGGATTTTACGGTCAGCTAATATCCCGAGGAAAACAAGAAACTTTTTACTCCCAGCCTGCAAACTGATTGGGGTCCGTCTAGCTGTCTGGCAATAACTTTGCAATATACCCAAGCAACATTAGAGACTACGTACTTCAACAGAATGCTTTAGGTCAAGTAATCAATCAATAAAGTAAAAATCATACCTACTAAATCGTCAGAAGTACAGATAACATAGAAATTTATCATAAATCATATTGATATAAAATCATCCTTAGTTAGTGTAAATTCTATATATTTTGTTTAAATTAAGACTCGATTCTGCATGGGGGTAGGTTGGGACCTATATACAGTCATAGAAAAAAAATACTGCTGTTGAAGAACAGCCATATTGACTCAGGTGTGTGTTGTGGCCCATGGGCCTTTTTTGAAGGTACATGTAACTGGATTGAATATTTTTGTTGTTAGATATCTTAAACATTTCTATCAGAACTACATCTACTCCTTATCAGCAGGTTTTCTTCACTTAGATTCCTTTAAATTTAAAACATATTTTTGTTCACTGCTTGGTTGATAAAGGAGATTTGCTTGATCACTATTTTATAAGCTAACAACGCGTTCAATCAAGTGATTGAAAAAATAAAGGAAAATCGTTTCAAAATGAGGCTGCTGTTCATTGGGTTTTCTTTGCTTTTTCTCATTGGATCTACCTTTGCAATGGATGATACATTAAGAAATGTACTACAGGAGTTACATAGGTTGAAAAAGACTGTTGCTGAACAAGGGCAGATAATAGATTCAGTGACAGGTCAATTACAGAAACAGCAAAAGGAAAGTGTGCTGTTAAAAGCCGAGCTTAGTGCAGTAAAGGAAAAGTTAAACTGGCAACAGAATGAGATTCCAAAAACAATGCAAGGAACCAAACATGATGGTAAAATCTTGAAGGAAACAAGCCAGGTTCACAAATTTGTATTAAGCCTAACAAAGAATAAAAATTTAAGGACAAATAAATGGATTTTTGAATATTTGATATTTTTTTTTTTTACATTTTAAAAGCTTAAAACCCTGTGTCTTAATTTAAAATCTTATACTAGTATCTTTAATACTCATTCCACTAATAAAGAGAAAAAGTTATACAGGACCTAAATTGTCATTTATATAATTTATTTTCAGAATGCAACAAAAGCAGCAAAAATTGTTCTAAGAAGTGAAAATAGACTTTCAGGGCAATTGTTGCATCTTAGAACAAAACGATCAGGTAAGTAAAGGGAATTTCATGAAAATGCTTACTGTGCAAAAAAAAAAAATTAAATGAATCAAACTTCATGTATTTCTAATGAAATAAGATTTCACAGGATTTCCACACTTCACATTACAGTGTAATATTCATTGTGACAAGACAAATCATTATTTATGACCCTTTGTCCCAAACCTTTGAGTTTAATCCACTTTGAAAAAACTTAAACCTTGGACATAATTTTGATCAGTTAGTACCAGAGCCTTCATAATTCACAGGTGTATTCCAAGTAACAAGGCCTTCCTTGGATAACAACAATATTGATCTTTGACCTTGACATTGGCGTTAAGCCTTCTCATAGACATAAAGTGGATTTAAGGAATAACTGTCTTATTTTTCGAATTCATGAAGTGATCAATGGATTGGCTTGTGTGATAATTTGCATAAACGCCGAAGGCGTTTATGCATAAAATTATCACACAAGCCAATCCATTGATCATCTTCATGAATTCGAAAAATCTGACAGTTATTCCTTATATTTACATGCTTTGATTCCGCCAATCCACGGGCTCCAAGCCTGCTTCTCTCTAGGTGTTGTCCCGCCCTGCACGTGGTTTTTTTTTTGGAACCGCGCCAAAACATTCATGAGGAAATCAATTACATTTACAATTGGTAATTTTATCTCGGACGAAGACATTGGAAATGTAAATATTTAGGTCTATGACCTTCTTTAGCAAAAAACTTGGGCATAACAGTTTGTTATAAATTAAAGCTCTCTTGGAACCTTTTAGATTGACCTTTCGATCTTGACCTTGGAGTTTGACCCACATTTAAAATAAACATTGACATTTACATTAAGGTTTTAAAGTTTGGTGCTTGTGCTGTCATATTTGGCAATTATATTTATTGAGACAAGTCCTTTCTTTGGATAACAGCATTTTTCATCCCTTGACCATAAGAGTTTGGCTTGCATGAGAATCTTCAACCTTTTCCAAAAGCTGTCATTTTGGGACATCAGTGTTTCACAAACACATATCTTTTCTTTTTCTTTTTTTTTTACCATTAGCATGGTCAAATATCATAACAAAGCAGTGCATTTCTGTAAGAAGTGTTAATTGATTTCTTTTTTGTTACCTTTAGTTTCTCCTTCACTCGAAATTGGATTTACGGCAACCAGACAAAGTGGTCATCCTGTTCATGAAAATGGAATTATTGTTTTTGATGCGGTCACAACTAACATAGGTTTCGCCTATAACCCAACGACCGGGCTCTTTAAGGCACCATCTGATGGACTTTACGTCTTCTTTTTCAACATCGAATGCGCGAAAGATAACGGTGATACTGAAGCAGAACTTGTGAGAGATGGGGCTCGCTTAGGAATGCAGACATACTGTCACGGACTGGGGAACAAGGATAACAGTGGTACATTAGGGGTACTTCATCTGCACTTCGGTGACACTATCTGGGTTAAATTATACGGTGGTGACAACAGAGTTTTTGGAGCAAAGACACTTTTTTCTGGATTTTTAGTAAAACAGAACTTGTTTAAATTCATGATTACTTTAGTAAATGTGTACATTTAATATGTACATCAAAAGAATCATGACCACTTAAAGTTTTTAAACTGAAAATAATGGTTTTAATTGAAAAAAAACGATAAGCAGTTTGCTCAAACAAAACTTATCGGGAGGTCTGAGCCCCACTGAAACAATATTTTGTTGTTAATAGTGAGCCAAACTTTCCTCTGAAGCGAATGCAAGGAGACCCTTCAATGCATATCCAGGAGTTCTGATAATGGAGACGCTTTCAAATCATATACCGGGTATTTGAATTGGTTCTAATTTAGAGATATATAGGCCTATTGGTGCCCTTGTTGCTGTCAATAAAACCCTATACAAGAACACCGCAATCTAAACTGTACGATAAAGAACTTTAGTTATCTCTGTTGTCATTCTTGTAGCTATTTGAAAAATAATATAAGAATACTCCTCCTGCAGCGTTGACTTCTATGGCAACAAAATTTTCAAACAAAATTAAGACTTCAGGATGTCCAATTCTGTAATAAAGAAATTGTGTGGAGTCTTCATCGTACGTAGTTGCAACATCAACACGTGTAAACACAAACCAGTAGAGCTACAATCTCACTAGAGACTTCTGATTTTAAATTAATTCTAGGAATAAACAGTAATATGCATTATTGTAGAAAAATTAGAATATTGTAAGATTATTAGGAGTAATTTTTATATATAGTGTACTATGTATATTGATGTCCGAAAATTTGTTTCAATTTTCAGTTTGCCATCGTAAAATAATTTAAATATAAAATAGTTTTAATTCCTGAAGTGTGTGGCAATGTACCAAAACCATTAATATTCTCAATGGAAGTCAAAAGAAGGCAAGTTGCAATTGGTTCCGAATTAAAATTTTCAAGCATTTTTACTTTTAAGGTGTAACAAGACAAGTGATTATCCAACTTATTGCTTTTTTAGCGCTTAGATTATATTTACAGTAATGAAACATGCTAATAACAAAATGCCAGGAACAGACTTAAACTTGGATTTTAACTTGGAATTCGTGATCGAAGGTTTAAATCCGAGTCATAGAGTAAGAAGTTGAACCTTACGTTACAGGTTCAAATCCATTACGGGATACTGTTTGTGAACTTTTCACATTTTTTTTTATTTCTTTTCCAGAACAACTGGGTCAATTTATAGCAAACTTGCCACAAAGCATCTTTTGGGCAAATGGGAAAAATGGATTCAAGTTTGTATAAATTAAGGGCCACACATACTTGTAAATAAGAAATAGGGAAAAAATGGCAGCATCTTCTAAAAATCTTTCTTAATATGACATTCTGGACCAAAAAAGTTTGAATTTAAGTGAAACCTTCATTCAATAGTGTAGATACAAATTTTCTCAATCATGATCCTTGAGAATGGGTGGGGCCAGAATGAGGACCAAAGTTTCCCATAGGATTTTAGAAAGCTTCTGAGGAACAGCAAAACATAATTAGTTATGTTTTTATGGAAGCATCCTCAGGTGGTTTACAGATTGTTTAAATCTTGATTCCCTGGGTAGGATGGAGCAACAATGAGAAACAAACTTTTAAAGGGGAATGAGAATGTATAGTTAAAAATTCTCAGGAACTGCAAAACCATGTTTAAGGTAATATCTTAAGGAAGCATCCTAAGGTAGGTTTTTTCCAAATCATGGCCCTCAGGGGTAGGATGGGACCACAATGGGGGACAAAAGTTTTACATAGGTATATTTAAAAAAAAAACTAAATTGAAAAACAGAAAAGCCATTAATATAAGTCACATTGATATGAAATCATCCTTAATTAATTTGTTTTAATCAAGACTCCTAGGGGTAGGTTGATATTGTAATAGAAAAAATACTGCTGGTGAAGAACAGCAGAGCAATATTGACAGGTTTGTGTTGTGGCCCATGGGCCTTTTTGTATGTAACTGGATTAAATATTTTTGTTGTTAGATTTTTTAAACATTTCTATCAGAACTACCACATCTTCTCCCTATCAGCAAGTTTTCTTCACTTAGATTCCTTTGAATTTAGAACGAATTTTTTGTTCACTGCATGCTTGGTAGATAAAGGAGATTTGCTTGATCACTATTTTATAAGCTAACAACGTGTTTGTTTAATCAAGTGATTGAAAAATAAAGGAAAACTTTTTCAAAATGAGGCTGTTACATGTAATTGGGTTTTCTTTGCTTTTTATCATTGGATCTACCTTTGCAATGGATGATACATTAAGAAATGTACTACAGGAGTTACAAAGTTTGAAAAAGACAGTTGCTGAACAAGGGCAGATAATTCAGTCTCTGCAGACGACCTTAGATTCAGTGACGGAACAATTAGAAAAACAGCAAAAAGAAAATGAACTATTAAAAGTCGAGCTGAGTGCAGTAAAAGAGAAGATAAACTGGCAACAGAATGAGATTTCAAAAACAAATCAAGGAACCACCCATGATGCTAAAATCTTGAAGGCAACAAACCAGGTTCGCCAATTTGTATCTACCCCCACGAAGAATAAAAATTCAAAGACAAATAAATTAAGGATTTTTGAAAAATTATTTTTTTTTCACATGTTAAAGCCTAAAGCCTTATGTCTTGAAACCTTATACCTTTAATGTCCATTCCATAAATTAAGTGGAATTTTAGTTTTACGGGACCTAAATTGACATTGATATATATGGATTTCATTTTCAGAATGAAACACGTGCTGCACAAAAAATTTTCAGGGAGAAAAGACTTTCAGGGCAATTGATGCATCTTAGAAGGAAACGATTAAGTAAGTGAAGGGATTTTAATGAAAATGCTTCCTGTGCAAAGAAAAAAATCATAAAATGAATCAAACTATTTTTACTCAAATAATAATACACACAGGGCTTCCATACTTGAAATGAATATTCATTGTGACAAGACAAATAAGCATTTATGACCTTTTAAGTGCCTAATCTTTGATGAGTTTAGTCCACATTTTACAAACTTAAGGTAGGACAAAATAGATAGGCCAAATTTTTCCTCAAATTCAACTTTTCTGAGACTTTGATATTTTGTTCTAGGATACAAAATTTGTCTTTTTGAAAGATATATGAAAGAAATTCAACCACACATTTTTTGCCCACATAGTTTGAAATATTGCCTATCAGACCCCTGTAAGAAAATTGTAAAATCAGACATTCGACTTGAGAATGAGCCGTATTTTAAAATTATCAATTGATCTGTAGCGTTATGGTCAAAGACAAATATATAAAGCTACAGCTCTGCAGCTAATTTATTGAGACAAGTCATTTCTTTGGATAACAGCATTTTTCATCTCTTGACCTTAGGGTTTGACTTGCATATGAGAATCTTCAACCTTCGCCAAAAGCTGTCATATTGGGGCATTGGTGTTTCAGAAACACAGATCTTTTCTTTTTTTTTCTTTTTTAGCCATGCACATTGTCGAATATCATAACAAAGATATACATGTATGCAATTCTGTAGGAAGTCTTAATTAATTTCTTTTTTTTACCTTTAGTTTCTCCGTCACTCGAAATCGGATTTACAGCAGCCAGACATAGTGGTCATACTGTTCATCAACATGGAATTATCGTTTTTGATACGATCATAACTAACATAGGTTCCGCCTATAACCCAACGACTGGACTCTTCAAGGCACCAGTTGAGGGACTTTACGTCTTCTTTTTTGACATTGAATGTGCGAAAGACAACGGTGATACTTACGCAGAGCTTGTGAGAGATGGGGCTGGTTTAGGAATTCAGACATACTGCCATGGCTTGGGAGATTTTGATAACAGTGGTACATTAGGGGTACTTCATCTGCACTTCGATGACACTATCTGGGTTAAATTATACGATGGTGAAAATAGAATTTTTGTAGCAAAGACACTTTTTACTGGATTTTTAGTAAAATAGAAGTCCAAAATCATGATTAAATGTGTACATTTAATACGTACATCTAAAGAATCATGACCACTTAAATGTTTCTAAACTGAAAATACTGGTTGTAATTGAAAAAATAGACCAATAAATTTTATTTCTACAATTATTGAGTGATGGGTATCATATTTATTAATTTTTTAACCAAAGCAGGCTACTAACAGATAAGTGGATGTACAGTTATCAGGGATTTTTAAACCTTGAAAAGGAGGGCTACTGACAGATAAGTCTGATGTACATGTGTAACTGAAGGAAATTTAATGAAACCAGAATCCTTATTACATCGTGCCATTGTGCACCACTTTTTGATCTGACATATTGATTTTCCAGAGTAAAACACAACTGCCATTATATTCATATGGGAGGCGGGTGTATCATTTAGTGAGCTCATTGCTCACTGTACCTCTAGTTTTTAAAGTCACCATTTCGTAAACAATTGCTCTAGATTGTATCCAAATGATATGAAAACCTTTTCGATAAGGTATAGTATCGGGATTTCCAAATTCGAATATACATTGGAGGGACCTTTAATTTGGCATTGCTTCGGAAGAAAGTTGATTTTTTTTTAAATTGGTCCCATTTTTGCATAACATATATTCCACACTTTTCATTTAGTTATTGCATCATAATGAGAAGCTTGAGCTGAACTCAATGTTGAAAAGACGCCAGAACTTTTATTCTGCGAGTTTCCTCCAACAAAACTATAATCGGGGCGCCCAAGACCTACTGAAACAATGTTTTGTTGTGTTGTTAAAAGTGAGCCAAACTTTCCTCTGAAGCAAATGCAAGAAGTCCTTTCAATGTACATGTTGTATATCCAGGAGTGTCAATAAGGAAATGCTTTCAAATGCTTTCAAATCATACATTTGAATTGGTAATAATTTTGAGATATAGGCTTATTGTATCCCTTGTTACTGTCAATAAAACCCTAAAAAAGAACACCGCAATCTGAACTGTACAATAAAGAACTTTAGTTATCTGTGTTGTCGCTCTTGTAGATATTTAAAATATATACCGGTAGGCCTTTATATATTAAGAATACTCCTCCTGCAGCTTTGTCTTTTATGACAAACAAATTTTGAACAAAATTAAAAGACTTCGGGATGTCCAATTCTGTAATTATTGAAAACAACTAAAGAAAATGTATGGAATCTTCCTTGTAGTTCCTTCTTCAATACGTTTAAATACAAACCCAGGAGCTATAATCTCATTAGAGACTTTCAAAATGAATTTTAAGAATTTACAGTTCTATATATTATAGTAGAAAAAAAATTAGAATATTGTGGGGTTATTAGGTGTAATTTTTAAATATTGTGTATGTATATCAATGCCCTAAAATTTGTTTCAGTATTCTATTCCCTCCTCTATTTTCCTCATTTATGATTTTTTATTTTCTCTCTGTCAAATTACCATTATCAAATAATTTAAATTAATAGTTTTGATTCCTGAAATGTGTGGCAGTGTAACAAAACCATTAGTATTTTGAGTGGAGGTCAAAAGAAGGGAAGTTGGTTCCGAATTGAAATTTTTACTTTAGGTGTAGCAAGACAATTGATTACCAAACTTGTTTTTTTTGAGCGCTAAGATTATATTTACAGTAGGTGTAAAGTCAAGGGAAATGAAAATCACTTCCGATAAACTTCAATTCATTATAAATGTGTTCGCTATAAGCTTGTTTTATATTTACAGTAAAACATGTATATAATTTTTAAACAAGTGCCAATTAGGAAGAACCTTTTTGCTTGTTAATAAGCGGGGGAAATTATTTTTCGTTATATCCCTTGGAAAACAGTCAAGATCCGCGAATGATATAATCATATCCGTCTCACAATAAGCGAAAATTACATTATAAACGTGTTCGGAAGCAAATTGAAAGTTGTGTTATTGTATCAGAAAAATTTTTTTGTACCTCCAAAAAAATTGACAAGTGATAAAAGGAAATGTCTATGCACGAAAATCCTATTTCGTGGGGGGGGGGGGGGGGCGGGGGAAATTAAAAATTTTCTTCCAAACACCAACACCCAATTTTAACCTATACTATGCCTTCTGTGGAAAGTGGGGGGGGGGGGGGGGGGTGCCGAAGATATGCAATGCCTAAGTATATATCCGTCTCCTCAGCCTATGGTAAAAAATTAAAATGTAAACAATTAAAATGTAATCCGTACTTATTCCGTATTCCATAGACGTATTACAAATTGTGTTGTAACGATCGGGTTCACAATTGACCGATTGGCTGCATTTGCCGAATAAAATTTAATTTCCGCCTTTTTGTTATTGCGCTCTGGTCAAGAACGGACGAATGGGGAGCAAGCAAAAATAAATCATTAGTATCGATACCAAATGTATCATGCTGTTTTGATTTAGGTATGATCTTGTGCAATCAATTTTTTGTCGGTCAATAATTATCTATTCATTTATTTTGATCAACAATTAAAGGATATTTCTTTTTTTTTTAAATCTTGTACCAAACAGCAAATTCGATATAATTATTTGTTCACTTTTTTTTTTACTAGGTGAACAATGCTAAGGCAAATATTTACTGAGTTGTGTCGACAAAAAGCTTTCGAACATGTAATTATCAGTTTAAAAGCACTTTTGTTTCTTTTCCGAAGATCAAAGATCATTATATTGCAGAAAAAATTCTATTGACCTTTATGCCCTAAATGTTGATGGAATCCGCGCATTTTGTGGCCAGAATATCAATAAAAAATTCTCCCTATTGTGATTAAGACAACGGAGTAATATTTTGACTCATAAATGGATTGTTGGGTATCGTATGTTGATCGATTACGAATACACTGAATGGCAAGGTTTTCACATGTACACACACACAAGTGGGAAAACCGAACCGAAACACAACATTTCTATCCATATTATATCTTGGATGTGTTTTCCATAAATCGGTCGCAGATCCTGCTCAAAGAGTACCTTTTAGACTGTGTCCTTTTCCGTTAATTGGTATTTGAGTGCATTGTCTTTTTAGAGAGCAGTTACAACTCATGGAATTATGCAATTCATTGTTGCAGGTTTAGTGTATTTATCGATATGCTGACAGGAATTGATGAGATTTTCACACATCGGGTAAGGTAATGGTTTTAAGTTTTCTTTCACTTTTTCACTTAAAAAAAAAGCGTAAAATTTCATCCGAGGTAGACAAGTCATTTTTCCCAATAGAAAAACAGAAGAGAAGGTTAACACGATTATTTGGAACGTAATGTTCAGCTACACATTTTTAGCTGACAATGGGGTGATTGGTATTATTGATGGACCACGTGTTTTGTTATAGTGAACTGATGAAAGTAAATGCTTTTATGATGGTGTGTTACACGAATCCCTAATCTCTTATTCCTCATCTCTATAATTCAAGTCTTTCTACGAAATATTTTTTACCACCAAGAAGTTTGAATTTGTTTTAATATGGAGGCAGAACATTGGTGTCGTTTTTATATAAATTAATTTAGTTTTTTTTCTTCTCATTTTACTTCCAACTTATAATGAAAATTGACATTTTTTTAATAAAATAGAGAAAGTTATATAAACATCAGTGAATAAAATATTGTTTAAATTAAATTAAATCTAAAAATAAGTTAAATAAACATTTGCAACAGGTACACACAAATGCTGCTGCAAAATCTGGATGATGACTATGAAAAATTCTTGTTTTTTTTTCTGACAAACTGTTAAAATAGGATTTATTTTTATTGATACAAAATGTAAGACGGGTAGTAAGGTGAAATAGGACAATGCTCTAAAAAAGCCAGGCACAAAGAGAGAGAAAGGGGGATAATTATGTCAAGGTCGTGTTGATTATTACTCTATCCAGTCTTAATTCAATTAACTATATCATCAATGTGTGTAATTAACCTTTTGCTCTTCATCTGTTTTACAAGTGTATTTGATCGATATTGTATGTTTCTGTATCTTTTTCTGATTTGTTAACCTACTATTCAGCAATAAGCCAAAATTTTCAATTATCTAGAATCAATTGTTTCGATTTGCAATCCGAAAGGCTCTGTTTAATAATCGATATATCAGATTAAGAGGTATATAAATCATCAATCATAACACTCCCACCAGGATTATCAATTATCTTAATTTTTAAAAATATAGATTAAACCGAGAAAAAGGTATATAAATGTTCAAAAATCAGGCATATGATATCGTCATATTCATCTCTCTCTCTCTCTCTCTAAATCTTCGATTTCAACCTTTAATTATCAGGGGCTAAAGGAGAAAATAGGATATTACAGTCAAGTACATTGCAGTTTATCCATAGCCCACGCACCTGTATAGCTAACTGATAGAGACTAGAGTAGTCCGCGTGCTGAGAAAAAGAGGAAACGGAGAAACGGAAAAGCAAATTATTGTATTCTGACGGAAGCTGAATAAAATCATCAAAAACACCCTGTCTTGTTTGTGTAATAACTGTGCTTTGGTTCCTTATTGATAAACATAGGGGGAAATCATCACCAAACCCTCTCAAAGACTCTTCAATGATGAGAAAGTCTATAGTAAGAATGAGTGCTTTCCGACGATGGTCAACCAGGCAGAAATGAAACATATAAACGATTCTACGTCAAGGCGACAGGGAGAAAATTAAAGATGCTTTCTTAGTTCCTGAAGACAGAAGTGTTTATGGATATATTGACCATGTTACATGAACGCTTTTCATAATCCGTCATAGATTTGACTTTCTCTTGGAAAATGAATATCGTCCGCTTTGGATTATACTGTACATCTTTACATCAATGAAATTTTCTTTTCTCATCAGGAAAAGTCGGAATTATTGACACAAGAACTGGATACTTTTTGAAACCTGAAATCTGGACATGGCTAATGCAGTTGTGGCAGTAAAGGGTAAGTCTTTTTAAAACATTGATGTTGGGGCGCCTGTGTGTTGGGGTACACTTTAGACTTCTTGTTTCCAAGTTTTAATTGTCATGATTGTCGAACAAAATGAAAAAAAAACATTTATAATCCGATTTATTTTGATAAAATTTATCAGGACATATACCGGTATATACATACATAAGTTCATATCCTCATGTCATGTGACCTTTTGAATTTCTTTTTTTTGGGGGGGGGGGGTCCCTATTTGCGGATCGTCATGTTGCATCAAAATGTGTGGAAAGAAAGAGAGATAGAGGCCAAAGTTGGGGAAAGCAAATAAAATACAAAATGTTTAATTTTCTTTTCTGTAAATAATACCGTATGTTTCGAGTCATCGTCTCAAGCCATGGTTCTGAATCCGCTTATAGCTCTCCTCTACCCGGCCAGAATGGGAGAGGATCTTACATTTTAGTCGTGGTTTGCGACGATGGTTTCAGGTGTTATTAAGATGATACGTTATTATTATGTCAAGTATGAAGGCCCTAGTACCATCTATTAAAATTGAGTCCAATGTTTCTTTTAAAAATGAGTCAAACTCTAAGGTCAAAAGGTAAAAAGAAAATCCTTGAACACTGTAAAAAAAAACTAGTTAATGTCACGAAGAAAACTAGTAGATTCACTGTCCATACAATCACTACCTTAATAGTAGTTTTAAAATTGTATATTTACTAGATAAGATGTAAATTTAGAATTGATGAGTAATTTTCTGTTAGTATATATATGACCCCCGCTCCACAAAACTTTCAAAGTTTACTAATCACGACCAACGCTTTACGAAACACGCTATAGTTAAATTCACTAGGTTTTTCTTTTAGTGTAAAGAGTTTCACCAGAACGAATACATATCTAAAGTATGAAAGCCCTTGCACCAATTTTGCAAAAGTCATGGTCAAGGTTAAAGTTAAGTGATTGTTTTGCAAAAGTCAGGTTCCAAGGTCAAGAGGTAGACTTTGTACCCAAAGAAAGGGCGTCACAAGAAATGTACGTGGCAAGCAAAGATAAATATAATCATATACAAAGTACATGTATGTATACTTCAAAAAGAAGTTCCCTAACATTATGAATCAGAAAAAGGCAAATAATTCAATATTCGTAGACTCGGAGCAATTTCATATTTTACAAAGAATTATGGTTTCAATACATGATCGGTGTTCTTCTTGATATAAATTAATGCTATTTTCCTGGCAACCCCCCAAAGACCAATATAATCACGGAAAAATGTTACATAAGGCCATTCCAAGTTTTTTCAAAATGATGTTCCGCGTAGCTAACATTATGATATCAGAAAAAACACACAACATAACTGAAATTGATTAATTTAGTCGAAATTTTTTACTTTTGTCATTTTTAAAAATGACAGTTTGTATTTTAAGCATTTAATCCCTTGTTTTTGCTTAAGAATAGATTTCTTCTATTAAAGCAATTTAGTTAGATCAAATCATTTGAAGGGCATCATTTTTATGACTTTTAAGCATGTGTTTTAAGTTTTGGCTTGTGTGTTTTTTTGTGAAAAAAAAGGTGTTTTTTTTTTAAACAGAGAAAAAACTTGGAATGGCCTTACTTTGAAAAAAAAAAGTAATTACAAAAATGCAATAAAAGCATTTTGATGCAATATGGTCTTATATATCTTTTGTGTGGTCATGCTTAATTCGCAGTTATGGTACTAGTATAACTGCGCGACAGGTTAATCTGATCATTAATTTCCATTAATCTTAGATGAAGATGTTTGATATAAGCTGATAGACCATTCCTTTACCCTGATATGTCAAGTCGTGGGACGAGAACATGGGATAGGCTTACGTTACTAATGATTGGAATCAAATATGCAACACACATTTCCTCTCTGCGTTTCTCTATTTTATGATTTTATTTTGATCGGAATAAAAACCCTTTTATATTATTTTTAAAAAGTATACCGTTGATTTTTTTTTAAATACCGGGGTATAAAATTGCTTCAATATACGGGTACAATGTATGATCGATTATTTCCTCTCTGCGTTTCTGTTTTTTAAATTTGATTTTGAATAGAATAAAAATCTTTTTATTATTTAAAAATATATACGAGTATATACTTTTAATTTTTAATACAAAATATCTTGCTTATACGGGTTCAATGTATGATCGATTCATGATTTGGATATATATGTTTTCAGCAATGGTTCTTTAATACGTAGTATCACAGACACGGAATTATATTTCAAACATTGCTTCATTGATCAACTTCATGCATACCGCTTTTAATCAAATATTTACACATTGTTTTTAATATAATAGCCCTTCCCTTACGTGTTGACGAATTTCTCCATTAATCATAGAACATTTTTCAATACATTTAAACATTTTCAGTAATGAGTAGTGTGATTTATTTTCCTATATGCTTTCGTTGTATCTTTTATTTGCATATTGGCAGAGATGTATATATGCAGTTATCACTGTATTACATACAGTTGCAATCTGTCCTTCGATCGATACTTGGATATTTTTCTGATAATAATTCTGATCCATATCTCAGTTTTGTCTTTAGTTTCATTTTGATAGAGAGTCTTGATCATTAATTTGTATATCTTATTTTAATCAAAACTTGAAACCAGAACATATTCGAAATTCCGAGTGCTCCTTATTCATAATCCGTACTGAATGTAGCTTAGATCACCATTTCATTACATTCCGAACCTCGGCCAGGAAGGATAACTCTTTAATTTATTATTTGATGAAAAACTATCAACACGAAGCTTGCAATTCAAAAATTTCAAGCAAGATTGTCAATTTAAGTATCTTTGTATGATTCAGGTGTTTTTGGAAGTCTTAGAAAGACCCCAATGCTTATTAGCATGATGCAAATTTAGAAGTGATCCTTATTTAATACCCTCCCTCCCCTGAAAGTATAGATAATTTTGACATCGTTCTCTCCCACCTATTAAAACTACCATACCGCTATATCAAGCTCGCCTGAGCCACGTATAGGAGATTTTCCTTTTGACTCAGGACTGTGTTGGTTGGGGTGGTTGGGGTGGTCGTGGAATCAGGTGCTAAATTATTAGACAACGAAGTTATAACTATTTTTATTATTAAAACCAGAATATACTCATCGGAATATTCCATTCAAAAGATCCTTAACCTTGAAGATCTGAGTTAATCAAGCGACTTCGTTAGCCCCAGTTGTCGAAATACTTGGAAAAAAATGCAGCTTACATAACAGGGTGATATAATAATCAAGTTGCGTAAGTAAAATGCTGTTTTAGTGAGTCGTAAATCACATTTAACATCGATCGATGCTCCTGTGGGAAAAATGGGGAAAAAGGTTTTCATTGATGTAGGAGCTAGCAGATTATTTCTGTGTACTTACAATGTACTTTCATTGTTTAAATAGCCCTCCGATTCTACTTTTCCTTGAACTCAATTTAAGGAACATACGCAACGTACCTTACGGTACCTACTGATAAATTTTCAAGATATTCTAAATTTAAAACATAGCACCATTACATTACATGCTCTTGGGCAAAAAAAAAAAAAAAAAAAAAAAAAATCAGCATGCGTTACCAGGGGGTTTTGAACGTATTTGAAATGCATGATGAAAATTCTTGCATTATTCAAAGAAAAATATACAAAAATTATTAAATATAAATTTCCATAGTTTCACCCAAATTTGTTTTAAAAGAGCTGGTGTACAAAGCCATATATATAGACATTAAAATTGTATTGTACACAGGTCTTTCATTTAGTGGAACTCTTCAACTCCAGGGAAGAAGCCTATAAAGTTCGAATTACGTTGCGTATACGCCCTTAATTGTGTTTCCCGACAGGTATATATATTTTAACTAATGACTCCCCGTGTTTTATGTCTTAACCTTCGTAATTGGTGACGAGACAAATTTCCGTTTAATCCCGTCGAATCTTCCATATTGAACAAATGAGAAAATTCAGAGTTATTTGCCAGACAATTACAGCAGCGATTATATTTACTCTAAATAAGATGTAATGAGCCTTATTTAATCCATTCATCTGGTGATCTCGAGTGAACGATTGTGGGAATTGAAGGAAGAGGCTATTTGCACGAAAACCATCTGCAAACACAGAACATTTGCATTACGTCTTTGGCAGTTTTCTATAATTGGGATTAGAAATCTACAAATAGTGTGCAGTATTATTTCGTATTTTTGGAAAGATTTGGGGAGGACAGATCTAGTGTTCCATATTCTGCATATAGTTGCTTAGAAAAGAAAAATGTTTAAAAAGTGAATCAAAACAGAAACAAACAAGGAAAAAACTATTAAAGCAGCAATAAAACATTTAAGAAAGTGTTAAATGTTAACTTGTATTAATATACCACATATAATTGTAGCATAATGCTTATCATTATTTTCTTTCTTTTTTTAATACGTTTTTAAAGACTACACACAAAGATATTGATTGATTGATTGATTGTATGTTGATTAACGTCCCTCTCAAGAACTTTTTCACTTATATGGAGACGCCACCACTTGCCGGTGGAGAGCTACAAATTTTGTCCTATACTAGGCACTTAGGGCCATTGAACAGTGAGGGACCTTTTTCGTGCCAGCACCTACTTCGACACAGGACCTCGGTTTATACGGTCTTATCCGAAGGACCGTTCTCCACGTCCCACAGTGGGATCCGAACCCGCGATGTAAGGATTGACTCCTTTCTTCAGACGTTCTAACCAATGCGCCACGCGGGCGACCAAAGATACTGAAGTGAACGTATTTATTCAAATAAAACTTGTGAGCATTAACTCGTTGGAATTCTTTAATTATTGTATGCAGTTTTGACAACATTAAAAATGCACAAGATTTGACTTATTTACGTAAAAGAAAGAATGATTGAAAACAAATGCACTACTTGTAACCTTCGTTGCAAAAGAGCTACACATATCTCCGATAAAAAGATTTTATTCTTGAATTATTTCCAATCTTCAAAGAACAAAATCAGTTTTTACTGATTTTAAAATTTGTTCTTTTTTTATGCCCCGTAAACGAAGTTTCGGGGGTATATACTTTTTGTCGTGTCCGTCTGTCTGTCTGTCTAGCTGTCTGTCTCTCTATTTGTCTGGCTGTCCGCAAAAACTTTAACCTTGTCCATAACTTTTGATTTAGTAGAGCTGTGACTTTCATATTTCACATGTGTATTCCTTGGGACAAGACCTTTCTTTGGGTACCACCAAATTTGACCTTTTGCCCTTGACCTTGGATTTTGACCCACTTTTACACAAAAAATTCAAATTTTTACTTTAGCCATAACTGTTGATCAGTAGATACCAGGACATTTATACATGTACTTCACATATATATTCTTTTTGGCAAGACCCTTCATTGGATACCACCAACCTTGACCTTTTGACCTTGGAGATTTACGTACTAATGAAAAAACTTTAACCTTGGCAATAACTTTTGAATGGCAAGGGCTAGGGCTTTCATACTTCACATATGTAATCCTTGCAAGAAGACGCTTCATTGGATACCAAGAGCTTTGACCCTTTGACCTTGGACTTTAATTTACCTTTAAAAAATAAACCTTGACCATATCTTTTAAAGGGTAAAAGCAAGTGTTTTTATACTTTACATATTTAATCAATGTGACAAGACCTTTTATTTGATATCAAGACCCTTTGATCTTGACGTAAGAGTTTGACCTACTTTTAAAAAATCCTTGGCCAGAACTTTTGAAGGGTTAGGGCTAGAGCTTCCATACTTCACATTTGTATTCTTTGTAGCAGGAGCATTTATTGGATACCAAATACCTTGACCTTTTGTCATTGACCTTGGAGATTTCCGGACTTATGAAAAAACATTAACCTTGGCAATAACTTTTGAAGAGTAAGGGCTATGGCTTTCATACTTCACATATGTAATTCTTGTGACAAGACCTTTCATTCAATACCAATAACCTTGGCCTTCTGACCTTGATCATGGAGTTTAACGTACTACCGGTTAGGGATTCCATACTTCAAACATGTGATCTTTGTGGAAAGACCTTTCATTAGATACCAATAATCTTGACCTTCTGACCTTGATCTTGAAGATTTATATACTTATGAAAAAACTTTAGCCTGGCCATAGCTTGGGAACAGATGGTGATAGGGCTTTCACGTTTGACAATTGTATTTCCAGTTAGGAGACCCTACTTTGGGTACTGCAGTATTAAATTTGCATCTAAGAAAAGTTTAATCTTCACTATGTTGCCATACGGGGGCATCAGTGTTTCACAAACACATCTTGTTTACTATTAAAACTTTACAACTTTGTTAATTTTTTTTCAAGAAAGACAATATCGAAATGCACATGTTCTGTTGATTACAAATTCACCTTTAAATCGATGTTTGGATTCACTAAGGAAATACTATAATGATGTCCTAAAATTTTAATGGAATCACCCCTACATAGTCGTGACCTTTTTTGATTCTGTTTCTATTTTTTGATACAGCGGTGTCTGTAGTTAAGTAGACTGCATAATTGAGAACGCTCATCTAAGTAGTGAGATTAACTTGTTATAGAAAAACGCAAGGAAAAGTAGATGTCGAAGATAATATTGTATAAAAAGGGTCGGAATTGAGGGATTTGGGCCGAACTTGTGTAACTATGTTGCGCAGTAATTATGTTCCCCAAACGAAGTTGGGGAACATATTGTTTTTACTCTGTTTCTTATTAAGGTCTTCCGTTTCAACGGAAGACCTTCTTATTTTTCTGTTGTTTCTTTTCAACTTTTCTTATTATTATTATTCTTACCGATTTTGTGCACGCGATTTCTCGTAAATGTGTCGATGGATTTTCATGAAACTTTCAGCATTGATGACAAATGATATGAACTTAAGGCGTTTTTTTTTAATTTGATGACGTCACTTCCGGTTCGGAGTTTTTCGCGATTTAGTGAGTTTTAGAGGGTCATTTTGTCCGGCAGTTTTCTCAAAAAGCACTCAACGCAGAAGCATGAAATTTTCAGTGCTGATAGAGCAACCTTTGGAGATATGTATTTGGTATATCTCAACCACCGGAAGTACGCAGCGCCGACGCTGGCTATGGTCCGAAAACAGTCCTATTAAGAATTTCAAAATTTTTAACACCTTTTCTACGATAACTTTTTATCTAGAAATATTTTGTTAAAGCTTGTAGAACAAAAGAAGTGTAGAATTTAAAGATCTTTCAAACGATATCTCGAAAAAGGGCTGGCCCCTAAAATTAAGGGCCAAGGGGGGCCGAAAGTTTTTCCTTTATATCTCAAAAAGTATTGAGAATTTGTAATACCTCAAAGAAGCAAAGTTGTTCAAAATGTCAAGGTTAATCTACTGTATTCAAAATAATACGTCCGGCGTCGTCACTTCCGGCCACTAAAATCGCGTATTTTTGCCATTCTTGACAAGTTTTGGGGTAACATATGTCACTGGAAGCCTTAAACTTAATTTTCCATCCGTTGTTGTCACTTCCGCCGGCGTCGTCACTTCCGGCCAAACCGGAAGTAGTCGAAAAACGCGTATTTTTGCCATTCTTGACAAGTTTTGGGGTAACATATGTCACTGGAAGCCTAAAACTTAATTTTCCGTCCGTCGTTGTCACTTCCGGTTTAACCGGAAGTAGCAAAAATTGCTTATTTCTGCATTAATCAACATAGCTTTAGATGATTCAAACCATTTTTAGGCGTTATTTCTTATTTTTTGTTAAAAATTAAAGCTACTTCCGGTCAAACAGGAAGGAAGACCTACTCGTTGCTTTGCAACGAGCTTTGCTCTAGTTATTATTATTATTATTATTTTTCTTCTTCTTCCTGGGTACTTTTTTGTCCGGGAATGATCTCGTAAACTATACATCCGACTAAGGTGAAATGTTTTTAGGGTCAGTAGACATGTTACGTAGATTTGCGGAACGAAGGTCATTTTGCGCGCACGTGCTTGCAAGAGCGTGCACGTGCAACATGTGAAATGATCGATTTAATTGATATAGGCGTAACTTTTTTAATTTTTGATGAAATGCTTTCAAACTTATAATATAAGGATATATTAGTAGCATAGACAATATGACGTGGTCAAAATAGCAAGATCTCACGCGCATGCACGTGCGCTTTGCTCTGATTGGCTGAAACTAAAGTCTCAATATCTTTCTTGTTTTTTGACGAAATCCTTTGAAATTTTGAAAATAGCCATGCATTAGGATATCCCACAACATGATATATAGCAATTATTATGAAAACACGTGCATGCACGTGCGCTGCAATCTGATTGGCTTAAACTTTAAATAGCTATAACTCCCTTGATTTTCAACCAAACAGGATGGGATTTGGAACATAGAGAGATATACTGGACTACTACAAGAAAATATGGTCATCATGCACATGCATACACGTGCATGTACGTGCGCTGCAATCTGATTGGCTGAAACTTTAAACAGCTATAACTCCCTTGGTTTTCAACCAAACGGGGTGGGATTTAGAACATAGATAGATGTAACGGACATCTACAAGAAGGTATGGTCACCATGCTCATGTATGCACGTGCGTGCACGTGAAATGAGCAAAATAAAAAAAAAAACAATTGAATGAGCGTATCTTTTTAATACTGTTGGATTACATACTTTAATATTAAGTATATTAAAATATATAGATTGTGTAGACAAGATGATATGGTCATTACGCACATGCATTCACATGCGCACGCGTGCAATGCTAAAATTTGAATGAACTTTGTACACTACTAGGTAAACGTTTTTAAGTCTCAAATGCATCGAGTTTGTCTTATTTAATGAAGCTTCCAGGGAATATGGCACCAAAAGGGATTTGGGGAGCGTTTGGGGAACATCTGTAACGGTCCCCGTTACAATTAGCACTAGTTGCCTCCGTGTAATAAGAAGCAGTCAATGGTATTGACAAAACCCTGTATCAGTACAATGATGCTTTATCCCAAAGGGGAAAATTCTTAATAATGTGTAATAAAACAATGCAATATGCAGAGAAAAATCTATAGATACGCCACTTGTATATGCTAAAGAAGTTTTACCATGTCAGACTGATCTCTCTCTCTCTCTCTCTCTCTCTCTCTCTCTCTCTCTCTCTCTCTCTCTCTCTCTCTCTCTCTCTCTCCTAGTAGTAGCATCATTGTTCAAGTGAATATCATTTTTTAAATAACAATCGGACTTTTTAGAAATGTCATGCAATAAATGATATTGATAAAGGACAAGGAAAATTTGAATTATTTTGTGATAATATTTGAAATCATTTGCCTACAATATCCTGTAATTCTACCCTTGTCCGTTGATAAATGGTCTTTTGTTGTAGAGCCTCATAAAAAGTGGAGATCCTTAATTCCTGCATTGTATAATCTTTAACCCCCACAAAGGCTTTCATTTTCCACCAACGCTTTTATTCATTTTTATAATCACGGAACGGAATCATTGTAATTAACTATTTGATTTATTGACTTTGTTTAGGGTTTCGATCAAGAAAATTGTAGCTCTTCAATAAAAGCAATATAGATTCCTGGAATTATGCAAGTCTAAATTGAAGGAAAGATTTCACTTTTCGTATCATATGTTTATTTCGCCCCGGAAGTGATCGATGGTAACACGTAAACGAAGACTGAATGTCATCTAATGCCTCTGTCCCTGAACAAAAGCGCTCCATCTTATCCTGCGGGGAAACCATCTTTATAAAATAAATTTTAACCTCTGTAGCGTGGAAGCATACTGTCAAAGTTTGATATCAATAACTCCCATATAAGTGACGGTTATATAACTAAGGCTCAGAATTTAATTTCATGTTTGGGTTCTCTTGTTTAATGCGACATTTTGATCAATATTAATACACTAAAGAACTGTAAAAATGAAAAATAACAAACGTGAGAAACCAATTAAATTTAATGGTTATCCCAAAGAGAATTCACTGAAATGGAATAAAGTTCAGTGTATCAATTTTATGCAATTGTGCAGATGTGTTTTCATTGAAATTCGTTCCTAAAAACACCTTTGGAAAATTATTTTTTGTTTAGAAACTTTTAGCAAAGTTTGACCCTTTACCCTACATTTTACAATTACACCTACTTTTTATTTATTCCATTATTTATTTCTTGTTTTGTTTTGTTTCTTTATTTGCATTGTTTGTTTGTTTACAGAATAGTAAAGTCAAGGATTACACGTTCTGAGAAGGAAATACAGTGAGATCAGGTTTGAAGCTAACCCAAAAATAAAAAAAACAAAAACAAAAACTTTTAGAGTATTTACCACAAATTGCATATGAAGCTATGGGCATTCTGTACTCCTTGTTCGCCCATCTCCTTTGATAGAAGACAATTTCTGTAGCCAACCTTATGTACATGTTGCAAATGCAATCTTCCATGGATTTGATTAACCTAATAAGTAACTCATGTGACATATTTTGCTATCTTTTGATAATGTACAAATAATGTAATTAATGTTTTGTTCTTTGGAAATTCTCATTTCCTCCTCTGAATATTAAGCAAACAAACTAATAAATGCATACTCAAGAGTACCTCTTCCAAAATTGTTAAAAATTCCTTAAACGTCAGGGGTTCTAATGCATCGGTTGGGCTTTGTTGATCATATAGTAAAAAATGCACATTTCTATAGAAACTTTCCCCTCTTTCCCCCTGGGTATTTAGCAAACAAGTGTAATGTTATGATGAGCTGATGAGCAAGAGTTATTTTCTGCTAAATACACTCGCCTATTTTACTATGCATTGGAAATTCAGACGTCGAGTCTCGGCTTTGATATCTCGACACCTCGGATATCTCGACATTTTCTGATAGTCCCGTCGATATCGAGATAACGAAGTTTACCTGTATTGTGAAAACATAACTTTTGTGAAAACACATAACTTTTGAGTCAGGGTTATTTTGTGAAAGGGTGCACGGAGCTCTATTAAGAATATAGTGAAAATGCATTATTTCGTTGATAATCTCTGCCCCATGATATTCAGGAAAGATAATATTTATATTAGCAAATTCATGTCTCTTGAGTTAGAGTTTTTGGCGAAGCTCTCAATCGTGAAAAATTATTATTTAAAGTAGCTCGTCCACGACGTCTAGATCTGATCTTGGATAGTTAACAGAGATACTAAGTGAATGGTTATGAATACATGTAGCAACTGACCTCTTCTGAAATTGTGAAATTCGTAGCCCTTGGGTCGGGGGATCTGGCGTCAAATTAGGGGAATTTATTAATTATTTCGTAAAAATACACATATTCTTTAAAATGCTTCTTTTATGTCCCTTCCGAGAATTTTTAATCACATTGAGATGCCACTACATGCCGGTGGAGGGCTGTAAATTTCGAACCATTGAGGAGCCGCGAAGGAATCCCCTGTGTATATGCATAAAGTGTCTTTGTTAAATTTTTTAGAAATAAAGTTATTTGTGTATTTTTTTTCATACTGTTTTTTAACTATATGCATTTGTATTCGCAGTTTAAGGTCAGATTATACGTTCCTCAGATATCTGTTTTGTATATCTTCATAATATATATAAAAAATTATATTAATTAACTTGTGATTTCAAAACTGGGTTCTCATTGTCTTTAAAAGTTTTCAATACTAACAATTTTGATTTTGATTTTGGCAACAAGTTATTTCAAAAAGGATTATATTGACAACACCACTTCTGGAGTACTGTGAGTATTGAAAAATGCCTGGTAAGGTACCTCAATTTTTTTGTAAGTTCACTTGTAAAAGTAGCATTATCAATGACAAAATCTTGGAAAAAATAATATATTATTAAGGAACGTATTGCCTGTCGTTAAACAGTGATATCTGATAAATTCATCAGCGTTTGGTATATGTCTACACTGTGTTATCTCGCTTTGTCTTTTGGAATCGGACTATTTTTTCTCTCTGTATGTTTTGCTCAATATTGCAACATGAAATAATGCTTTATTGTTAATTTTACACACCTGCATATGTCCTTGCATCCATTTACTTCTATACTGTTCACCAAATGTGAGCAAACTTGAACTTAATTATTGCCAATTTGGCAAAGGTAAAATATAAAACATTAATTTATTACTTTAGCTCAAACTTCGCAATAAAAAAAAACAAGATTGGAAGCTCAAAGTTTGCACAGAGATCCTGACGTGTTATGACTTTCATTTTGACAAATCAAAGTTACATGCAATAATTAATGTCCAGTTCTTAACTTTCTTGTGCCAATCATTACATTTAATTTCAACCAAAGATATACAGTAGTCGTACTGGGAAAGAAAAGGCGATGCTCTGGGTCAAGTGAGAATTTTTATTTCTCTGGAAGAATAAGAACCAAAAAATGAATAAATTAATAAACTTTTGATTTTACTAAGTTTCACATACAGACTTGTATTTAATTACAGTTTACATAGCTTTCAACGGAAAGCTAGATGATTATTTCCCTGGAGTTTAATATCCAAAGTATTGCTTTGGCGACTTTTTGGAGGTTCGTGTTGTTGAAGGAAAGGGTATAATGTAGTTCATTACAAGGAGCACACGACGACAGTGGGATCCTTACTCCTCGATGGCATCTGATCCTACCTGTTTTATGTTTGAGAGGTTTGTTCTGCCACCGGTTGTATCATACGTTTATCAAACGTTCTGTAAAATACAAGTGACGTGAGGAAAAGAGAAGATGGGAAAGAGAGAACAAAGTCTCTAGTAAACGGAAGTGTGCATGACAAGTAAATAACAATACAAGATGGTTGTGAAGCACTAGGGCTGTGTATGGTAGCTTCTGGCTAATATTAAAGTTTTTCAAATGCAAATCAAACTCCAAGGTCAAGAGATGAAAAAATGCTGTTACCCAAAGAAAGGACTTGTCTCAATGAATATATCTGGGAACTATGAAAGCCCAAGTACTAACCATTCAAAAATGATGGCCACGGTTAAATTTTATTTTAATTTTATATCAAAGTCTAAGGTCAAGGTCAAATTAAAGCTACCCAAGGAAAAACCTTGTCATAAAGAAATACACATGTGAAATTTTAAAACCCTAGCACCAACTGTTCAACCTTTATGACCAGGGTTAAATGTTCTCAAAAGTAGATCAAACTTTAAGGTCAAGGTCAAAAAGTAAAAAAAAATTGTATCCGAAGGAAGGCCTTGTTACATGGAATATATCTGTCATATATGAATATCCTGGTACTTACTGTTCAAAGGTTATGTCCAAGGTTCATTTTTTTTTTTAAATTAGAGTCAAACTAAATGGTCAAGGTAAAAAATACCAAAACTTTATGCAGAAAGAGAGGTCTTGTCCCAATAAATATACCTGTGAAGTATGAATCTGAGTGTCAACTGATCAAAAGTTATGACCAAGGTTAAAGTTTGGTGAATTCTTGCAAAAGTTGGTCAAACTCCAGGGTCAAGAGATCAAAAATGTTGTATCCAAAGAAATGCCTTGTCACAAAAATTACACGTGTGAATATGAAAACCATAGCTACAACCATTCAAAAATTATGGACAAGGCCATCTTTAAAATAATATGTCTGCTTGCCCTCTCCCGACTCAGGGTAATATTATTGGGTCGGTAGTTAGGTTGGAAAATCATGATAAGAGAAATAAAAAGAAAAAAATATATATCGTGTCCTGGAATGTAAAAAACAGTTTTGAGTCGGGCCATATTTAATTAGTCGGTCGGAAGAGGGCAACAAATAATTTTGTAAAGGTGGTCCAAGATTAAAGAAAAACAGACAAACAGACAAACAGACGGGCAGGACAAAAACTATGTATCGTAATATTCGATTACGGGGGCATAAAATTAATTATACCAATAGTAAGTTGTGTTATTTTTACTTTTTCTTTGAGTATAAGCTCCAGATGTATACAAACAAAAGCATAAACTTTAAGGTTCTTTGTGCAAACAACAATTTCATCACACAAACGTCCTAAGCAAAACTGTTCTCAACTTTGCAAAAAATGATCTTGTTCTTATTTGAATCATTTAGATATTAATATCATATCAGTCACAATGTATTACATCAAAATGTCAATGAATACTTTTGTATTCTCGATCCATTAGACCATTATATTCTGTCTTATATATTATCTGTGTTTCAATAAAATCAAGCATTTTAGGTCATTATTTGAATAATGTTTGGTTGCTCTCTCCCGCCTTGGTCCGAAAATTTTGGGTCGGTAGGTATGTGTGGGGTTTTTTTTCTCTCAGAAAATTTCAATTTCATTGCTATGTTTTTTTTTTAAATTCTATTTTCCAGATTATATTAACAAAAATAATTGCTTCCTGAAGGTAAAAAAAAACCAAACAACTTTTGATTCTGGACGTTTTTAGCCAGTTGATCGGGAGAGGGGAACCAAACAATGTATTAAAGATGGCCGCCTTACCCTAAACATTTGTAGAACCATTATGAAAATGTCCCAGATAAAAGTCTTTAAATTGTTACTCTTCTCAATGAGATTCTGCTCAAATTCAGAAATAAAATTGAATTGAACTTTAATGCATCTTTTGTGCCAAGTGAGAGCAATTTTGATAAATCGGAACAAATTGCATACTGCTCACCAGACCGGTTGAATGGTCTCCTGCATCCTGCAAAACTAGTCCACATCCGGTTACCTTTTGAACCAGACTTCACTGTTATAAAAACTTTCGTCATTCATTCAAAATTTTCTTTGGATCATATCACTATAAAATTATTTTTTTTTCTCTCTCTCTCTCTCTCTCTCTCACTCTCTCTCCATACAGTATATTCATCTATCTATCCATCTTAGCAGATAGCTATTTCAAAAATGGCCACCCTACATATCTGATTCATATCGTGGTAAATTTATATTATATTAGTTATGTAATTAAATTATACATCGTTTTAAAAATTGAATTTAGCAAATACGTTTCTGTACAGTAAAACAAGCATATTTTGCAAAAATGATATTCCCTATTAACCAGTTTTTATTGACTTCAAAATTTGGGCAAACAAATGGCCTTTTCCGTATTTTTCAAAACCAACAAATTCTGTATTGATTATTGTTCGGATGAATTAACTTTTGTATTAGGTCAACAATTAATTCCCTAGTCTAGACATAGATCTGAGACTGGAAGGAAATAGTGTTGGAGACTTTGAAAACCTCGCGCAAACCAATAAAATACAGTGATTAGGTGACATTAAATTGGTTCCCTGTCCTTGATTCCTGTAAGCCACTTCCTCTTGAGATTCGGAGGTCTGGTTGTCTTGGTCCTTTCGAACTTCTTATATATGTTTGATTGTGCTGAACTTCTAAAACATAATCTATTTCTTTTCCTTCCTGTAAATTAGTCTTGTATAAAGTGTTTTACGCATATTTTCTTGCGTGTTAAAATAAGTGATTTCATCAAATGTATGAAGTCAAGACTTGAAGAACAAATACAGTTTTCCCATGGCAGTATAAATGAAGTAAAATAGTATAAAAGCTGTGTATTTCCGTAATTACAAGGGGTAACCATTGATGCGATAAAACTAACTGTGTGGGGTGTGCTTACAAAATTATTAAAGACATTAAGAAACAAATGTTTAAGAAATATTTAAAATTTTAGCTTGATCCGTGGAAAATTTACTAATTTGTTTTTACTATACCTGTATATACAAAACACAATATATTGTCACCTGGGTTGGATTTTTTTCCGACTGGGTTGAACACCTATCCCCCATTACAAAAATTTATGAATATTCGCACCTGACTGGGACCTCATATCCGCATTAATTTATTTCTCCTCTCTGAATCTATGTGTCATAGAAAAAATCAACAACTATATTTAGATTTATATCTGTTTTCAGGGAGGTCAACATTACGGGCGCTACATTGCCGCAACTCATTACCCACGCCCGGTCAAAAACAATATAACCAATAATACAGCAAAAAACAACTCATTACTGCTACTTGTCTGATGACGTAAATTTCATTGAGAGTGCCAAATTTAAATAAAATTTTTTTGACCTGATTTCTTCCTCCTGCAGTGATATATGAAGGGGCGTGGAAAGTATTATTGCATATGTGGTATGGGATATATCACCACAGAAAGATCAAAGAAAATCACCGCAGATATGCGACAATTATATCGACGACGTATTGTCAATTAACAATGGTAATTTAATATGTCAAGCAAATGGCTTTCAAGGCTTTACTTCGATAATGTAAAAAACATATAAAAATACACGTGTATTTTTATAACAGTGTTTGATTTTAATTTTTTATGAAATAAAATTGATTTTAATAAAAAAAAAAACAACAAACATCCTGTGTCCTTTGTTGATACGATATATCCTGGTGAACTTGAGATAAAAGATACCACAGAGTGTGACAAATCTGTTTCATATACTTGGATATTTTACTTGAAAATGACACTAATGTTAATCTAACAACCAGGCTCTATGATAATCGTGATGACTTAAACTTTTCTATCGTCAAGTTCCCTTACATATGCAGCAATATACAAAGGCGGATCCAGGGCCGGCGCCGGACTCCCAACCCCCCATTTGAAATTTTGTATGTAAAATTTACATGTAACAATGGCTATTTAAAATCAAGGAAAAAATATCTCTTATTTTGTAAAAACTTGTAGCCACAGGGGCTGACACATCTGTTTCATAAAGGATATTTGCCTTAAAAAAGGGCTAATGGTAATCTAACAACCGCCCCTGACTTCTACTGCGACTTTAGAAATTTCTATCGCCACTGATATACCACTGATACACTGATATCATCACCTGCATACAGAGTTTACATATCTCAGTTGATTCGATACGCTAGAGCATGCTCTACGTATGAACAATTTCTAAAACGAGATAAATTATTGACAAACAAGTTGATGAAACAAGACTATCAGCAGTCTTGTTTAAAGTCATCATTTCGTAAGTTCTATGGTCGATATCATGACCTTGTCAGCAAATACAATTTATCATTGAGTCAAATCTGGCTGACGTTTTTCATACTAATTGTTAGTCCATTATTTATACACTGCATTGAAGACGGATCTTTCCGTTATTTTCCGATCATGACAAGGAGCACACGGCGGGTGTGACCGGTCAGCAGGGGATGCTCACTCCTCCATGGCACCTGATCCCACCTCTGATGTTTTGGAGGTCCGTGTTTGCTCTGCTCCTATTTTGTATTGTTTTATGGACTTTGATATTGAATACTGTTCGTTATCTCCATATCCTCCATTAGCTTCTCTCTTGCCTGTTAAATATTTAATAATTTTCAAAGTTAATGTTTTTTTTTTTAATGGAGATATAAACAGCGGCAAAAAGAAAAACCAGCACTCTTCTTCTTGTCATTTTTAGTTAAATTAAATTAATTTTTTTAGTACTCAACACTCTCTATTTGAATTCACAATATAGTCTCATAAACTGAGAAAATGAGGTATAAAGTGTGCACCTTACAGAACAATAATGTCACATCAGACGCATGAATTAAATTCAATACTTTATGAAAATTTTCCATAATTATCAAAATTAAAGATTTTTATCTCTTTTTGACTCACAGTACAGAGATATAATTTACTATTGCACCGCGTGGCCATACATATATTATTGCTTACGGAAATAATGGCAATTCATTCAAAGACAAACCGTATGTCTTGAAGTTTATTCTGTGGACAAAAAAAATAATGTTGAAAAGATACGTAAAAATTTATTAATGAACCTTAAGCAGTTTGAATTTTATGGCGCCAGCCTGCAGTCGACGATTTTTTGATATCCTCTTATAGAAAATAGATGTGGCATAATTGCAGTAATTTTGTGTGGGGCCCGGATACGGAAATGGTGTTATATTACACATCCAGAACTCCTAACCCTTAGAGATACCTTAGTGGAAAAGTCAAATTTTCAGTTTTCTTGTAATTTCTTCATATTTTTTATACGTTTTATCATATACGCAATGATATTATAATTGCCTTGGAAAAAGTCTTACACATACACGAGTACTCAGAATACTATAGAAAACATGGCTGCTTTACTGATATAATTACTCAGTAACCCCTTACCCTCAATGACTGTGTCAGATGCCCCATCCTTTGTTTGGAAATTTTGCTCAGTAGTACCAACTCAAACTGAATTTGTTTGGATGTGCCTCCCCCTCCCCCTTCCGGTTGCCTTTCTTCCTGCGGGCCTGCCATACCTGTTAAGGTATTATTGATTCGTGAATATAGTCTGTGAAAATTGTTTGTTTCATTTCCGTTCGTTTCGATGTTGGCAACATTTGGTCGTGTTTTCGACCTATTGGCAATACTACCGTCTTTGCCTCGATTGAATGCAGTCTTGGTTTTCGCAGTTATCATAACTCCCGCACAGTTCCTGCTAATTCTTCATAAATTAACCAATTTTGTTGCCTTTAGTGCTGAGAATTTTCTGTCAACCTCATTTCATATACTCAAGAAAAAGTGGAATAAATCACTCGTGTATCTCGTAATGTCTGGCTTCCCAATATGTGAGAACTTCTAAAAGAGCATAGAGTTCAATGATATAGAAGGCCATTAACTTCTTTAGTCTCATTTTTGTCACAGAAAAGTCAAAATTCAATTGGGAATCCCCTGCGGGAAAATGTTTGATATTCTCTAGAATCATTGGCTAAAACTTAATCATTTCCATTTACTTCGAAATGTAATTTTCTCTTCTATAAATGTGTAAGAAAATTGGGGGACAAAAACCAAGGACCAAAAAAAGCCTTTCTATAATAGAAAAACTGATAATTTTATGACAGGAAAGCTAATGATGCTCTTATGGGAACAGCATATTCCTAGCAATAGAAGCAACAAAAATGAAGTCACTACGCGAAATAAACTTTCCTTTCTCTTTCAAAGAGTTAAAACTGGAAATTCGGGTACTTAATTAAAATCAAAGACATATTTCCTATATTGAACGTTTGTGTTAACCTATAGATAGGATTTTTCCTGATACTATATAATTTTTTCCCCGGAGTTTAACATCGTTCGTGAACAATTTAAGTATAAATCTATCTATGGCAAATCTTCAGTAAACATCCGCAAAGATTTTTATTACCCTCTTCATTACAATGCTAGTTTGTGCAAATATGGAAATAAAGGAAGATATCTGAATGTACGAATGTATCATTCATGTACCTCATAAAGAGTATCCTGTTTACTCAGGTAGATTTCCTGGTTAATAAAAAAATTTTATTTTCAGCAATATCAAAAATAGATTTTTCCCCGTCTACATTATCTTATTTATAGCCTATCCTGTCTGAATGTGTCATGTGACATGTCTCTGCACTCACTCCAGACATAGGGGCCTCCATCTATAGCCCCAGATCTATGTAGCTCGACTCCCATCCCTTTTATCCCGGTATTTAGTTTTAGCACTGTATGTCCGTCTGTCTGTCTTTTTGTTTGTTTTGCCACAAAAACTTAAACATTGCCCACAACTTTTGACTGGGTGGGGCTATGGCTTTCACATTTCACAGGTGTATTCCTTGTGACAAGACCTTTCATTGGGTATCACAAATTTGACCTCTCAACCTTTGAGTTTGACCCTCTTTAAAAAAATGTCAAAATTTAACCTTTGGCCATAACTTTTGAACAGTTGGTGCTATGGCTCATATTTCATATGAGTATTGTTTGTGAAAAGACTTTTCAAATGGTGTAAAGATTTTTGACCTTGGCCTTAGAGTGTGACCCACTTGGTAAAATATTTAACCTTTGACATAACTATTGAACAGTTAAAACTATAGGGCTTTCATATTTCACAGATTATTCTTTGTGACAAGACCTTCCTTTTTGATACCATCAATTTGACCTTATGACCTTGACTTAAGAGTTTGACCCACTTTGTAAAATCTTTTAACATTGGTAATAACTTTTGAACAGTTAGTACTGGAGTTTTCATATTTCATAGGTGTATTCCTCGTGGCAAGACCTTTCTCTTGATAAAAAGAATATTTACCTTTGGCCTTGACCTTGGATTATGTCATACATTTGGAAAACTTCAATCTATGAATCTTCGCCATAAGCTACTTTACGATAGCATCAGTGTTTTACAAACACATCTAGGTTTTTTTTCGTCTGTTTTGCTCCGCATTATTTATTTGAATTTTTTGTTATCATACCCAGCCCCAAATAAAAGAAATAACCAATGATTGAAAAGAGATCCATCACTGATCACTTAGTAAATTCCGAAAATCTGATAAATAGAACATCAAAAACTATTTTTACTTAATGAAGAAATGTACTGTTATGATTACTATGAAACCAGGAGCAAGCTCGAGTTAAATAAAAATTAACATTTATCTATAAATAGCTTTAAAAAAATAATTCCTTTTAATAGATTTGTAAAAAAAAAAAAAAGAATCATTTTTAAAATATAAAAGTGTACTTTACAAATTAAGATTATTAATTTACATTGTTCAAACTAAGAATTCAATAATTGTTATTTAGAATGTGCGACATCCGATAGGTTTGAGCACTATCCTGACGTATGTATATAAGCCCTATTATATACTGGTTCTACGCTCGGATGATTTTTCGCTTTGTCCGTCAGCAGCTGATGCAAAATCAAGGACCTTTAAACTATTTGATGTTGATTCATGGTATATACATGTAAAACATGTATCTATCACGACATATGTCAATAGAAAATCGGGGGATGTAGGCTATTTGTCGTGATTTAAATTTCTAAAGAATCTATTTTAAATTGAATATGTGCGTTTTATTATTTATTTTTTTTTTAAATAGAAATGTCTTTCCTTAAATTTAATCCTCTTTATGTTATTTTAGGGAGGGGGTTGTTTGTTCGTTTGTTTGTTTGTTGTTTTTTTTTTATTATTGAGTAGATAATATGAGATACGATAGAACACTGACTTAAAAATACACTTGTTTTGTTTTTCAAAAAAAAAAAAAAAAAATGGGAGGTCGCTGTAATATATTTATTTCATACATATAAGGGTACTGAATATTTATTAGGTGCGTGATTAAAAAGCGTGACGTCACGAGTCAAATATGGCGGATGGTGCTGTTTTGACAGATGTGAGCCCGGGTCATTTCGTAATGGATGGACTATTTCAAATTAATTGTGCACAGTGCAACATATCACATTGTTTTGAAGGATATATTGAAACCCTATAATGTCACTATTGTGTGTTTGCGGTAGGTATTGCTTGGAATGACACTATATAAGAACCGATTAATTTATTGGAAAAACTGCGATAGTGTGAAAGTCAGAAAACCTTTGTTATGAGATTTTTCTGCTGAAGCAATCGGTGCACCCTTATTTGATTTCTAGAGCTGAAATTTTCCTTTTATAGAATATATTAAAGATAAAATTATGTATCTCATTCGTAGTGTGCATTCAATCGCAGCAAAGAAGTTGAAAGCGTGTTAAAATATTTACTTACTACTTAGCCTATTTGCATATATATATGTATACCATATACCCATTCTCCTCTCTTAAAACCTCATTTTCTTTAACTGCATGTTAATTATTTGCTTTTTGACACTTCCATGTATATTAAACATTATTAATTTACCTAGGGTTTGATAAATGGGTAAAATTTGCATACTACCTGCAAAACCACATACTCTTTTTGGAGTGAACTCAGATGAATTTTAATAACTATTTGTATATTATCATAAGCAGGTGTCTGTGATAATAATCCCAGATGTTTCGATCAGGCCTATTTGTAGATTAGCAAATTATACCCACTCTTAAACCTCCCTTTTTTTCCTGCATATGATTTACTTTTTGACACGATCCATGTGTATTATTCATTATAAGATTATCAAGGGTTTGATAAATGGGTAAATTTGAACAATTCTCAGAAGTTTGAATGCTTCAGGCCTTTATCTGTCTGGATATGGATATTTCAAAGTACAGTATATACTTTGAAATTAGTTAATGTTTCATAATTTTACGTAAATAGGTATCACATTCACGATTTTAATAGAATTAGAAGTATGTACTTATTATTGAATAATTAAAGATTGATTAACAATTACCTCCTTGCCGCACACTCTTTTGAGGCAAACTCAGATGAACTAATTAAGTTTGATGAATGATTTATTTGTATCAGTAATATTATAAGCAAGTGTCTGTGATAATAACCCTCCCCCCCCCCCCAAAAAAAACTACTTGTATGGTATGGAATGTACAGTAAAACATGCTGAATTAAACTAATTGATGCTTCAGCAAAGTGATTTTCATTTCACATGGCTTAAAATAAAAAATATATTTTGAACTTTACGGATATAATAATGAAACAAAATTGTCTGTCCATATGCATGGCATGACTTCACTGTAAGTGTGTTTTACTGTATAAAAAAGTGTATTGGGTAGCTTAGCATGCGCAGTCTCTTACATTGTGAGTATTGTGATGAAAAAATGCATTGTAGTGTTGAAATATTTCATCCTAAGGCTCTATATGTAGAAGATATTTTTAGTATATTTAAATGTCCACCTGCCATTTACATGTTTATGTTTATGATTCATCACAAGTCAGCTGTTAATTTTTGATTTTCGTATTTTTCAGTGAAAAAAGCCCGACTGATTGGAAGCCCTGGTGAGTTCTATGTAGAAATCAATGACTTGTCAGTCTGTTAGTCATTGCACGGACAGGTCATGTACAGTCATTTAGTTAATCATGATAATTGAAAATACATAAAGTCAGCCTCAGAATAATTGTCCAATATCAGTTATTGATATCGAGTTTCTACCTCTTTCTGTATCATGAAATTTCATATACGTGCTCACATTCTTCATACTAGGACTATAATTTTAGGACTATAAGTTCATCAATGCTGCCTCCATTAGCAAAAAAATCCAATTATTAAAGGCAGCAGTAGAAGAATATCCTAGAACAAGATACATAAATATACGTTATACATTAACACACTACTGAACCTAAGTATCTTGCACATTAGTAATTTTCATGTATATATCTATGATGGTCCAGATAGTGGTGTAAATGACAATGGTTTAAGGAGGGGCCAATGCTCTTATAGAGAACACATTTTTCGTTAACAAATTATACACATAGACAGCTGGACCAGAAATTATCAAAGATAAATCAAAAGGCAGCTGGCAATAGTTCAGATTCCTCAAGTTATGCAACAACATTTATTCACTCTACAAGGCATCCAGATCTAATGTTATACATGTATATCACAATGTACATATTAAGCAATTAAAATACTCGAACATACATTTTGTGTCACATGCATTAAACACATAATAATTAATGTGAAAAAATGTCACCATCTAACTGGCTATCTGTCATGGAAGAGTCACTCTTTTCAAACTTATCACATGTTATCCGGCCTTGAGCATATTGAGCTCACTTCATTAAAAGAATTTATCTCATTCTCAGTGTATGGAAAAATTAAACACTAGATTGAAAAAGTCAGAACACATTCAAATTAGTATATCATGTTTAATAAATTAATATAATACTTGGTTTTAGATAAAATGGAGTGCTTTGAATAGGGCTTCATGTCATCAAGAGCACTGCAGCAAAGATTACCTTAAACATGTTAAAAACTTTATTTCATTTTTTAAATTTGTAAATTAATGAGACTATACCAAAAATATGGTTTTTCCTGTCAAATACTTCTTGAATACTGGATACTAGGTATTTAAAGAAAATGAAACACATTTTCAGTCTGCATTTAAAGTATGAAGATAGTATCTTTCTTTCATAGTAGAAACAACATAACAGTATTGAACCACAAATCAAAACAAATCATGCCTGCACCGAACACTGCTACATACTTTATTGTATTATGCACACCCACTTTTGATTGAATAGGATATGACAATGTAGTTTGTTTTTATTTGTATGAAAATCCAATTTGACTTCACACATTTTTTTTATATTGATCTCACTGAACCATCCAGTGGAAATCTCATTCTTTCAATCATCCCCCAGAAGAAATGAAAATATTTGGGTTTCAGATAAGACATGGACCTTGGGCATGTAAATATGATTTTAAATTGAAAAGACCGAGGGGAGACCAGAGTAATTTTGTCTTTCATTATTTACCTGAGTTTGTGTAGTACTACACATATTTGATTTTAAAAGATTCCTGGCAGTAGGTGATAAAGAGAAGAATTATTTTATTAAACTTTCATCTCGAGGTCATTGATCATGCTATGATAGGACAGCATGGGGACCTTTTCTCTGTTCTTGTCCACATGCATTTAAACTGTCTGAATGGGACTTCTTTTGAAAAGAAAATTAAAAGTATAAATTGATTTTCATCCTTTTTTCTGACTATAAAGTGACCAATTTATGATATGCTTTAACTGCAAGATTTTTATAAAAATATATTTTATAAATATATAGTTACCACTGATAATTCTAGTTAATGAACTTTTGATTATTTAGATATTATATATCAGCAATTTTTCTTATCTTTCACTTGCAAAGCATGTATAGTGATCTGTTTTGCAGTGTGTATTTACCAAGTTTAGTTAAATTTGATTAAGGGTTTACTTCAAACACAATATCATGCATTTAAAATCTCATCATATCTATTTTTTTTGCTTTCTAGAAGAGGGAAAGTGGAATTTGATGTAAAAGTACTTCTGAGTTTTGTTTTGGACACATCGTACAAACACTTTCACTTCAATATTCACATTTTTTTCCCTATAATTTAAATTCTACACTCAGATATGAAGTTGAAAACCTTGCCACATAGCTACTGTATGGATATGAACATATCCAAAATTATTCAGAAATTTGATCATTCCAGATTTTTATGTTCATGTAATGTATATTGTATGCAATATAAATTGAAAATTGTCAGCAATGTTTATAGAACATTCCTAATTCAAATTCAAATCGATGAAAAAAAAAAGACAAAATGAGACGGATGTTTAACTTAAAAGTACGTCTGACATCAATAGCTATTAAATCTCCATTTTGTTACAGTGTACTATTTAATATTTCTTGCTATTGCATTAGCTTTCCGTCAAAGTATCTTGATTATTATTTCAGGTTAATGTGATCTCAATCCCATCCCGTGTCCATGAGCTTAATACTTGCTTTGAATGACAATTTATTTTTCTTTCAAAAAGTACTATTGCACTTATCATGCTCACAGAAGTATATGTTCTGCAAGTCAGAATTTAGTCTCCAGTTTTCCTTTTGAAATACTTTTTTTTTAAATTGAGAATTTTTTTCTTTACAGTAAAACCTTCTCTTGAAACAAATTCAGAATGTTATAAATTGCAGCCCCAAAGATGATTCAAGGTCACATATCAAAGTTGAAGGTCTCTTGGGTACAGGATTTTACATAATATAAGAAAAAAAATGTTGATGAGTGTAAAGTTATAATCCTTGATTAAAATTATTGAACATTTTAGTATGTTGTTCCACATGGCTTAAAAAGTTTGTCCTTATCTTAGAGTACTTTTAGTGAAAATCACAATGTGAAGAATAATTAATATCTGTATTTCAAACGATATCAATTGTCTTGGGATCTTGATTCTAGGTCATTGAATAAAAGTCATTTGGGAGGGAGGATAGGTGTAGGTAAACATGGTTATGATTTTAAACCAGGATGTTTAATATATATTCTGAATCAATCGTTTTAATTGGGAGCATTATATAAATGGTGCCTGTTTTGGAGGGTAACAGTTGAAATTGACACCCCAAGGAAAACCATTGTCAACCGACGCGTCAGCGGAGGTTGACAATGGTTTTCCGAGGGGTGGCAATTTCAACTGTTACCCTCCAAAACAGGCACCATTTATTTTATTATACTGAATGTCTTCTTAAATTAAGTCAGCAAAAAAATCGTCGATCATCTTTACGTTCACGTTTAGATAGCCTTCAAACTCCTCGCTACTTCTAAAAAGATTTACTGACCTTTTTATTGTTTGTTTGATACTCTAAGAGTCTTTTATCATATAAAGTTTCGTTATTTCTGCACTCGCAAGCATGTTTCGTCTGTCGTTTGTTGTTTTCAAGTAAACTACATCGGACGCAAGCTTTTATTGACGTCAACTTTTTTCCAGTTCTTTCAAACGCGCAACTGACGTTTTGAGAATTCTACGGTGAACCGTACGCGCATAATATCCACGCATGTGGCATTACCGTTGTGTTACCCGTTGTCACATGCGTTGCTAAGGCTGAGGGTAATAGAACGGATTGTTAACTGCGTCTAAACCAATCAGATTTTAGTATTTAACATGAAAGTATAATAATATGAATTGTTAGATGGTCTTCATAGGTCATGCACATTTAAAAAAACATATTGGCATATATTAGTTCATTCATGCTTTAGCATAACCTTTTAGTTTTATCAGCTAAGATGAACAAAAGAAGTACGGTAAGTTTATTCTATTTGTCAGGCTTGTTTGTCTATTTACAAGGTGTCGCCAAAAAAAATGTGAACAGATTCCATAGAGATTTCGTAAAATGATGGGCTTTGGGCCAAGAAATGATTGATTAGGTTTTTAGCTGACTTTTCCCCGAGGGCCATTTGGTGACCGTCATAGTCTGTGTCAGACTCATCATCTGGTGCTATCATTAACTTTTTCTAAATTAAGTCCTTCTCTGAACACATTACAGGCTATATATATCAGAGACTTTACAGTATTGAACAGGGGCAATAAATCTTCTATGAACTGAAACAGTTACAATTTTTTGGGCATAAAACTTAAGAATTGATAGAAAGAAGGGAAAATTTGGTACTAATGAAAATAAGAGAATGACAATATCTGGCTTAGACCTTTTTGCAAATATTAGTGCACTCATTTAGGAGTTTTGGCCCCTGAAATGTAAATACTTTAAATGTATTACATTTGGTTGTGTATTCTTTAAAGCGCTTTTGGTGGAGAGAAACTTCGGATCCGCTAATTCAAGTTCAACGCTAAATGTCTTGCACACATACACATAAATAAGGACATTGAGAAATGCACTAAATCAAATCTACGCTAACTTGTTCAAAAATTAATTCCCACCAAATATCATACACGCTAAATATAATACATTTACAGTATATGAATTTTGTAGGTTTTTTAGACAATCATTCTTGGATTTTTTCCCCTAAATATTTTCTGAAGTCATTCAAAGGAGAAATTTTAATTCATTAAGTAAATAGAATAATCATGTCTTTTTTATAAAAGTGGGATATGAATAGTTTTCTTTGAGATCTTGATGGTATTTGAACTGGTTGTTCTAATGTCAACACTGATAGCTCATATAATTTCTTGTTATTTTTTACCACTGTCTTGGTGTAGATTTTAAAGTTGAGCCAGGCCAAAAATTGAATTGGTTTGGAGCCATATTAGAGGCCTAAATAGAGGCCAGGCCAGGCCAGGCCAAAGGGATTAGGCCAGGTTTTATAGTATGCCGTGAAAATGTCTGTAAATATGTTTCGGCATTTTTTTTTGGGGGGGGGGGGGATTAATTGTAATATTTCTGTCAGGCAAGGTTGAGACTGCATATTCTTGTGTAGAATTTTTCTGTAGATTCAAGAAGAAACCTTTGAAAAGAGCACCTATTCAGTTTTGATTTTTTTTGTTTCAGATTTGAAACCTTGATCTATATCACTTACCTTCTATTTTTACTATATCAGAGTTCCCGAAACGCACCGGTCCACCGGGGATCCCCAGTAAACTTTGAATGGGACCGGTAAAATCTTAATTTTATCGGTCAAAATGTCCGATGATTTTTTTTTTACTGACTGTATAACAATTACACATAATCTTAACAAAATCATTTAATTCAATTGTCCTGACAATAAACAAATGCAAAACTAAAGGAAACCAAAAAAAAAAAGTCAGGGGCGCGTCAGATTATTCTCTTGCATTCTTGTTTAAATAAATTGTAGACGGTGAATGTCTACTATAAAAAGCTACATATTAAAATAATAATCTCCATAAGTCTCGGAGGAAAAACAGTTAAAACACTGTCAAACAAATATTTTTCCCTCTTAATAAATATATGTGCCCTCCGTAGTTCTGACAGTAAAAAAAGTGACAATCCACTTTCGTTTTGCAGGACGAATTTGCAGGGTTGCAAGAGTTGCCTGCTATTTCTGCTTGACTACAGACAACTTGTTACCATTTATTATTTTCTCTATAATTTAATCCACTAGCATGATTAATATTATACCAACTTTTGGATTTTTTTCCCCCATGTATTTGATAGCATTTAAAATACATGCGCGTTTTTCCCCTTTGCTAAAAATAGCGGACTAACTTTAATGTAATAAAACGACAACAAATTTACTTAAGACGTTTTTCAGGCTAAACAGTTTTGATATTTTACATAATATTTTTCCTGGCACATAAATTAAAATACCAAAATCCTAAAAAAAAAAGCCTGGAAAACGACAGATATTTCACACTAATTTCAAACAATCAACCAAAAGTTGTCATGTTGCAGATTTTATTTAAAAAAGTAAAAAATCTCTCAGAAAGGACATAATAATTTAATACGATGAATTAAGCGTTGGTCATCACACACCGTCGGCGACGTCAAATCCCGCATACACAGGCCTAATAGAAAATATTTCAATAAATCTAAAAAAAAAACCTGCATTTGCCAACTTTTGATTTACACATATTATTTATTATATCAACACAATTTCCAATCCTATAATATGTTAAATTTACATACAAAAAAATTAATGTCCGGTAAATTTTACAACTGTCCGGTGAATTTTGAATATTTACAGGACAATTGTCCGACATATTTTTAATAAGTTTCGGGAACTCTGCTATATGATATATAAATTGATAGACAGTAGATGTTCTAAGCTCATTTGTATTTAGCATAAGTCTGTCATTCATTCAGCATTTTAACAAATTTGCACATAAAAGGACATTGATTTTGTACATGTTCATTGAAAGCCGATATATTTCATTTTAAACAAAACTAAATTATAAGATCTTTATTAATACACTTTACATGCATACCATATTTAGATTTGGGTCATTATACCCCTAATTGGTAGAAAATGTATGGAAATTAATGTATACTGTTACAATATGTAAGATTTCAAAGTGCAATGGGACTCAAAATCCTAGTAGTCAAGCCAAACTCCAATGGTTTGACACACCAAACCCTGTTGGTTCACTTGCAGTTAATTGCCGATGTCTAGAATGACACACCATAGTCTGTTAAGGTGCCAATCAGCATGGTGTGTCTTATACTTAGAGGAAATGAACCATTAGAATTTTGCATGGCCATCAAACTTTGCTGTCTGCTATATTGACTTGTCACCGGTTAAACCATAGGGTTTGGCCAGACCATTGGGCTTCTTTGACTAGACCATCGACCCATTAAAGTTTGGCCAAACAGTTGGACTCTGGACATGTAGGGTAGCTTTAAAGTTGATGTGAAACAACACTGCTTCATAGTATACTTTCTTAAAATGAGAAATCTTCCAGAGCAGGAGTTTATTATCCAGAAATATCCCTTATACACAGATCATATATCAAATGGCCATCTGCAATATTTAGAACATTGTAAAATTTTGGCTTTTTATTTAGGAAAGGCCTTTGTTAATTATTTTTTTGTTTCTGTTTTAGGACAAGTAACTTTGCAAGCAAATCTGAGAATCCAATGTGTATAGATGTCTAATTAATCTTTTTGAAAATGTTTTTACTTGTCATGTGGAGGTGTTTTATAATAGTCTTGAAATAATAATCAGGATAAAATGTATTTCTTTTGCATTGATTTTCATTCTTTTTGATAATATATATTTTAAAATAGTTTTAAGTTAATTTTTGATTTTTAAAAAATATTTTTCTTATACAATACTCTTGTGCAATCGGGGTTTTTAAGGGTATTTATAATATTTACCAATTTTCTGATTTTTCTCAATACCCAAGGATCAACTTGTCTGCATTTTTGATTATGTGGTCTTTGTGGTACTCCAATCTCTTAATTAAAACTTCCATATTTTAAATCTTAACCAGGGGAAAAAATGAATTCACCTCTGTTTATATAGAATGTTAACATTTCTGAATGTTAGGTTACAAGCATAAAATAATCTTCAAATTATCTGCAGATTTAAATATGTAGATGTATATTACTATAGCAATGTAAAATTATGAATTTAAAATCTGTTTGCAAGAAATTCAATTTTTAAAAAAGTTATAGTTTTAATTAAGTATTATTAAAAAGTATTAATTAAAACACACATGTCATGTAATGTACATAGTATAACATTTTTTTAAATTCCTACATTTCAGAGAGATTCAATACTTATGTGACCCTAAAACTACAGAATGTTAAATCAACCACCATACAAGTCAAGGGGAGTAACCCATGCTGGGAGCAGGATTTCATGTTGTGAGTACAGTCTAAATATTTGATGAATCAGCTTTAAATTTTTTTTTTATTCATTCCAGCTGTTCAGATTTTGATCAACTCTCAATTTGAACTAAAAATATTAAGTGTTGGACAAAATGAATCAATAATCATGACTAAGGTTTTGAAAGCTGTTACTTTTTACCTGTCACCTGTGGTTATTTGCTATCACATGGCATATCTGTTCTCTGTTTCTATATAACACTGCAAGGTTCTTTGGCAATATCTATATGCAACTGTCTTTGTGTATTTCCAACTGTTAACAGTTTTGGCACACCCAGTAAGGATGTGAACATCCTACATTTCGGAGAAATCTTAAATGGTCATCTTTTCTCTCATATGGATAAAGCAATTTAATCACCTTTATAGAGAGTATTGACTTAAAATAAAAAAGCACAAATAAAAGACTAAAAAAGAAGATATTTCGTGTAATTACTTGAATGATATTGCACTTCATGATATTGCAGAAATACTAGTGAATAAGATAATTAACCTATTCACTATAATCATTGAAATTCAAGTGATACAGGTCCAGACTTTGAACCTGCTAAATTGGTTGTGTCACATACACATTTATATTAGTTTTGATTGATTGATTGTATGTTGTTGACATCCCATTCAAGAATTTTTCACTCATAAAGAGACACTCCTATAAACATCTAAAGTGCTTCACTCGGCAAGGACCATTGAGCAGTGAGGGTTCTTCATCCTGCCAACTCCTACCATGACAAGAGACCTTGTTCTAAAGATCTCATCCATTAATGACCCACAACTTTCACTTCAAAATGCTGAGCTTTTGACATATAATGATATTAGTTTAGAATGGGATGATTAACACTAGCTTTCCAGCTTAATGGACATCAGGTCAACTTTCATATAATTTTCTGTTATTGATAGATAATATGCCCGTTTTTCCCCTCAGGTGTATGTAGTTTACTTATTTTGCCAGGTCAGTAACCTACAAATTGGTTTTGTGCAATATGCATTATTTTTATGCTTTGTATTCTTTATAGAGTGTAACATAATTTTAAAACTCATTTCTGTTCTGTGCATATAGGCTTAAACTTGAAATGTTTTGTCTATACCTCAGACAAAAATTGTATACTCCCCTCCCCTTTCTTTGTCAAGCTTATTCATTGATAGAAACTGAATATACCAGTAATTTCATCAAACTTCCAACAAATGACGATAAAACTTTGACTTTTCTGTGGATCATAAAAATTCTTGAATTAATAATTTTACTTCTAATCCCTGTAACCACTTAACCCCCCTCCCCCACTCATTCTGGGTCCACCAATGGTACTAATGTTTCTAGTTTACATTTTTCATATCTGCATTCAGGAACTACACAAGGTCTGAAAAGACTAGGCTATTGCATGCACCATAAGCGAATACTGCCAAAAATGGCACAATGCAATGGTGCCCATTGCCATATGGGACAGCTTATATGCATTAGGTAATTTCTTCTGAATATCTGTATATGCCAGCATGATAGTGAATAAATTATTACATTTTGTGAGATAGGCTGAAGTTGAAAAATTGGTTTCCAAATCCATGAAATTCAAGTTTTTTCAGAAAGATTACGTTGTCACAGTTTCCATATTGTCAATCCAAGGTAATTGTAAAAAAAAAAATTATAATGGTATCCCAGTAGTGTTCCGGGACACAATGACAGCTAATATTATGTAATATTGCCAGATAATGGCTGGTACCTTTCAGAGAGAAATGACAACCAGTTTATCACCTCCTGGCTTGGTGCCTTACTGTTACGACTCCTTTGGGACTAGTAACCCTGACAGCTTGGATACTCCATCTTAGTTATATTTGTTGGGATATATATTAATTGAGTGGTGTGTTTTACGTGCTGTTAATAATTGATGGTGGCTTACAGACTAGAGGACCTGATTTCCTTAACATCAGTTGCAGCATCAATCGTTGGCCTGAATTTAAACATATTTTTAAGGAAAGAGTTGTTTTCTATACAGCACTATAGAAGCTTCAAAATTGAAAGTCATTAGAAAGAGGGAATGTATTTTAGTTGTTATGCTTATAGTGAAAAGAAATTGATCCAATAATCAAGATGAATCTGAAAAAGGTTGTACAGTTAATTCTCGATAAACCGCCACCTTTTGTAATTTAGAAATCATGGCGGTATAACGAATTTGGCGATGAATTGAATTTCCCATCGTTTAGGAAACCAGAAGTAGAGTTACCGTTCTTAGAAATACAATTTAGCATTTCTATTCTCATTATTACATGTACATGTACATATTAAAACATATTTCTAAGTTTTAAAATACTTCAAGTAATTTTTTATGTACAATTTCGCTAAAACAAAATGTGCAGTTATGAAATAAAGACAAGCACATATGGATGCATGTAAATCTGCACGACTGATATTAAAAAAAAATGCTGGGTCTATCGTCGTGATATATTGCCGATAATATGTAAAATGAATTCTTGAATAAATTCATTGTTTAAGGCATTGTTAATAAAACGTTCACAATTTATACCGTATAATTATTTTTTAAGCAAATTTTGCATTGTTTAAAGCAGAGATAATCAAAATAATATCGTTATATGTGTTCTTAAACAACGACCGCCTTCGTGGCAAAGCCGTCACTAAATGATTTTTATTAAACAGAAAACAAAATTATCATAACAGTTCATGTTAAAATCATTGTTTATTTAATTCTTATTTAATTATTTAATTGCATGTACCTTGCCTGGCTTTGCATGCTTTACAACAGGGATAGCGTCAACCAATTAGCCGCGCTTCACTGACCACATGCACCTGTGGCGGTATATCGAGATAATTGACACTTAAAATTGGACGTTTGTTGTGAAAACAGGGTGGCGGATGGTGGTATGCGAATTTGGCGTTATAAAGAGAATTCTATATAGCAGGAAAAACGTTCTTGGCAAATCATGGCGGTATAGCGAAAATGGCAATGAATCGAATGGCGATAATTCGAGAATTGACTGTACATGAATGCATGCCTATACATTATGTCCTTGAATGTGAACATCGAACCTTTTGACCACGGAATTATAAGATTTCTTTATATGTACATACATGCCCGCACCTCAGATCTCCATATATTTTCCATATTCAAAATAAGGAGAAAATGCGGACGGGAGTATTTGGAATAATTTTCCGCATTCATTCCAGATTTCCGTAGATTCAAATTTCCAGATTTTCTCCGTATTCAAAATATGGAGAAAATATGGATGGGAGTATTTGGACTCTTTTTCCGTATTCTCTCCAGATTTCCGCATTTCCATATATAAAAAATATGGAGGTATTTACTTGGTTGATAAAATGCGGAAATACAGAAATCTGAAGAAAATACGGAGTTAATCACATGGTTATAAAATGGCTTAAAACTGCTACATGATGCATACAATACATACATATTTACAAAACCATCAATAATGTGCAAAATTATATACAATTTATTATACCATTATGAGAAAAACATTTAAATGAATGAAAAATTTACACATTATGGATATGAGCAATGTATTGGATCTTATATCTTTGACAAACAAACAGAGGAGCATGTATGAAAAAAGTTTGAACTCTTATTAAGCCACAAATTCATCATGAAAAAAATAAGAATGTGGCATTTTTTTATATATATAAATTAAATGGAAATCTATTCATTCTATAAAAGCAAAAGTGGTAGTGAAAAGTTCAACACTTTTAGATATTGGGGGAAAAATAACAATTGACATAGCTAGCATTGAATATTTACCCAAAAAAAAGGAATTTTATAGACATTTTTTATCAATCTGGATCACATTTGCCATTTTCTACCTGCATTCCTGATTCATATTTCTCACATTATTCAATTTATATCTCAGGTCTGTGCTTTACACCCATCTGTTCAATAAAAATTTTCTTCAGACTTCTTTGTAATTTGTAAGGTCACTGCATGTTTAATTTCTTGCAGCAGCACTTGCGGTCGAATTGGCAAATCCTATAAGTTAAAAAAATACTTAAATTATGGTGCAATATTAATAAAATTTAAATTAATTGCTTCTATTCCTTTTATAATCTTTTTATAAACACAAGTTTGGGTTCTTCAAATTTATATCAATTTGTTTAAAGTAATATTTATAATATTGACAATCAAAGTTAACTGTTTTTAATTAAACAAGCAATAAAAAAGAAAAAAAAAAAAGAATATATATACCTCACACATAACCATCCATGAACCAGCTTTAAGCCTGTTAAAATCGCAGTTAGTTGAATAACCACTTATTCTTTTTCAGAAAATCTCCTTTTGCACAGACGCTACCAAAATAAAATGTATGGTATTAATCATTGCTAAAGATTACAGCCCATGGCTCCCCAAAATTAATTTAACACCTTTAATTGTGGTTAATCATAATTAAGTTCTTTGAGCTGATTGAATAATTTGAATCATGGGCATATTGGCTGAAACGACCGTAGCCTGGTAGCTCAGTCCTAGGCCTAGAGCAATTTTATTTTCATCATCACTGACACACATTAAAAAAAATATGACTGACCTACTGTATATGAAATACGTGTATCTGCATCTATTGGTTGATACAGCAATACGATCTCAGGCTTCCTGGTCAACAAACCTCCTCTTAAAACAGTGCAGACGTTACAACATGGAAGCCAAGGTCAAATTTTGGCGGTCTAGCTAGCTGTTGTTTAAATTAATTGATCACTGAGCCCGACTTTTTGAAACGTTCTTTCGATCCCGATCAAATTGTACATAACATTTAGGAGAAAAAGAGAACTGCTGAAGTTCAGAGCTCCGTATTTTTTCCAGATGAAAAATATTCTAAGTTAAGAGTTAAATATTTTTCCAGATGAAAAATAGACTAAGTCCAATTCTCCGTATTATTTCCGTATATTTTCTGCTTTTCCGTATTGTTAATTCTCTCTGTATTTTTTCCACATTTTTTCCATATTTAAAATGAGGAAAAAATGCGGAATAACGCGGAAATCTGGAGATCTGAGGTGCGGGTGTGGCAAGTTTGAAACTGAAAGTGTTAATCACTATTATTGCCTGAATTTAATAATCACACTGTTACCACAGATCACAGTCATCACTGACTTTATTTCACTCCAGTCACATGGATCACACAAACTAAAGCAACCTCCAAACACAGAAGAGTCGTTACTGAGAGTTATCTTTCTTGATACATCATGCAACATAAAATAGATTAACATTAATTACAGTTTCTTTTTTTTCTTGGGCAAAAATTTGATAAAGAAGACGATAAAGAAATTTTACCGATCAATTGAAATGGTTAGTTCATATTTACATGTATTTACATAGACAGTGTTGACCTTCATTGGATTAGACCATCCTCAGGTCAACTGGGGTTTATTCTGCCCCTTAACATATAAAGATGCATTCAAAAACAATGTCTATCAAAATATTTCACACAAATTCTTCAGGTAACTTCCCCGTCTGTAGAATTTTAAGCAGCTCCATACCATTTGCTCCACGCTTCGTCATACAATTGGCTAGCTGCACTTTTCCTGGACACCATTTCACATGAACATTACTGTTGTTCTTTATTTCACAAATTGCTGCTATATCAATTCTAAGGCGTTTGTCATCCACCATTCTTGTAGACTGTAATGCCTCGAAAACACTTTTGTTGTCAATAAATGCTGTAATTGGTATTTTATCTGCTTCCAATGTACAGATCTCCTCTAGCAGTTTCCTGTAATACAATGCACACTCAAGGCCCTCCTGCAAACTTAAAGCTTCTGCCGCAATTGTTGAACGAACAACTCTCTTTATTTTGTTGGCCTGCCAATGAATAGGACAACAGTTTCCAACGCGGTCTTTGAGCCACAGGATTTGACCTCCAGTACTTCCTTTCCCCTCGTTTATGTTTGCCAGCGCTGCATCGGAGAACACAAACATCTCCCAGTCTCTTTCAGCTGCCCCTTTTAGAGGGGGGAAAATCTGGATTGGTATGATATCTTTCAGTTTCCCAATAGCTTTTATAGCTCGGAGTATGTCCACCACAGTTGCAGATTTCAGTTTTGTACTTAAGTCAACCAACTCAAATGCTAAATCTGGCCGTGTACCTTGCACTGCCCAATTGAGTTGTCCGATTAATTTACGATATAAAGTTTGTTCTTCCATAGTAAGTTGTTCATGTTTTTGGACTGCTCTTTCAGGATCAAGGTGGGGGTGGTCCAATTTCTCCATGAACTTTGAGTGATCTACACTGATACCCTTTTCATTCTGTTTTATGTGGAATCCAATGTACTGAAAATCTTTTTCCTCAACTTTGCCAGCTAGAAATCTCTGTTTTAATTTACACAACAAATCTTCAAATTCCCTCTCTCCAGCATGTAAAAAATCATCAACATGACAGCAAACCATCCCTATCAGAATTTTTCCATTTTCTTTGGTGAACATTGCAGGGTCCATTTTTGATTGAATACATCCAAGTTTAAGCAGCTCATCACGCACACTTATGTAAAACTGACGAGCACCATCTTTTAAGCCATATAACCCGTGCCTTAGTTTCCATATGAAACCATCTGGTGTGTGACTTTCGTAGGGAGGTTTGATGAACACCTCCCTTTGTAATGTGTCCCCTTGGAGAAATGCAGACTTTATGTCTGTAGTTTTTACAATCCATCTTTTGCTAGCTGCCACAGTAAGAAATGTCCTGATAGCCCCTTTACCTATTGTTGGACTATCTGAAGGAATAAAAGAACGTTCCTCAAACCCTCGTGCAACTAACCTAGCTCTTGTATTACCGTCTTTGCCAGTTATTACCCATCTAGTTGATATTGTTTTCTGTCCACGATCCTCTACTTCATCATACGTTTTGAAATGACGCAGTTTGTCTAGTTCTGTTTGTTTTGCATTTTCAATAAACACATTACTGGTTCCATGAGACGCATCACTGTATGTGTCGATGTGTGATATGTTTACTTCTTCTGCGTTAACAGTTTTCCACTCTACAACATCTAGATCAAGACTTTTATCTTCATTTTCAACACTGTCTCGGACATTATACCAAGATGGGTATCTTCCTGTCGCTTTCCCGGCTCTTCCCAGTACTGTTGCCTCTGTCCATTCCTCTGAGTTTGGAGGCTTGTACTTGATCCTGTCATGTTTCTTTGGTCGCTGTCTCTGGTCAGTTTGTGAATCTACCTCCTGGTTAAGTTGCTCTGGTACCTGATTACCGGTAAGTTTTTCTGAAACAGTACTTGAAATGACTGTCTTTGTTTTCACATCATCCTCATTGTTTTTATCTTCACACGGTTTTTCCAAACAGTCTTCACTCAGTTTCAGTTCTGGCTTATCTTGTGTAATTTTGCACAGTCTGTTAGGGGATACTCTCACAAAGACTCCCCCATGTCTAACAAACACAACTTTTCCGTCTTGAAATACCACCTTTCCAGGTCCTAACCAGCGCTCTCGACCCTCTCGTTTGTAAAACACCAAGTCACCATTGTCATATGTTACTTCTGCTGCTCTAACTTTGGAACGCAGTGCTCTTCGTATTCTCTCATCTGCTTCACTTTGAATAAAGGCACGTCGTGCTTCATGCAGGGTGTTCAAATGCCTAGCCAGTGTCTCAGAACTTGTACTCCCTTCCAGGGCAGGCAAATCAGCTTTCATGATGTTAGGCAAATTTGGATTCTGTCCAAATATTAATTGATGGCTGCTAAAACCATTCCACATCTGTAATGAGTTTCTTGCCATATTTGCCCATGCAAGAAGTGTTTCAATATTAACAGCTTTGTTTTCAGCTTCAAGTTTGACAAGCATCATATCTGTAACAGCATGAACACGTTCACAAAGTCCATTTTGAAAAGGGCTCATTCCTGCTGTTGTGCATAAACGAATATTGAGTATAGATGCTATTTCTCGCGTTTCATCTGAACTGAATTCTCCACCATTGTCTGTCATCAAGGCTCCCATCACTCCAAAAACTCCTACCCAGTTTTTCATCATGGCATCAATTACATCTCTTGGCTTCTTTCGCTGTATGAAGACAGAGACTGTATATCTCGACCACATGTCTATCACATGGAGTATCCAGCGCCCCTTATACTGTTTGAGGTCCATCGCAACTTTCTCATTGAATTCCTTTGCCATTGGCAATGCTACTACTGGTTTTGGTGGCGTCTTTGCGTACGCTTTACACAGGTCACATTTTTGTTCTATATCCAACAGGTGTTCTTCAAACTCTTCCCTCCACACTCCTGCATCTTTTAACAAAGCCACAAGTCTCTTTTTTGGGGGGTGCGCAAATTGCCGATGAAGTTTCAAAAGAGCAGACTTGAGTTTTTGAGGCTCCAATTCTTCAAGTTTAACCGAGTTCACCTCTTCTAAGGGTACAGTCTCTGATTTGTCAATTGGTATACAATAATGGCCAGATGTAGTTAAATTAAGTGCCACATCTTGTCCCATGATGACAGCAGTGTCCTTTTCCAAATCTAGTTTTACCCCAGCTTTTTTCATTGCAGTTCTGGAAAGCAGTAAAGGGATGTCAGAATCAACCACATCTGTTTTGACTGTAACAGGTTTACCAACTATACTGACTGGTAATTCGTATTCCCCTTCAGATTTCAATCTTGTTCCACCACCAAATTTGAAGACTTTATGCCCCTCACGTCTCAAGACATTCCCGCGATCACTTTCCTTCAGCGAGCTAAGGTAATTTTGTAACCATGTTTTTCCACAAACGGTGCTGCTGCATGCACTATCAAGTACTGCACAGTTTCGTGCCTCTGTCCCAAGTTGGCTGACTTCATTTTTATGGTACCCTGTAAACAATACTGCATGCTCTGTCAACGGCTCTTCCTCTGTTATGTTTACTTTAGACATGTTCTCCCAACTGTCTGGACATTTTGCCACGAGATGGCGGAATGATCCACAAGATCTGCATGTCATAATTTTTCCATCTGCACCTTGTGGGTTGAGATTTTTAGTCCCACGCTGTGATGAGATAAATCCTGAACTTCTGCCACCACCCCTGCTGTAGTTAAAGCGCCCACCTCGCCGATATCCAGTATTGCCACCTCTTCGTACATAACCTGCTGCCAATAAAGCCTCTTCATTCTCTGCTAAAAATGCTGGTTCTAGTTTTATACTCTTGTTTTCACACTGTGTATGTCCTCCTTCACCCATGAACTTTTTCAACGACTTCTTTGCTTCTTCGTACAATGTGTCTTTATTTTCATAGTTCATTCCAGTCAAAACTAACATTTTTTGCTCTTTGGTAATGTTTGCTTTTCTTAAAAGTTTAAAAGCTAATATTTCTGAGGGGAGTGTCATTTTCTTTTTCTCAATTTTTCTGTATTTGGTGTCAAAAATTGCTATGAACTCGTTCATCGACTGTCCTTCATTTCTCTTTAGGTCCTCAAATTCCTCAAACTTTTCCAAACTGTCTGCTAGGTCATCTTTGGCAAGGTGCTTATCAAGAAAGTCAAGAAGAGTCTTGAATCCACTTTCCTTTTTCAGATCTTCAAGCTTAATTTGATCAAAAACTTTCTCACGAATCTTACTGTCATCTTCCTCTGGAAGGGTCAGTGCAACAGCAATGCCTTTTTTCTCTTTTGCCAGTTCTGTTATCTCACTCCATGCTAATAATTCATGTCTGTAGAGTTCATAGGGTTTGGATTTTGATTTAAATACTGGTGGGTTAATTTTAGTCGCCATATTGGATTCTGATCTTCACTGTTTCCCTCCTTTTTTTTTTTTTTTTTTTTTTTTGCAAAGACTCACCCTGTTTATACTTCTAAAACACTTCACTTCCTTTCACTTGATCCTCTGGTTGAAACTATAGACGCTCTGCTACCACTGTTAATCACTATTATTGCCTGAATTTAATAATCACACTGTTACCACAGATCACAGTCATCACTGACTTTATTTCACTCCAGTCACATGGATCACACAAACTAAAGCAACCTCCAAACACAGAAGAGTCGTTACTGAGAGTTATCTTTCTTGATACATCATGCAACATAAAATAGATTAACAGAAAGATTCAATAGAGTACATTTCTTTTTCTGTTGTCTGATGAGCACAAGATATGGTGTTGTTCAGGAGACATACATATGCAACCCCAAAATCTAATGTGGTAATAATATTTCTTTGCAACAATTTGAAATGGAATAAAAGGGTAGGGCAGTTGCAAGTTTTTAGAAATCAGGATTGGCAAAATCAGGAAATTGCTTCAGACATATTTGAACAGCTCTTTCCTCAGGTTTTTAATAAAAACTAATTTCTTATCTTTTGATGTTTAATAAAGGAAAATTTTTAATAAGATGCACCTACATGCGTAATTGGTCTAGTCAACCTTTTGCTTCTCTCTGCGACACACCATATTAATTAAAATCTGTAGATTATTTGATCAGGCTCCATATATACACCCAGATAGGAAGGATGTTCACAGTAGAGGTTGCTTCATTAGTTTAATTTGAATAGATTAAAAACAGTCAAAATCTTATTACACCAATCCCCAAGGGCTCTTTGCAGCTGCAGTTCTTTTCCCAAGTATTTTTAGATCAGATGGTCATATTATTTGATTTTTGCACTTTGAAGATACTGGAAAAACCAAATCTGGAATGGGTTCAACTTGCAAAGCCATGATATTGGTTTTCAGGAAAATCTAATATTAAAATATTATGTGTTAAGTGGCAACTACTTTTTGATGAGAAGTTATTTGTCTACCCTTGCTAAATCTCCCAAGTGCATTATAAATGCCATACTGCTTCATTTTACTTTTTTGAATGCATTTTAGACCAGATTAATTCCTTGAATTTTAAACTATCTAGCCAAACTATGGTACCCCAAACTTGAATTCAGGAAATTCTGATTATAATTCTTTAGATGTTTATATTTTGTTGGTGACATGACACAGTTTACTTTTTTGGAGTAGGTTATTCCAAGCTTACAGTATTCTGCTTTTTTACTACATTGAGCCACAGGCTTTTGGATCGCTTAAAAAAATTTGTGTGTGTAAAAAAAAAATAAAGGTACTGAACTCTTACACTGGGTACCTAATTTCGCTAATACAATATTTTTTATTCTAATGCTCTAAAATTCTACTTTCTATTTAAATCTATTCATAGATAAACATTCTTTAATTGTACCAAAGCTCATTCCGAAATTCCGTATATTTATTGAGATATTCTGAAATCAATTGCAAAAATGACCTACTTTCTGTTACTCGACATTAGCTTGGGCCCCTGGTCATTCACATGTAAACAGACGGTGTTTGAAGTGCGGCGAAGAGTTGCATAGTATGTGCAAAATCTTTCAACAATTTAAAGTTGATTTCTTACGCAAGATTGTAACGTTAAGTCCGTAATAATATTCCTTTCGCGAAAAAATTATTTGAAAACGTCTACATCAACAACTACCGCCATGTTGATTATGAAAGTAAATGAAGCCATGGTAGAACGAATTTTTCCCGGAATGCATTATATACCTTTCGATTTTCAAAACAATTAGACCGCTAAAATGTTGTTTGTGACTTAGTTACACCATATGATCAAATTAAAGAAAAAACTTGTAAAGCTCGAATGGATATGAGCAAATATTCATTGAGTTTAGAATAAATTCCGGGGAAAATTTGTCCCGTCGTTTCCGCTTTACAATTAGTGAGGGCCCAAGCTGAAGTCGAGTAAAAAAATTAAGGTCAATTTGGGAATTGATTTCAGAATATCTCGAGAAGTATAAGGAATTACGGAATGAACTTTGGTAGTAATGGAGATTGTTTATATTTGAATAGATATGGATAGAAAGTAAAATTATAAAGCATTTTATTTAAAAGAATTTTATTGGCGAAAGTAGGTACCCCATGAAAAGAGTTCCATACCTTTATTTTTTTTTTCAACACCTCAATTTTTTTTCTAAGTGATCTAAAGGCCTGTGCATTGAGCAAAGCAAAATTGTATCTTTTTTTTGCTAAATAGCAGAGTATCAATATTATTTTGAATGCTGCAGTTGTCATCTAGATGGAGTATCATTATATAATGAAAAGAAATGATTTGGTAATCTGAAAGTTTTGGATGTTTTATTTTAGACTTGGATTTAATTATAGATGATTTATTCTTAAATTGGTGGGAAATTGTCCTCTGTTGCAGTGGCCTGAAGCTATCCTTTTTGGGGGGTGGTACATTTTATTTAAGTTTCAGTCAGGAAATGCTCTTTTTATCTTCCATTAGAGACATAATGAACATGCACAATAAGATTGGGGTTTATCCTAAAATCTGTTTCATCTGAAACAATTTTTACATTTTAAAATGAATAATTAATACCTTTATCTGTATCTCATGACTAATACATGCATGTTGGGCTATTCTAGACTCGGAGAAAAAAATCAAAGCAAGGTGCAATCCACCCCATTATGTATTAGTCCTTGGTTTGTTGGAAAACTGTGTGTGATAGCTGAATTATTTAGTGGAAGATTGGTATATTGTCAGTCAGGTTTGCCTGCGTATAACCTGATAATTGACACGAGAAGTAGGTAGTCGGGGTTTCTGAGAAATAATACGAGACATGACGATATATATATATAAGGGATGGGGATAGCTGATAAATGCATTTATGACACTTGCCGCAAGAGATCAAGTTGCTTTGTCATTGAATGAACTGCAAATGAACTGAAGCCAAATAAACTGTAAAATGTAATATAGGATGATTTTAATTTTTTGCTCTGTTAAGCATTTGCATATCAACTTTTTGAATTACTAACAAAAATGCAGGTCATGCAATTTATAAAAGACAAATTCTGTAAAATGTCATATAAAAAGACATCTATGAAAAAAATGAATATTTTCATCAATGTCTTATTTATTGTGAAAGAAGAGATATCTCAGGAAAATCATAGGTTTAAATATAAGAAGTAAATTGCAAATTAGTTCAGAACTAGTAAATTGTAAGTTCGTACCATGCAGGGCTAGTTAAAATTATGGCAAGTATTGGGACTGCTCTAGTACTCATGAAAATGTCAAGCCCTGAACAGGATACAAACTTAAGGTTGTTTGAAAGCAACAGTTAAATTTTCAAATAATCAATGAAAATGCCATAAATGTCATCAAATACAATTTTAGGAGAAAAAATAAATTGGAATTGTTTTCTTTGATTGCAAATTCAATGAAAAGTGAGAGTGTTTTATGCAGGCAATCAAGTCTGCTGGAAGATGTTAAACTCACTGTCAGTGTCAAGGAATTGGAACAATTTTACCAAGCTGACATGCAACACTAAATAATCAAAGTGACATATAGTTTTTTTTTGTTTGATTTCACAGTGTGATTGACCAATGAACAAATTGAGTTATTTTTCCATTTAATTTACCAAACAGTAAGAAGTAGAAATCAATACTTGGGGGCCTGATTTTAGTCAGCGACAGCTTCTGAGTTGATGATGGGGAAAAGAGGCCGTTTTGGTCACCAAATCAATGATAATATTTATAGTGTTCATATAAAACTTTTCTTTGGAAACCAGTCAGAAATATATTGGCTGAATATATACCTAACAGCAATCTAGACAAAATTTGAGCTTAGTCAGTTAGTGGTTTGTATTTTTGTCCTGCATATCAATAGAATCATGTTCGTTGGAGAACTGTTGGTGATGGCCTATGTTCCTCACGGAACGACAGGCTTAAGTAAGTAAGTACATGTATATCAATAGAAGATATATATCTATGAAGTACAATACTGGTTATATGATACAAGCAGAGAATTGAGGAGATGGAAGGCAATCTCCTTTCCTCAATAGTCAATCAGCAGCCAACATTTTGGGGAAAACAAAAAATTTAAGCTATAAGGCCAAAGTTTTTTTTTTTTTTGGTTTACGATTTTTTGACACAAAAATATGCATTGGGTGGTCGAAAAATAAAAATAAAAATAATTTGGAACCTTGACATATTTTTTTCTCGAGTAGCATTGAAAAGTATTCAAATAAAAATAATAAACACACAAGATTTTTCAACTTCTAAAATTATTTTTTTTTTGTCATTCGGTTTTAAGTCAAGAAAAATGAATCACACGTCAAATGACTCAAGAACAGAAATGGGAGTATCAGGCTCTGTTACTGTTGATGGTTTTCATTCTTCTGACTTACAAGTCTGAGTTTCCATAATAGACACATATATTGCACTGGGACAAATATGGGTAAAATTAAGCAAATTGGCTATTCTCTGGTCAGCCTTTCCACTTACGAAAATTTTTTTGGAAACTCCGAAAGTGATTGCTTTTACAACAAACCTTTACCTTAAGATATGTGTGTCCAGGGACCAACCTAGACCCACCCGATTAAGGAGACTTCACTTCTCAAAGAAATTTAAGAAGTTTTGAAATTTAGGGAGACTTCTTGGTGCCTATACGTGGCACACTTTAATCATTATAAAACTATTTCATTGTTTAAAACTTACATTACAGTTCAAAAAATTTTCTGTATAAACATTGTATTTAAAATGATTAAAAAAGATAAAAAGAATCTTAAAAGATATTTCCCCCAATTACAAGGTATATAAATATCTAGAAAAAATAATAAAACAGCATTGACATTAAATAAAATTTACTACTACTACTATTAAACTGTAAAAGTTTCTTATTCAAGTTAAATTGTCAGATTAATTGTTTATCAAACATTTTTTTTTTCCATTTCTTATTTAGTAGTACAATCTTAAACTTCTAAAATTTCTCTTCTCATTAGATTTCCAGGCTTTTAGCATAGTCATAATTTTGTTAATTTCTCTTCAAACTTGTTTTCATATAATTCTGTTTCTAATAAAAGTTTTGATGCACACCTACATGCCGATTGAACAGCTACTTATGTTTATCGAATCTGTCTTCTGATGTGTAGCTAATAACTTCATAACTTATCAGTAAAAATATGTCTGTATTCACAGCATGAATTAATTATTTGACAATAATAAAGATCTAAAATCTTCTCCAACATCTTTGGCATGACATCGATAGCTGTCCAGCTGTTTTGTGTCTTGTTGTGTATCACTTGTAACGATGGACTTTTTCATACCCGGAAGTGTAAAATCTAGAGGAGTTCCGACGGAGTATTCGATGCATTGGTCATTGGCAATGTGGTTTGACAATCTGCATTTGTAGAGTTCATTGAATGTTTGTGAGAGGTTGGGTTAATGATTAAGATTTGTTGGAAACTTTGGTTTGGTCAAGAAAATTTCGAGCCAGACACATTATTTTTATTTTCGTAAATAGGGAAAAATAGGGTCGGCGGAATCGTAAACCAAGAGAAAAAAAAACTTTGGCCTAATGTGTATGATTGTGACTGTCCAGTTCATTCCAAAACCATGCACATATTATGAGTGCCTGGCTCAATGCTATATCTATTTTGTAGCATTATCAACTAGTTGATATATGATCTGCTAAAACCTGTAAAGAATTTTTAGGTATGCTACCCCTCTTCCACACCGTATACCCCTTTTCCAGAAAAAAAAAATGAATTGGGATGATTTTGCTCACATTTGTCAGTTATGGTAAGCAAGATCAGTTAAAGATTCCAAAAGAATCTTGGAGAATCATGCACTTTTAGATTGTGATATAACATAGAAGTTAAAAAACTCATCAGACATTGAAGTACAGTTAATTCTCGATAAACCGCCACCTTTTGTAATTTAGAAATCATGGCGGTATAACGAATTTGGCGATGATTTGAATTTCCCATATTTTAGGAAACACGAAGTAGAGTTACCGTTCTTAGAAATACCATAAAGCGTTTCTATTCATATAATTACATGTACATGTATACAAAACATATTTCTAAATTTTAAAATACTTCAAGTATTTTTTATGTACAATTTCTTCATGTTATGAAATAAAGACATGTACATGTGCATTTATGTACTTGTAAATCGGCACGTCTGATATTGAAAAAAAACATGCTGGGTCGATCGTCGTGATATATTGCTGACAGTACGTAAAATAGTTTCTTGAATAAATTTATTGTTTATGGCATCATTGTTCGTGAAACGTTCACAATTTATACCGTATAATCATTTTTCAGCAAACTTTGCAGATCGAGATCATCAAAATAATATCGTATTCGGCGTACTTTCACAACTACCGCTTTCGTGGCGAAGCCTGACTAAATGATTTTTTAAACAAAACAACAGAACAAAATCATTGTTACAGTTCATATTAAAATTATTTGTTCATTTAATTCTAATTTAATTATTTAATTGTGTGTACCTTGTCTGGCTTTGTATGCTTTACAACAGGGATAGCGTCAACCAATTAGCCGCGCTTCACTGACCGCACGCACCTGTGGCGGTATATCGAGATAATTGACACTTAAAAATGGACGTTTGTTTTGAAAACAGGGTGGCGGATGGCGGTATGCGAATTTGGCGTTATAAAGAGAATTTTATATAGCAGGAAAAACGTTCTTGGGAAATCATGGCGGTATTGCGAAAATGGCGATGAATCGAATGGCGATAATTCGAGAATTGACTGTAATTAAATTAAATTCCTGACTGAGGATCGGAGTACCTTAAGAACTTCTTTTAATGTTGCTGTAGATTCAGTCTAAATTAATCACCTACAGGTTTTTTGACCAGTATTGTAATTCATCAACTAAAAACAGTGCCATAAAAATGTTCAACAAAGGAGTTTGCTATCTCTTAATGAATTGCTTCCCAAAATGATATGCATGTAATACTCAAGAGTCCCCTTAAGTTTAAGGCTGTCCATCCCAGTTGTTCTTATTGTTGGCATTGTATAAAATAGTGCAAAAAAATTTCTATTAAAACAAAATTAAAGTGTCTCAGAGCAATATTGCTTATTTTTGTCAATGTATAATTGTCATTTTAGTAATAAGTTATTATAACATTAAACATCTTGTAATTATGATCTTGTATTAAAGATGGATCCTTGTACTAATTTAAAATAAAAAAAGAGTCTTAGTATCACAGAGTTTCCGAAAACTATCGGTCCTATCGGCAAAACCGATAGAAAATCGAAATGTCCGATGAAATTCGCTACAGTATCGGTCCGTGTGACCGATTGTGGTGAGGGCTTGTCCTGATTAATTTATTGTACTCCAATCTATTGCAGTATCTTCATAAATGAAAATTTTCAATGCAACAAGCTCCTATTCTTCGTAAATATCCATTATCTTATCCATTTTGCAGTTCTACTTGACTTATTTACTTCCAAAAACGATCGTTTTTTTCCTAATCCGAATTTCCTCCATTACTCTGTTATTGGTAAACACATGCAGTTTATAGGTCATGAAGTGCAATGCCCACCGAGAAAACGTAAAGATAATTTAAAATTTATTTTCATTTTGAATTTCTACTGCTATTTATAAATATGATTCAATTTTACAAGTCAGAATTAAACTTTAAATTTAAAAAAAATTCTAGAAACCTTGAGAATTAAGTTTTCTTTTTCAAGAATTAACTTTTTGATAATTGGTTGTTTTTTTCTCCCAATATTTACTTGGGGCTAGTGTCTTTATTGCTGCCACAAGCCTGTGGTGCTATGCTTGAATTAATTATAGTTGCATTTTATAACCCTGGCCCCGGGATCATGAAGCATCTTAAGCTTAAGTCAAAAAATGTCTTAGATGCTGAAATTTTTTAGAGGTCAAGCAGCCCAAAATGAAAATGCTCTCCGATTTTGTATCATCTGTCTACTGTTGTATGCAAATTATGAGTTTCCTTTAACAAGTTTTAAAGATTTTATAGTAATTTGAAATTTTGACTTAAGTCTAAGCCTGTTTCATGATCCCGGGGCCTGGTATCACAATCAGTGTTTGTGAGCCACAATTTTTTTTACATATATTCAATGCCATTTTCTTTGAATTACATTTGACATGAGAAATACACTGTATATTTTAAAATTTATTCGGACTGATAGAATATGCTTCGGACTGGTAGAACACATTAAGTCATCAGTCCAAATGACTGATAGAAATATTTGGTTTTCGGAAACTCTGGTATCAAGACCAGTTTCTTTTGTAAATGAAGTTTGCAATGCTTTTTTCACACCCGTTCCTTGTAACATTAGAAGCAATGTGTAGATTCTCTATCCAACCAGCATTCAGTGCAGTTTTTAGTTCCCTTTTGGGAATGAAATTATGTAAATGGAGGGTTTTATTGGTAGAAGAAGTGTTCAGTCTGGATAATTCATGAAGGTCATAGCATATGTGTCATTGGTTTTGAGCTTGACCCAGATATTTTATTTGGTTAGGTCTTTATAATCTAAGAATGGTCTGTTGCTTTCTGTCTTTTTGTTCTCCATTAAGTTTGTAAGCTTATATCAAATTCTTCATCACTTTAGCCCTTAATAACCCTCATGCAATCTATATGCCATCTTTTAAAAATTATAAGGATGAGTTAAGGTAAATTTAGGCTTGTCACTGCATGGAGCAGACTTTCAAAAAAGAAGTAATTTATCTTCAAATAGTGTCCATAGCTATTGCCCAATTCAAAATGTGGATATAATGTTTAATATATACGTATATATATATTACATATATATATATATATATATATATATATATATATATATATATATATATATATTAGGGATGTCAAATCGGTCAATTTTTAATACTCGGTTACTCGGACGTTTTTCCGATCGAGTACCCGGGTACTCGGTAAAAGTGTAAATGATTTATGAACAAGTAAATTGATGAATGTAAGCCATTGTAAACACTTGTAGAAATAAAACCACAAGCTCTGATAGGAGGTTTACATGTAAATGCATTTATTTTCTGTTGTAACAATGATGAGAACTTCGTGCCCGACGAAATTTAATACATTTTTTTAAGTTCAATTTATTTATCAGATAAACACAAGAAATAAAATCGTAAGTGGTTCATGGTGATTTTGTTTAAAAAAAATAATCTACTCCGTTATTGTAATGTAACTTTTTGTTGCATTTGACGTCAAGGTATATATACAGTTTGACTTGAACTTGACCAAGTTCTAACAGAGCCGATTTACGATTTTCGTATACTTCTCGATCCTAGATTTTATAGTATCACGTATCACGTAGTTTAGTGCAACGATGGACATAAGTTTTTTAAAGCCTTTGCCTTCAACTATTTGTACATGTATTGGCATGTAATCAAACACAACCATATCAACAGTCGCGCGTGTAATATCACCTGTCTCTTTTTATCCGAGAATTTACGGCTTCTCGGAGAATTGACAAAATTATCTAATTTATTTAATCATAACAGACCTTAAACGATGTGCAGTGAAAACAAATAATAAAAGAAAATCAAAAAATAAGGGTAGAAGACAGCCGAAGGTGAGAAAAGCCAGGTAACAGGTGTTTGGTCACGATAATTACTGTATAAACACTGCCTCGGGCGATAACGGTCATTTAGAGGAGTAGGAAACCCTAATTACTGTATGTACAAGTGCAATGAGTATTTTACGTTTTAAAACAGATTGTTTAATGCATTAATAAATAAGCTTAGAAATATTCAAAAATATACATCCGAGTAACCGAGTACCGATTTTAGTATTCGATACTCGGACGTTCGATCGAGTACCCGGTTAACCGGGTACTCGTTGACATCCCTAATATATATATATATATATATATATATATATATATATATATATATATATATATATATATATATATATATATATTAAAAAAAAATCACATTTCATAAAATCTTTTTGGATGATGCATGTAGGCCTTATTATCAGGAGGACATTCAACTGAAATTGACGTCTTTTACAATTTTTTAAGGAAATAAAGAAAGTGGACAAGTTTATGACATCATGATTGGCATTTAAAAGGTCGTACAAGAAAAACAAGAGGCCATATTGGCCACTGCACTCACCTCAGTAATTATTAACTCTTCTGATCTTCAGCAGCATTTTCTTCCTCAGCTGCATTTTCTTGTGTAAAACTTTGATCACATATTAAGGCTCCACACTAAAAAGATACATTCAAATTTATACAAATTCATAATTATCTCCCCTTAAAAGAGGATGTGGTATATACACAAGTCCACTTCAACCAAAGATGTTTTTGCAAGTTGAGTTGAAATTGGCCAGTGGTTCTGGAAAAGAAGTCAAAATGTGAAAATTTTGCAAAACATGAAAAGAAGAGTCTGAATGATGATGCTGAAACATGTTCAGATTTGTTTTGAAACTCTACCTTCTTCTTGGAAACTGAAACTGATAAATATCTTTAAAACATTTCCCCTCAAAAAGTAAAAAAAAAAAAATCTTAAGCAAGTTTCTAAAACCTCAGAAAATATCTTAGATAAAATGGCCACCATAAATAAAACATCTTAAAAATTAACTGGGTTAATTGAATGTTGAATTATATTGTACTAATTATTTTTGTATTAATTTTGTTTACAGTGAAACAAATTGCCTGGACACTGGTCTGATCATAGAGATTTGGAATAAAGGCATGTTATGGGACAAACTGTTGGGTCTTCATTGGTTACCATTGAGAGACATCCATCACTCAAACTCCGTAAGTACTTCATCTCCCCCATTCAAGGCTTTGCGATTCTTACAGCATCCCAAAAATTGTTTGAACATATGAAAGATACAAAAAAAAAGATTTTGTCATTTCTTCCTTGATTTGTTTGTAGTAATTGATAACGCTAGCTAAGTACACAGTTTTATTTAATTATCAGCTTGTATACTGTTTTCTTATAGGACACATATTAGATCAAGGTTATATACTTTCTTACAGTTACTGATTGAATGGAAATTATCTTTTTAAAATCCTTTGATATTCATAATAACTTGTTAAAAATTGATTTATGTAAAGTTTAGAAATGACCTTGACTTGAATTTATGCTTCTAAAGATCAAGGTCAGTTTAGATTTTAGATATTTTAAAAATACTATTTCAAATAATCAAAATAACTTTCTCTTTAATCTATATGTTAATCTGAAACATACTTTAATTGTCACAAATATCAATATATTTTTTGTTTTCAACTAAATCAACTAAAAAAAATTCATCAAAGAACTGATCAAGGAGGGTATATCAGGGGTCCAACAGGAGTAATGAACCCAATGCACAGATGTGCACACCTGACTTAAAAAAAAACAAAACATATATAACATCATACGTACATACTTAAAGTGTAAATATGCTTTATTTATTCATAGTGAAGCATAGAATTTTTAATCACAAGTTATTCAACATGTTCTACTGTAGAACAATTTCAAAGAGGTACAAGTGGAAAACAATGGCATGTCAATAGATGTACTCAGTAAAATGGTATGTTCCTTGGCATAAAGAAGCTAATGAAAATTAATAAAATTCTGAGCAAGTGAATATTTGTTCAGACTAGTGTAATGAGTGGATACACCTGCCGGAAAAGCATGTGCGGATAAAAAGATTTATCCAAGACTGATATTCCTGATCCCGTCAAAACAACAAATAAATGGAAACTTGAAGCTAGGGTATAAAAGTTTCTTATGTTGACCAAGCTCTAGAAAAATTTCCTTGGCTAAAGTGGAGGGGAGACAGATGTATTGAGGAAGCCCAGTGAAAGGTCATAACTTTGCCGGGAATAATCCGTAAAAACAGCACTTAATTCTCATTAAACACCGAGTACTGTGCTGACATGAACAGCTCCTAGTGAAGAGTTTTCCAGACATGCTGGATTTAATCAGGGGTTCTAACTGTTTTAGTGATGAACCGTAATACCGTATAAATGCAGTCCGTTAATGATTTACCATTGTATGGATCCTTCCACAGATAAAAAAAAAACAACACAATATTTTAAGTCCAATTTTCGTAGAATTTCTAGAGATTCTATGCATAATTGTTTAACATTTGGAATGAATGTTTTAATATGGATAGTTTGATTTTCCAAACTCCTTTTTTTTTTCGCGGATATTTATTTTGGTAATTATTAGCAAGACAAAATTTTCCTGAATTCTGATAATTCTTGTATAATTATAAATTTATAGCCAGGGTGTACTAATCTGACTTCATGAATGAAATATCTTGTTTTTACCAGAGCAGGTTCTTGTTTATTTTGCACTGTCTTTTATCATGTTTATAGTTTATCCCCAATTGACCATTTACAGCTGTACGACTTGTCATCCCTCAGGTGAGCAGTGTGACCCACAGGCCACAGGTTTCTTGAAGGCAGTAGATCTGTACTTAGCATTAATTCACGTTTAATTTTGACTGTAATTGTAAATCAGGATAGGATAATGCGATTTTCTGAGGTAATCCAATCCAGTCAGGTATACATCTATCAATATTTTCTGCCATTTAGAGGACGTTCAGTCTTTGTCTTAGCAATATGTCTTGGGGGAAGTTTTTAGACTATTGATTGTAAAATGATCCCAAACTTGCTTCATATAAAATCAAAGGCATTCAACAGAGTGATAAACTACCTAGAAGGGTGATATAAGATCTGCTGCAGGTTTTGGGGGCCTTTAAGTCCTGGGTGATAAATGTGTGAACCATCCATCAGCAGTGAAACCCGCTCACTTTATCTTCCTATCATTTTGCCACTAAATAGAGATGGGATATGCCTGATATGCAAATGGGTGCAGTATTTATTGCCAGATTATTGTTTCCTTATCAGAATATAGAATAGTTAAATGACAATTGATTCTTAGAAGGGGATTCCCGGGGGACTGTAGATGGAGGAGAATCTCCCATGCTTGGTGACACTTTACTTTTGCTTCACAGACCCAGGCTATACATGTATTGATCCTCTTTAGCCATATTTAGAAGGCACCAGAAAAAAAATATAAGGAAGACAAAACTCTTACGAGGTTTTTTGCCTGCAACCTCTAAATAGATTTTTTTTTCCTTTAGCTGTTCTAGCTCTTAAAGAGTATGTCTAGCCATTGGCAGTAATGATGAATACAGAACTGATGGTGTGGGTCTGAATGCAACTATACCCACTATAGAGTCTGGTTAATTGGAATTAGGTTCCATTTCTGACATATCCAAGCCAATGTCACTGGTAATTAATGAATTGATGAATATTACTAGACCCAAACTTAACCAGTTTAATGGACCATGGGATTGATTCAATCAATCATTTGATTAACTTGTTCGACTGTACTGTATCATAGATTCATCAAAATATTTATATATCTAACGCCACTCCACTCTTTAGTTAACTTGTTTGTAGGGATGGGTATCGCCAAATATTTCGTATCGCGATATATCATGATTTTTTCCCACAATATCACGATAATATCATGATATTTTTAAAAGCAGTTTTTACAATGTTTTTACTTGAAAAGTCATTATTTTTCTAAAAAAATATGCTAGAAAAACAAAATTTTACTTTCTTGAAAATTTTATGTATATAAAGTCAATTATGTTTGGACGGTAAAATGCCGTTCTTTTCACTTTTTACAACATTTTTTATACTTTCTGTAATTGTAATTTGAAAGATTGAACAAATAAATGAATAATTTCTAGACTTAATAATATGTACCTTAAGACCGGTATTTAGGTCTCCGTATCACGATACGTATCGCGCAACAAAAAATCGCGATATACCGGTATACCGATAAAATCGCACATCCCTACTTGTTTGTTTGTTCAACATCCCTTTTGAGAAATTTTCACCCATATTGAGATGCCATGAGGGCTACAAAATTAAAATTCTGCACTCAGGGCCATTAAGCAGTGCAGGATGTTTTTTTTAATTGTGCCAGCACCTACTGTGTCACAGAACTCAGTTTATATGGTGATATCCCAAGGACTAAGTCCTGCAGTGGGATTCAAACCGGCAACAGAAGATCAACTCCTTACTCTTCAACTCTAGAGCAAATAGTACTCGAACCACTGCTCCATGAATACAAACTATTAAGAATATTTTTTTTCTCTATACAACAACAATAGCAGACTTTTAAAGATATACTTAAATTTTTTTTTGATGGGGGATGGGGGGTTAAATTTCTTAAATTTTTATGGGCACCCCTTTCCGGTAAATTTACTTACTCAGTGAACTCTTATGTATAGGAAATAAGAGGAAATATCTTTATAATTAGGCCATTACGCGCAAAGTTCTTTTTTTGTAAAAATTTAAATTTATATCCATAAAAAGTGTCTATCCCATGTTATGAAAACAATATAAAAATGTCATAGTCTGTCCAAAAGTTGACACATTTTTCCACTTTCCATACTGCCCACTTGGTATCAAATTGTTTAAGTAGCATTATAAGGGTCTTCAGCCATCAATGTGTGGGTGTTCACTGAATTATTTAGATATCAACTTTGCCTGTCCAGAAAGAATTTTATTAACTGATTTATTTAGTTCAATGCCTTTGGAATTTTCTTTTCATGTTCCACATTAATTAATGTGGGATGTAGATCGAGTTTGTATTGTTTGTCTTCAGTCTTTCCCAGTCCTTCTGACTTTTCATAATACATTGAGTTCAGCGGTTCATGATATTTTAATCAAGTTCACACACATTGATACATATTTGTGCAAGTTTCATTGTAACCTGAAATATCTTGTGACCTTGACCCAAGGTAATTTTGGCAAGTTCAAGATTACTGACAGAAAAAGTATATGATTTATCTTAGCTGGTCAATGATTTTTTTAGTGGAGAATCATTGGAAGTTCACACTTAACACATACACATTAATTATGACCAGAGGGTCTCTGTCATGATTCAAGGTCATCTGTACAAGTTCAAGGTCACATTTAGACACATATGCTTAATTCCTGTCCTGGCCATATTCTGGTTAGTGAAAAGATTTGGAAGCTATTATATTGTAATTGACACATATTGGTCCTAAAAATGTTTTACTATGTCCTAAAAATGTTTTACATACACATTAATTCAAGGGCACTAAGACAAGTTCGGGATCAATAGCAGAAAAAAATGTATAATTTATGTTGGTTCTGTAACTGTCTAAAGTAGAAACATTGAATCCAGCAATTTACAGAAGATTGTGGTAGTGGTTTCATTCTGTAAGCTCACCCCAGTACATCTATTTGGGGTTTTTTTGACATAAGACATTACATTACATTTGTTGTTGATTTTTAATTATGTTCCCTATTAAAATCAAACGAAGTTGGGGAACATAAAAATGTTTTTACTCTGTTTCTTATTATTATTATTATTATTATTATTTTTCTTCTTCTTCCTGAAATATATTTTTTTGTCCGGGAATGATCTTGTAAACTATTCGTCCGATGTAGGTAAAACCTTTTTAGGGTTAGTAGACATGTTATGTAGATTTGCGGAATCAAGGTCATTTTGCGCGCACGTGCTTGCAAGAGCGTGCACGTGCAACACGTCACGTGAAATGACCAATATAATAGATATAGCCACAACTGTTCTATTTTTGGATGAAATGCTTTGAAACTCATAATGTGAGGATATATTAGTAGTATAGACATGACGACATGGTGAAAATAGCAAGATCTCACGCGCATGCACGTGCACTTCGCTCTGATTGGCTGAAACTAAAGTCTCAATATCTTTCTGTGTTTTTTGACGAAATCCTTTGAAATTTTGAACATAGCCATGTATTAGGATATCCTACAACAAGAAATAAAGCAATTATCATGAAAACACGTGCATGCACGTGCGCTGCAATCTGATTGGCTGGAACTTTAAACAGCTATATCTCCCTTGGTTTTCAACCAAACAGGATGGGCCATTATATTTGGAACATAGATAGATATAATGGACTTCTACAAGTAGGTATGCTCACCATGCACATACATACACGTGTGTGAACAAGTGCTGCAATCTGATTGGCTGAAACTTTAAATAGCTATGACTCTCTTAGTTCATTTGTTGTTGATTTTCACCCAAACGGGGTTTAATTTAGAACATCGATAGATGTAATGTTGACTTCTAACGAAATGAGTAAAATCAAACATACACTTGAATGAGCGTATTTTATTAATAATTTTGGATTAAATACTTTAATACTCAGTGTAATAAAATATAGATTGTGCAGACAAGATGATAAGGTCATGACGCAAATGCATTCACATGTGCACGCGTGAAATGCTAAAGTTTAAATGATTTTTGTACACTTCTTTGTAAATGTTGTTAAAATCTCAGATGCATAGAGTTTGTCTTATTTAATGAAGCTTACAGGGAATATGGCACCAAAAGGGAGTTGGGGAGCGTTTTCTTTGAAAATCTTCTTCTCCCGTTACAATTAGCACTAGTTACAGATGTTCTTACATTTCAGGAAGGAGAAGGAAGGTGGTTGTCCTTGGACAGTGAGCTGATAATGAGAAGCGGCAAAATCACAGGAACAAGGTTCCCCACCGTGCCACACAGTACTTCTAGATGCCAGATTTGAATTACCTTATGGTAATTTTTTTTAAAAATAATAAGGTTATATTTTTTGGGAAAATCATAAATAAACTGCACAGATTCAAAAAGGATAATTGATACTGAGTTATACTACACAGAGCAGTTATAAGTTTAAAGCAACCAGGTGTAACAAATAGGAAAGATTTATATACCCCAGTGCTGATATAGAAAGAAAAGAAATATAATATGGTTTATATTTACAAGTTGTGTTGAGCTTAAATTTGTCTAAATAATAATTGCCCAGCTTACAATTAAAATTTTCAACTAAATTTTCAACCACATTATGATAATTTTAAATTCATGCCTATTGCATGGCTTCAATAGATAATTGCCACTTTTGTAGTGTAATACTACCCCATCCCCCCAAATTAATAAATATGACAATCTGGCCTATACAATTTTGGATATTAGATACTTATGTTGATTAGAAGAATAAAATGTTACATTAGATCTAATTTTTAAGCTTTTTTCCTGACAGTTATATAAGATCTAAATGGAGTTTTCAGCCACCTTCTAAAGTGTCCGTTGTATGATTTCATAACATGATATGTTGTTAGATGCATCACTTTCTATATTTTTGGGGATATTATGCAACATTTCTACATTCATCCTCATTTTTTACATAAAAAATCACATTATTAGGTATATTTAAATTTAGTTTTAATTAAACATACAGCCTGAATTTAGAGCTGTATTGCTGATTGAACTTTTAGTGATATTATAGGTAAATGGTCTAGTATTCAAAGACAGATCATACCACTTGCAGATGTCAAAATCGATTGAATGCAATCATCATTAAAGATAGTACATATCTACATTTCCCTGTATAGTGCATTTTCATGTATTAGTCTGCACTTAGTAGTTAGTGCCTTAAGGTTGAATTATTCTTGGAATGAAGTATTGACCTTGTAATTCATTATTGTCTTGGAGTCCCCCAATGAACCATACAAAATAATATACCATCCATATTTAGGAAGACGAAGGATTTTTTTTTTTCTTCATAAATTTACTGAGCAAAAAAAGGCTTTATTTTGATGCTTGTAATTTCATAACAAACTGTGCAAGACAGATTCATGACTGTCATGGGAAAAAGAAATCGGGAGAAAAATAAACTATAGAACTTTTTCTCTCTCTGATGAAATGCAAATTTTTTCCCCCAGCTTTCATTGGTGCCCTATATGTAGGTCAGCAAATGGTAAAATATTGATCTGAAAATTCTTGGTAAACTCTTTCATTTTTTCATCAGATGCAGTAATTCATAAAAAAGCAATTAGGATTAAGTTATAATGATCATCTGTGGAAAGTTGGTATTGTGTACTCTTACAGATTTCTGTTAATGTATTGAAACAAGTTCCTTTCAAGAACAGGATGCCATCATTTAGAGTCTGTAATCAGACAGAATGGGAAAAGATAAGCAGAGAATGAAAGGAGATATGGACCTTTTTTTCAGAGCAAAATGAAGAAAAAGGAAGGGAAAGGGGGTTATAGAAATGAAAGAACTGAATGTTTCATGTCTCTGATAAATACTTTATTGAGACAGGGTGTATTTATACAATTAAGGTTAAGGGGGGGGGGGGTCTGTGTTAAAAAAAAATCCCATTAATACATGCATCTTCCACAACTGGAATTGCTTAGGGTGCATATGCTATGAGCATAAATACTGATATTTGTTTTCTTAATTATAAAGAGATCAAATTGGAAACACGGACATATTTCTGAATTTCAAGTTTTTCAAAGAATTTGAAGAGCTAAAATTAAAAGTAAAATTAAAAACTTTATTTAAAAATTTCCTTAATTCTTTTATACATATGCAATAATTAAGCCATCAACAATCTACTTAGTTATAGCACAGATATAGGTTATCAATAGTAATTATGAAAGTTGCCAATTAAATGAATTAATTTACATAATTTAAAAGCTTTATTTCATGCATTTTCTTAGCAATATGACAAAATTTCCCTGAAAGTCAAAAATTTTCTTGACATATAGGTCTATATTGAGTGGGTCATTGAGATCCCCAGATAAACTCCCTTAGAATGGGCAATTAATGTTTGAGATGCTTGCGTACAATTTTCTGCAGGGACCATTTGAGTTTGACCAGATTCCCATAGAAAACATTACAGAATGTAGTTGAGAAAAAACAGAACATTCTCTGTGGTCCCTTTTAGTCATTTTAAAAAAAAGATTGTTTTTTTTTTTTTTTTTATAATATTTGCTATATAATGCCCACAGATGGAATTGGGTTAGATATGTATGCATAAATTTCCATTTAAGCATTGTCCCTTAAGACCAACAAGGGATAAAGTTGAACATGGTAATCAATGAAACTAAGTCTGATTGCTTGACTGCTTGTCTAGACTGGATTTCTGTTTCATTAGCCAAGGATGATAGAAGTTTATCAACATGCTGTTGATGTTTTCTTTTGTGTAGTACAATCAGGTCTAATATATACAAGCTAGAGGGGGGTATTGAGTTAGGTTCTATTGAACATGTATAAATGCAACCTTTGGCATATTTTTCATGACCTTTCCGGAGACACTTTGAGGTTAAAGTAAAATGGATATTTTAGAAAAATTACCTTTTAAATTAGTTGTTTCATGCATGTATTGATTTCAGATTTCTTATATTGGAGGTTATGGTTTTTAAGAGGAGGAGTTAGTTATTGTAATTTTTGATAGCTGTTTGAACATTTACTTGTTTGTAAAACTTTTTAAAAAACACTGTTTAGACACAGGTTTCAATAAAAATGCAACAGAGCATAAAAAAATACATTGCTTTGATCAAATTCTGTTTTCCCCCCCTCTTACCTTATTACTTATAATCTTAGTCTATCTTGATTGAGCTTTAAGGATGACATTACATCTTTATGTTTTTGTCTACATGTAAATTATTCATTTTCTCCTGTGACATCAATAAAATCACAATATATCTGCTTATACAGATTATCTCTATTGTCCATTTAAGGATGTTAAAAATAATGATTTTACATTATAAACCTATTAACCCCTTCCACACGAAGCTAAATATAAAAATATTGACATCAATTTTCATAAATGTGATTCCCATAGCTATTATAGTTAATATGAGACTTATTCATATAAACAGGTGCATTAATATAAGATTGTTCCAATCAACATCCCATGCATTATTGATACAGAAATATTTATGGCCTGACAAATTTTTTAGAAAACCAGTTTGAATTTCCTTTTAATCAATAATGATTTAAATTCAGTTTTTATAGAACAAAATAATGGTCTGAATTCTCAGGGTAAGTTGCAAGTGATTAATATTTTAATGTTTGATGCATATAATGTTTTTGGAGGAAGTTAAGTGATGTGTAATTTTTCAGATAAATGTAACATTTCTGATTTTGAAGTGTATGACTGTTATGTAACTAAAAATTGAAAGGGGATAGAAAGACAGTTATGTTAGACCCTCACTGAAAAAAAGAACGTAGAAAATTGCATTGCTATTGTGGAATCAGTATAATTTCAATTTACAAGGGTGAAAGACTTCAAAAATGATACATGTATTATGGAAAAAATAATGGACACAGAGTCAGAATTGTTTCAACTGTAGTATCAAGTGTACTGTAGTTTTTATGTTACTGCACATTGAATTTTTTAAAAAAAAATAGAAATTGATAATAACTGAATAATTTATTTATGTTTGATTCTTAATTTTTTTTTACTTGAAGATCTCCCAGAGGCTGAAGCTGCTGAGCTGGAGAATAAACTAAAAGTCCTCAACACTATAGACCAAGAGGTATGTGTTAAGTCCTTAATCCTCAACACTATAGACCAAGAGGTATGTCACTTAAGTCCTCAATCCTCAACACTATAGACCAAGAGGTATGTGATAAGTCCTCAATCCTCAACACTATAGACCAAGAGTTATGTGTTAGGTCCTCAATCCTCAACACTATAGACCAAGAGGTATGCGTTAAGTCCTCAACACTATAGACCAAGAGGTATGCGTTAAGTCCTCAACACTATAGACCAAGAGGTATGCATTAAGTCCTCAATCCTCAACACTATAGACCAAGAGGTATGTGATAAGTCCTCAATCCTCAACACTATAGACCAAGAGGTATGTGTTATATAGGTCCTCAATCCTCAACACTATAGACCAAGAGGTATGTGTTAGGTCCTCAATCCTCAACACTATAGACCAAGAGGTATGCATTAAGTCCTCAATCCTCAACACTATAGACCAAGAGGTATGTGCTAAGTCCTCAATCCTCAACACTATAGACCAAGAGGTATGTGTTAGGTCCTTAATCCTCAACTCTATAGACCAAGAGGTATGTGTTATATAGGTCCTCAATCCTCAACTCTATAGACCAAGAGGTATGTGTTATGTCATCAATCCTCAACACTATAGACCAAGAGGTATGCGTTATATAGGTCCTCAATCCACAACACTATAGACCAAGAGGTATGCGTTATATAGGTCCTCAATACTCAACACTATAGACCAAGAGGTATGCGTTATATAGGTCCTCAATCCTCAACTCTATAGACCAAGAGGTATGTTTTAGGTCCTCAATCCTCAACGCTTTAGACAAAGAGGTATGTGTTAAGTCCTCGATTCCCAAAACTATAGACCAAGAGTATGTCAGTTAAATCTTCAATTCTAAACACTATAGACCAAGAGGTATGTGATAGGTCCTCAATCCTCAACACTATAGACCAAGAGGTATGTCTTAGGACCTCGATTCTCAACACTATAGACCCAGAGGTAATGTGCTAAGTCCTCAATCCTCAACACTATAGACCAAGAGGTATGTGTTAAGTCCTCAATCCTCAACACTTTAGACCAAGAGGTATGTGTTAAGTCCTTGATCCCCAAAACTATAGACCAAGAGGTATGTGTTAGGTCCTCAATCCTCAACACTATAGACCAAGAGGTATGTGTTAGGTCCTCAATCCTCAACACTATAGACCAAGAGGTATGTCACTTAAGTCCTCAATCCTCAATACTATAGACCAAGAGGTATGTCACTTAAGTCCTCAATCCTTAACACTAAAGAGTTATGCGTTAAGTCCTCAATCCTCAACACTTTAGACCAAGAGGTATGCGTTAAGTCCTCAATCCTCAACACTATAGACCAAGAGGTATGCGTTAAGTCCTCAATCCTCAACACTTTAGACCAAGAGGTATGCATTAATCCTCAATCCTCAAAACTATGGATCAAGAGGTATGCGTTTAGTCCTCAACACAACAGATCAAGAGGTATGTGTGAAGTCCTGAACACTATAGACTGAGTAGGTAGACCAAGAGATATGTGATAAATTCTCAATACTAGATACCAAGAAGCATATGTCAATCAGTTTCAGTAAAGTATTAGTGACTAGATAGTAAAGTGTTGAGTCCTCCATTCTAAAGTTTTTAGCTCACCTGAGCCGAAGGCTCAAGTGAGCTTTTCTGATCACATTTTGTCCGGCGTCCGTCTGTCCGTCTGTCTGTCCGTAAACTTTTCACATTTTCAACTTCTTCTCAAGAACCGCTGGGCCAATTTCAACCAAACTTGCCACAAAGCATCCTTGGGTAAAGGGGATTCAAGTTTGTTCAAATGAAGGGCCACGCCCTTTTCCAAGGGGAGATAATTATGAATTAGAGAAAAATTAATGGCATTTTTAAAAAATCTTCTTCTCAAGAACCACTGGGCCAGGAAAGATGAAACTCATGTGGAATCATCCTCAGGTAGTGTAGATTCAAGTTTGTTCAAATCATGACCCCCGGGGCTAGGGTGGGGCCAAAAAAAGTTTTACATAGAAATATGTAGGAAAAATCTTTAAAAATCTTCTTCTCAAGAACCACTGGGCCAGGAAAGATGAAACTCATGTGGAATCATCCTCAGGTAGTGTAGATTCAAGTTTGTTCAAATCATGACCCCCGGGGCTAGGGTGGGGCCAAAATGGCCGACCCAAGTTTTACATAGAAATATATAGGAAAAATCTTTAAAAATCTTCTTCTCAAGAACCACTGGGCCAGGAAAGATGAAACTCATGTGGAATCGTCCTCAGGTAGTGTAGATTCAAGTTTGTTCAAATCATGACCCCCCGGGGCTAGGGTGGGGCCAAAATGGCCGACCCTAGTTTTACATAGAAATAAGTAGGAAAAATCTTTAAAAATCAAGAACCACTGGGCCAGGAAAGATGAAACTCATGTGGAATCATCCTCAGGTAGTGTAGATTCAAGTTTGTTCAAATCATGACCCCCGGGGCTAGGGTGGGGCCAAAATGGCCGACCCAAGTTTTACATAGAAATATATAGGAAAAATCTTTAAAAATCTTCTTCTCAAGAACCACTGGGCCAGGAAAGATGAAACTCATGTGGAATCATCCTCAGGTAGTGTAGATTCAAGTTTGTTCAAATCATGACCCCCGGGGCTAGGATGGGGCCAAAATGGCCGACCCAAGTTTTACATAGGAATAATAGGAAAAATCTTTAAAAATCTTCTTCTCAAGAACCACTGGGCCAGGAAAGATGAAACTCATGTGGAATCATCCTCAGGTAGTGTAGATTCAAGTTTGTTCAAATCATGACCCCCCGGGGCTAGGATGGGGCCAAAATGGCCGACCCAAGTTTTACATAGGAATATATAGGAAAAATCTTTAAAAATCTTCTTCTCAAGAACCACTGGGCCAGGAAAGATGAAACTCATGTGGAATCATCCTCAGGTAGTGTAGATTCAAGTTTGTTCAAATCATGACCCCCGGGGCTAGGGTGGGGCCAAAATGACCCAAGTTTTACATAGGAATATATAGGAAAAATCTTTAAAAATCTTCTTCTCAAGAACCACTGGGCCAGGAAAGATGAAATTCATGTGGAATCATCCTCAGGTAGTGTAGATTCAAATTTGTTCAAATCATGACCCCCGGGGCTAGGGTGGGGCCAAAATGGCCGACCAAAGTTTTACATAGGAATATATAGGAAAAATCTTTAAAAATCTTCCTCTCCAGAACCACTGGGCCAGGAAAGCTGAAACTCATGTGGAATCATCCTCAGGTAGTGTAAATTCAAGTTTGTTCAAATCATGACCCCCGGGGCTATGGTGAGGCCAAAATGGCCGACCAAAGTTTTACTTAGGGATTTATAGGGAAACCTTTTAAAATCATCTTTTCAAGTACTTCAAAGCTATGATTAGTGATATTAATATAGAATCATCTTCAGGTAGTGTAGATTCTAATTTGTTTCATGAACCCCTGGGGGGAAAGCCCCCCCCCCCCCCCCACCCGTAAACTTTCATTTCTGATCTGATATGTGCTTTTTCCAAGCCAATGTGCTCAGGTGAGCGCTGTGGCCCCTGGGCCTCTTGTTATTAAATTCCAACACTGTGATTCTAGAGGTATGTATCAAGACATAATTATTAATCCATGGCACAAGAGTACAAAAGGTTACATAACTTGGTCATGTATACTTGAATGTTAAAGTTAATACTTGTCAGGAAGATGATATTTTTTCAATTTAAAAATGATTTACACTTAGTATTGATTACCAGTATGGTAACTGTCAGTTTCAACTTCAAGTTGTAATATAAATACTATAATATGTAAATGTTATTCAATATTGTTGAAGTCATGAAATGTATATTCTCATGTGAATTTCAGTATGAGTGAAACAAGAACAAATTAAAATGTGATAATGTATCCTGATATTTATACCGGTACCCATGTGAAAGATTAACAGCCTTATAGTGATTGCTTTGTGTAAAGTTGATAGATGTCTAGCACTATTATCTAGTTGTTAAGGGATATTTTGTGTGTTATTTTGCAGTTAATGACCATACAGCGCCAAAATACCTACTCCACTCAATGTAAGTAGACAGATTATACAGGGAAAGGGACATAATTCCTACAGTAATTCCTCTACTAGTATTTATATAAAGGAAAAGAAGCATCTGAACTTTTCATGTTTGCAAGTAGAATAATTATTCAAAATGGTTTCTTTATAAAGTATTGTCATATTAGACAATTGATTATTTGTTTGCATCTCTTTTTGCATATGATATATAACTTGTAACATTAATTTGACAGCTGGGATGTCTGAAGATAGTGATTATAAGAGTGACAATAGCTACCCCCCTCCTCACCAACACAATGTGTCCGTCAGACAGTTTCCTCTCCATGAACCTAGTCGAGATTTCTACTATAATGGACAGTTTGATTCATTTGACGGAGGGGGTATGGATGATGATCGGCGAGGATCTTTCGACCGATTTGAAAGTTTTGACGAAGAGGAGTCGTACAACGATCATCATTGCCACGATGTTTATCAGCGGGACTTATCCCCGGAGCCAGATAACGAATCTTACGATGAAGAAGAATTGACGCACTGTTCCGAAAGAAGGAGTCAGGATGACCCAGATTACGATCAGGATCAGGATTACTCTTTACAGGGATCCGAATACGATCAAGAGGAGTACGACGACTACGAACGTCCCAAACTGAACGAGCGGAGCTTCAGTGAGGAGGATGGGAGTTACTCGGGAGGAAGGGTGATGAGTCGGACGATTAGTGAAGAAGAGTCATCCAGTCGAGGACGGATGTATGATAGGACCTTCAGTGAGGAAAGTAACAGAATGTATAGCGAGGAGAGCAACCGAGATCGACACTCAATGGATAGAACGATCAGTGAAGACAGCAGTCGAGAGAGACAGCAGTATTACGATCAGGAGGAGGATCGTAGGCCTTCTTATACGCACAATCATCGGGGAAGTTACGACTTGAAGGATAGAGATTTTGGGAGGGAGTGGGATCAGTACTATCAGGATGAAGAAACCACTTACGTTCAGAGCCGGAGTGACACGGAATCTGAGCACATGTCATATAACAGCAGACCAAGAAAGAGCAGGCAGTATTCCTATACAAACAGAGGGTACGTATCATTTTCATCTAGGATTTCACAGGAAGGATATTAATCTACCTCTTCTTTCTTGAAAGTTTTTTTTTTTCTTTTATTTTTAGCTTTGGGTGAGTTTCATATATATGTTAACCAATAAGCAGATTAAAAAAGAAATTTGATATTGCTCTATATAGTAGAATACTATTATGTAACAACAGAAATACTGTATATCAGTTAATTTCTGCTACACATTTTTTGCTAGATTATTGTTTGTTATTTGTATGTGATTTTAATTTATGAATAGAATTAAATAACTTTAACTAATAAACTATTGAAAACTGATAGGTTGAAGCAATTTAAAGTCCCAAAGTGCTGTTTTTGACTTTTTTACAAAAATTTCTGATGTACTAATCAATGCATGTAAATGATACTAGTATAACTTCAAAGAAAACCCAATGTATGAAGATCTCTTGATGATTGCATATCATACAGAATTAGATGACAAATAGTGTAGTAACTTTAAAATTCCAGAACTGATTACAACCCATTTGGTATGCAAATTTTCATTAAGTACAATAGAGTGTGTATGGTCTCCTTCAAAAATGCAAACAAGGAATGCGTAATTCTGTCCCTGGGGCCAAATTCGGAAGAACATGCCCAGTTGACCTTTAGGGTAGATAGTATATCTTGGGCTGAATCACAGAAGAGGAATTTCCAGTAACTCGGCACAATATTGTTAGAAACACAAGAGGCCACAATGAACAGGAGTTTGTCGGTCCCAGGGGCAAGGCCAATCATTCAATTTCATACAATGGGGGCCTTCTATTAGAGATTAAGCAATTTCATTGACATTAAAATTGTTTTCTGCATTGAAGATTACTTTATTGACTTGGAATAGGATTAAAGCATTATGATTAATTTATTTTTTTTAATTTGTTTTTTGGAGATACCAAAGTTTTCTGTTTTTCTCTGAAACTTTAAATGTTAGTGGAAATACTACAAATGACATATTTGTGTTTTTCCTTATAAAAGCAGGAACAAAAAAATGCAGAAGGTAGCAATCAATTTAAAGGGAAATTAAAATAGGCAAAATGTCAGAGGAAAAAAAATATTCCTTTCAACCAACATTTACTTTCAACCAAATTTACTTTATTGGATGACCTCAGATCATTGGGATCTTTGGCCCAATATCTTCAGTAATTTTCTCTCCAACATCTTGAGAACAAATTGCCAATAGAAAAAGCCCTAAATAATCATCACCATTTCTAATGCCATTTTCATGAAGGATGCAATTAAGTACCTGAGGTGAATATGAAATTTCATGATGTAAATGGGAAGATATGATTTGAAGTGATAATCAAAAAATCAATTGCCAACAGTAACCTGACTAAACTGGTATATATAATAGGTGTGAAGTGGAACAGTATAATTATAATTGTTTAGCGTTTTTCTTGTCTTGCAGAAGCCCAGCCAGAAGTGGAGATTCCCTGACCAATACTACAAACATGACCAACACCAGTAAAATCAGCACTCAGGATTTCAGGTAAGGTCATCGTATGTGGGTTGTACTGTAACTTGGACATAATTGAGTGGTCAAAACTTCGGGAAATTTCAAAGTATACTCTGGTTCTGAAAAAAAGTTTGGGTTTGATGTTGAAACATGTAACCCCCCACCTTTCAAAATAATCTATGAAAAGTAGGCCAAACTTATATGTCACGAAGTAAAAAGTCATAGTACATTTGGATAGATCATTTTTATTTTAATACACTTGTAACAATATATGAAAAGCTCATTCTTTGGGGTACAAAAGGTATTATAGTTAAGGTTAATATTTGAAAAGGAGGTCAAAGGTCAAGGTCAAAACGATACTTGTACATGTAGTTCTCTCATTTGTAATGAAATAGATATATTGAGAATTCAGGAATAATATAGCAAAGCTTTTTGGAATCCCCAGGGAAACAATTATTTTTAAATTAATGGTTATAACTAATTCTGTTATAACAAATTAACAGATATTACAATGGTGAACTGACATGTATAGATTAATAAAAAATTGACATTCTTTTATAACAAATTTTTAAAGGTCTCCAAATAAAAAGATATTGCATTAACTTTATTTAAAAAAAAATGTATTTTAGCTCTTCATTAATTTGATTTAAAATTTGAACAATGCATATTGCATGAAAGAATTTAATTTATTTCACTTTAAGTTCAGTTCAGTAGAATTTCTTTCTTTCCTATTGGGATCTCTTTTTTTTCTTCATATTGATTTGAAACCCAGGCTAATTCTGCTTTTTTCTGTTTTATTTTGTAACTAAAGTTTCATGGCGTTTGATTGAAATTAGAACCCTGGAGGGTATATAGGAGAGGTAAAGATTAAGACCACATTTTATAGGATTCTGTCAATTTTTCACAGAGTAATAGCTATCATGGAACTAAATTCAGCATATTTGGAAAGCATTCATTTTATGACTTGATGTAATAGCAGTTTTTACAAAATGAGCTTGCTCCCACATACTTGTATGTTGCTAGATGTTAAATTATTTTGCTCCCACATATGTTGCAGGATGTTTATGTTGCTGGGTGTTAGCTAACCTAGCTCTCACACATGTCGCTGGATGTTAGCTGATCTAGCTCCCACATATGTTGCTGGATGTTTGCTGATCTAGCTCCCACTTATGTCGCTAGATATTATTTGCTCTAGCTCCCATATATGTTGCTAGATGTTAACTGATCTAGCTCCCATGTATGTTGCTAGATGTTAGCTGATCTAGCTCCCACATATGTTGCTGGATGTTTGCTGATCTAGCTCCCACTTATGTCGCTAGATATTATTTGCTCTAGCTCCCATATATGTTGCTGTAGCTCCCATATATGTTGCTGTATGTTAGCTGATCTAGCTCCCATGTATGTTGCTAGATGTTAGCTGATCTAGCTCACATGTATGTTGCTAGATGATAGCTGATCTAGCTCACATGTATGTTGCTAGATGATAGCTTATCTACATTCTGCAGTCAATAGCTGTCATAAAGATTTGTTTTAATGTTGCCATTTAAATAAAAGAAGTTATAAAAAAACAATGAAACACATTTTAGGATAGGCTTTTAATTGGCTTCTTGTTCATACCTGTTGCACTGAATATATTCACATTTTGAAATAAGACCATTACTTTAATTTTATTGTAAAAACACCGAGCGTGAAGTTCTGTTTAAGCTAGGGGTCAAATTTCTAAATAAGTGTCAATGAGCGCCAATGGCAATAAAATAATTAGGTCCGTCAGTACAGTAAGTTTATACATAACTTTGTAGTATACATTGTGGCCCTCATCAAACAAAGACAGGCCGGCCGGTATTGAAATTGTCAGTGGTAAGGGGGAAGGGGTATAATGGAATTTCAACATTGATTAGTTAGATTAATATTCTATGAACAAGGTTAATTTAATTACATATTGAATAGACATCTTAAAAGCACATTTTTCAGTCTGCTTAATAAAGAATACAGAATATGTGAAACACTGAGCCAAAGAAACGAACACCAGTATTTTGCTCTTGTAACATACGTAATGAAGCTTCTCTGTCCCTGTCTCCATTTCCTCATATGAATGAAAAATGAAATTACATATTGATGGATCAGAAAGTCATTAAATAAGCTACTCTGGCATGGAAAACGAGGTAATTATCTTCGTCTTTAAAGTGCCACAAGTCATAAGAGTACGGATTTAGATACCAGTTCAAATTCGGCCCTTGATGCTTTAGTCCCAGAAAATCAGCCTGTTGCACTGAATGAAAATTTATGCTGAGCTTTCGTGACTTCATGAACAGAGGGAGTTATTTCTTAACTGAGTTCTTTCCAACTTTTAGGTAATGGATAAATAACTCCTGGGTTTTGAATGGTGTGACAAGAGACAAATATACGGCCTTCTCTATTGTGTGTACTTTAAAGGTTTAAATAAACTTTTTTCTTACCCTGTTCAAATGAAAACATGGATCATGTGAAAAGTTAAAGGTCGTATTATGGAATTTCTGTCAAGTTTACACTGCCGGAATTAGCTTATATGTGAGAGAAAGCTTATATATAACTATGGAATGTATTTTGAAGTGTTTAGACATTCTATCATAGTAAGTTTCTAGCTTTGTTATCATGGTAATGTGGAGAAATGGTTTTTGGTCAAGTATAAGTGTCTTAAAATTGATTTTCAATTGTCTTTACAGTTAAAATTTCAAAACAGTGTACATATTTCATATAAAGCATGTTTAACTAACCCTTTAAGTCAGAGATCAAAGGTTTATATAATTATAGTTGGTGGTCAGTTTTGCTCATTCTGTTCTGGACAAAATCGGATAATTAAAAATAAGTACACATTAGTAAGTTGACATCTGAAAGTTTGTACCAATGAAGAAAAAACTCTATAAATGGGGGGGGGGGGGGGGGGCTTGCATAATTTCAAATCAAATAAATTTTATACTCCCAATTGCTGTCACCATCTTTGTTTTCATGGTTGGCCAGACATAGAACTGGATGACCTGGGAACTACAAATTTTACTAACTACAGAGTAGGACAAGGTAGAGGTAGTTGTTCAATTGTGCATATCATAAAAATTGAAATTTCTGTCAACACCACAAAACTTTATTCCCATAAAATTTAATTAAACCATAATACTTTGTATTTTGAGATGGGATAGGGTGAAATTATTCTTGTTTAAAGAATTCGAACGAAACCTCTAACAAGACTAACATACCTCTAAAATGTTCTAATGATGTAATGCAGTGAAGGAGCATTAATCATTTAATGATATAACCCTGTGATTGATCAGAGGTACTACTACATCATTTATAAATGCATCCAATGGACTGCTACTTTGAATCACTTGTAGATTTGAAATCTTTTGGGATGCTAATTGAACACTTAACAGCTGGGAAAAAGATAAATATATATAAAAACATGTGTAATATTCTCATGCAATACAGATTTCAGTCAAACGGTAACTGAGAAATAAAATAATTTCAAATGTAAGCATACAGTTCATATTAATTCTTTCAATTAAATTAAAAGACAACCTAGATAGTAGGACGCACTGGTAATTTAAGCTAATATTGTTTTTCGTACAGATCTTTCTTTTCAACTGTACTATAAGATCAAGTGTGCATTATGATTAGATGATGGACAAACTTTATATGCTAATGAAGCCAGATATAAATAGTTATGCCAGAGGGATAGACTTTGGCAAGAAGCCTGCATTGTCAAACATGCAGATGGACAATAGACATAGATTTAGGCTAAAGTCAAAGCAATTATTCATTCAATTTTACCACATTAGGGACCCGTGCATTCATGAATATATTTCACAGAAGGTGTATTGAAATTTTTCTTTGTATAAACAACTCTGTATATATGATAGTTGCTGTCCATTGCTTAATATTATGAAGTTATTTATAATCCATATCTCTCCAGTTATGAAAATTCATACCAGAAATGCCCAATTTCAAAATTTCTCAGCAAGAAACATATGGAGATAAGGAACAGTATTCCAGATCAAAAGTCCATAAAACAATACAAAACAGGAGCAGAGCAAACACGGACCTCCAAATCATCCAGAGGTGGGATCAGGTGCCATGGAGGAGTGAGCATCCCCTGCCTAGAGATCCTTAATACCAACAAATCCAACAGTTCTATAAATCATTATACCCCCCACAAAGGAAGTTTGGGGGGGGGTATATAGGAATCACCTTGTCTGTCTGTCCGTCTGTCTGTGCAAACGTGTCCGGTCCATATCTTTCTTATGGAGGAACATTAGAATCTACTACTCCACACAAAGATTGCCCATGACCTAAGGGTGTATCATGACCTTGACCCAAGGTCATTTGGGGAAGTTTAAGGTCACTGGAAGAAAAATTTCATAATTCGTGTCCGGTTCATATCTTTCTTATGGATAAACTTGGTAGGTTCTCATTTCACACACAGATTGCCCATGACCTAAGAGTGTGATGACCTTGACCCAAGGTCATTTGGGGAACTTCAAGGTCACTGGAAGAAAATTTTCATAATTTGTGTCCGGTCCATATCTTTCTTATGGATAAGTTTGGTAGGTTCTCATTTCACACAAAGATTGCCCTTGACCCAAGGGTGTGTCATGACCTTGACCCAAGGTCATTTGGGGAAGTTCAAGGTCACTGGAAGAAAAATTTCATAATTTGTGTCCGGTCCATATCTTTCTTATGGATAAGTTTGGTAGGTTCTCATTTCACACAAAGATTGCCCTTGACCCAAGGAAGTGTCATGACCTTGACCCAAGGTCATTTGGGGAAGTTCAAGGTCACTGGAAGAAAAAGTTTATGATTCATGTCCAGTCTACATCTTTTTTATTGATAAACTTGGTAGGTTCTCATTTCACACAAAGATTGCCCATGACCCAAGGGTGTGTCATGACCTTGACCCAATGTCATTTGGGGAACTTCAAGGTCAGTGGAAGAAAAATTTCATAATTTATGTGTGATACATATCTTTATTATGGAAAAACTCACTTCTGAAAAACCCAGCGGGGGGTATTTTGTCCAGTTTGGACAGATCTAGTTTTGTCAGGCATAATCTGTCGGTCTGTCTATCTGTCATGTATTTTGAAGAATGTTAGAGCTAGGGTATTGACATTTCTTGGTGCACTTCTTGAAAATATGGCTCAATGTAAAATACCAAGGTCACTGACCCGGTGACCCTTAAATTTGACCTTTGACCTACTTTTCAACATACACCATTTTTACATGTATTCTTGGACTTAGAGAGGTAAATCTTTGCTGTTTGAACTATAATGCCAGTATTTAACTGTTAGTTCTATCTACATCTTTAATGATGTGTCATATGTGTATTCCTCAATGGAACACTTTAGATATATCTGGTCATTATTCATTGTACAAACATGACACCTACCACCCACAATTCAAATGCTGCTATGAACTGCTAAGCAAATAGATGGTAATTTCATGGTGTAACATGTACATCTTAAATTTGCTTTGGTTAGCCCCAAATCCAGACTCAAATCAATTACTTGTTTAATATTTGGGTTTTAAACTTTCCTGAGAACTTAACCCATTCCTTTCAGAAGCTATTCATTCTCTCACGTTTATTGTGTTAATGTGTGTAATGATTGCTTTTTTCAGTCCAATTAATAGCCAGACAAGCCTAAGTGGTCTGAGTCGTCAAAGCGAACAGGAGCGAAGTGATGGCCCCCTGGATTACCAGTACAAGTACACCCCATACCACGAGATGCAGGAGTCCCCCGCCAAAATCAGGTGGAGCCAGGCCGTCAAGAGAATTAACACAGAGCTTAATAAGGTAATCCTTTGTTAATTAAAAATTGAGTTAAACTTAAATTTTGAAGTATGAGTATACCATGGAATGTTAGGAGAAAGGATGGAGCTGGATAATATAATGAAGGTAAGAACTAAATGTTAAATCCAATCTTATGTAGGAAAAAGATAGTGTGCCTTATGAGAACTTGAGCAGTTACTTCTAAAATAAGTGTGATGCTGAGTTTTTGTGAATGGAACCTTTCTGAAATGGTTGGTGTCCATGTTCAATTACATTTAGGAAGCTTGCAAGTGTCATTGAATCAAGACTCCAATACCAAGGGATATTGATCTGCAATGATATTGCGTATGCATGAATGGCAGACTTTCAGTTATTTCATCGTAAATTTGAAGACAAAACACGGAAGATCACACTGGATTTCGAGACGGTCCATTGGTTTCTGGGGAAGAAAGTGTGTTTGTGTGCATGAGGATGACATAAGATCCACATTTAGATCAGAGGATGGATTTAGGATCTGAAGGATTTGGAAGATGAAGAATGATGCTTCATTAAACAGTCATGTTAATTAGTTTTAGAAAAAAAAAAGAGATGTTAAATGTTACGAGATAAGGAATTGGGGAAAAAATAGAACTTCATAGTACATAGATTTCTTTTTATCAAAGTTCTTTATGATACATGATTTTTACTTGGGATGCTCACTCCTCCATGGCACCTGATCCCACCTCTGATGTTTTTGAGGTCTGTGTTTGCCCTGTTCCTATTTTGTATTGTTTTTTGACCTTTGAGCTTAAATACTGTTCGTTATTTCCATATATTTCATTGATATCGAAATCTTGCCATCATGGGTCTCTTAAAAGAGAGATAACTCGGAAAAATTTTAAGTTTTTTTAATACTCTCTGAATGTTATTTCAGAAAAATTACTTCCTGATTGTAATTGAAATATGATTTTCTTTGATATATAAGGCAAAATGAGATTGAACATTGCTGTGAAATTGGAGTGAGTCAAGTAAAGCTATCCTTGGAAAAAAATCTGTACAAAGTGATTTAAGAGATAAAGTTAATTAGTCTGAAAGCTGCTGGAAATTGGATAGAAATGCCAAACCTTGGGCAGAAGTTTCTGAAAATCTCTCATTTGAATATGATATGGTCAGTGACATTTATGCAACTTGAAGATTGATCTTATTAATTCTAAATGAGTGGTAATACAAAAAGAAAGCAGAGAAACATTTTGCTTGCATGCAGAGAACAAAATCTGCATCAAAGGTCTTGTGCTGTCATATGGATTTAATTATAAGGTTGAATTCAGGAGTAAAGGAAGACTGGTCATCTTTACAAGGCAGATTAAACAAAAATGTGTCCTTTTGAGTCCTGGCCTTTGGGCTATTGCACCTCAGTGAGTAAATGGATATATCTTTAGCAGACAGTAAATAGTCTTTAAAAGTCAAATATGCTGACTTTTTTCAAGGCTTGGTGTGTACAATTCAAGCAAGAAGTTAGTGGCTGTAACAAAGCTTAAAAAGCTCATATGTACTACTGGCAGTAGAATTAACAGATATGCAAACAATGATCTTTTATTATTTTCTGTCTTTATTCAAACAAAATTGATTCAAAGAACATTTTGGCAGACAAATTGTTGAATAGTAATAGAAAGTATGTTAGAAAAGGACTGCAAGAAAAAGTACATGTACTAAATTAATTTGTCACTGAAAAGACTGTTGCAATAATTATCATGCACATTATGCATAGATATGTTAAAACAGGTTGAAGATCTTGATTTCGCAATTAAATCATAGATTGGTTGATTTAATATTGACACTTGTAGCATGAATAATGCATATATTTTCATTGCAATTTAGATTCACTGCTTGAATGGTTGACACACAGCTCTTAGTTTTGTTCACCTGACCTTTAGGTAGCTTAGTGGGCAGCAGGCCTGGAGGTCACAAATCTTAGACGAGCTCACTTTGGATCGCAGTCCCACTTTTCTGCTATATTATAAATGCCTTTGGGAAAAGTAGGACGAAGATCAAAAGTAAGATTGTCTCAGTTTTAGGGCCCCAGGCCTTGTGATGCATGGATATTTGCATTACCCCCAGAAATACTGGGGCTACTTTTAGTTGAATGCCAAACATCATTTACAGAGCTTGCTACAATTTTACCATAAAGGTCTCCTAATCCTTACCATTCTTGTGATTTTCTCAGATTTTCTTCATAGAATATAATTTTAATATTTTAGACAAACATGCATTGTGTGCTTAAAAAATCAGGACTGCATGTAGATACTGCTTGTTTTTTGAATGTCGGCCGGTGCACACCCATTTTGTCATATATTAATACTTGTAAACAATACATGCAGGTTTCCTAGTCTGCAAGGTGCACTGTAAAACCCCTCACTTCAAGTATTGATAACTGCAATAAGTTTACCAAGGTGACAGTTAGGAAGTTAGGGCAGACTGAAATTGATATTTATTTTGCAGACAGACAATTAATATTTAACTGGTTGATTGTGATTGAAAATTGATGAGTTCTCTTTTTTTTTTCTCATATTGATTCTTATTAAACCTGCTCAAGTTTCAAAATTAAAAAAAATCCTAAGGCTTCTGAAAATTTGACTCTTCAGATATTTTTTTTGCATTGCAATATATCTTTCAGCACTTTGTCTTCAAAAATCATTTTCTTGTGATCAGTTTTTGAACTTATTTTTTCCATAAGAATAAAAGGTATGAAAGAGAACAGATATTATTTATTTATATGTAGAATAGGAAAATTGGCAGGAAAAGCCTTAAAAATGTATAAATTAATTTTAAAAAATAATGGTTGTTCAGTGAGAACTGAGTTTAACGATTGTCTTTTTGAATGCTCTTCAGTTTCATTCATGATACCTAAATTTTTCAACATGCAGTCCAAAATGAAAAAGGGGATGGTGGGGGAAATTTTTTCCTTTTATTCAAATGATTTTGATTATAACTAGTGCTAATTGTAACGGGGACCGTTACAGATGTTCCCCAAACGCTCCCCAACTCCCTTTTGGTGCCATATTCCCTGTTATCTCTATTAAATAAGAAATACTTTATGGAATTTAGACTTAATCAAGGTCTTCCAAAAAAAATACAAAATATATTAAAAAATAGGCATTGCACGCGTGTTCATGTGCGTAACGACCATATTATCTTGTCTACACTATCTAAAATTTTAATAATATCAAAGCATTTAAACCAAAAGTATTAAAAAATGCACTCATTCGAGTGTATTTTTTATTTTACTCATTTCACGTGCACGCACGTGCAAGCACGTGCATAATGACTACACCTTCTTGTAGGAGTCCCTTATATTTATCCAAGTTCTAAATCCCATCCTGTTTGGTTGAAAAACAAGAGAGTTATAGCCATTTGAAGTTTCAGCCAATCAGATTGCAGCACACGTGCATGCGCGTGATTTCATGAATATTTTCTATATCATATGTTAGGATATTGTAATGCATGACTATGTTTTAAATTTCAAAGCATTTCGTCAAAAAACAAACGAGATATAGCCATTTAAAGTTTTAGCCAATCAGATTACAGCACGCGCGCATGCGCATGCTTTTATTAAAATTTTAATATATCATGCTGTAGATCTTCATAATGTAGGACCATGTTCAAAATTTCAAAAGATTATGACAAGAAACAAGAAAGATATTGAGACTTTAGTTTCAGCCAATCAGAGCAAAGCGCACGTGCATGCACGTGAGATCTTGCTATTTTGACCATGCCATCTTGTCTATACTACTAATGTATCCTTACATTATGAGTTTCAAAGCATTTTATCAAAAAATAGAAAAGTTCCGACTATATCTATTATATTGGTTATTTCAAGTGTTGCACGTGCGCGCTCTTGCAAGCACGTGCGCGCAAAATGACCATGATTCCGCAAATCTGCATAACATGTCTACTTACCCTAAAAAGGTTTTACCTACCTCGGACGAACAGTTTACAAGATCATTCCCGGACAAAAAAGTACCCAGGAAGAAGAAGAAGAAAAATAATAATAATAACTAGATGAAACTCGTTGCGATCAACGAGAGGTCTTCCGTCCGATTCAGGAAAAAAACGTAAAATCGAGCTGAAAAGTAAAAAAAAAAGATTTGCACACAAGGGGGATTGAACCAAAGTCGCCACATGAAATTCCAACGCACTAAATATTACGCTATCGGGACCTCTACTCTAAATCTACTTGTATATATCAAGGAAACAGTGCTTCTCTCTTAAAATTATGAAAGGTGGGTCACTATTCAAATTTTAGCGCCAAACGCCACGAGTTAATCTTCGCCCCTTTTCTTTGGAATGTTCTATTAAATAGTTGTGATAGCTTCAATGAAATTAATAAAAAGAACGTTCTTATAGCCTAAGATTCGAAGTTTAGAAAGTATGTTTAACACATTTTACATTTCCATATTGTATATATGCATGTAACACTAAAGCGGTGAAACGGATATGATTTTTTTTCAATTTCCTGTTTATCCTCAAAGTGAACTATCCCGAATAGTTAATCGAAAAAGGTTGAAAAGTTTCGCCGGAAAACATGGCTCGCCCTACGACTGTCAGGAATCCGATATCATTTATGCTCAATAACTTGAATCAGGTCTTTAAGACAAGAATGCTAAAATAAACTCCATGAAGCGATCTTTAAAAAAATCGTTTTCTTATTTTTGTCTAATTTATTAGTTTAATATGACACAAGTGTGCATAGGAAAAACAGTGGTTAATATTTATACTGACAAAATTAATTGATATTCTTTTTTGAGAAAGTATTACTTATAAGTATGATTTAAGATCTGTTTTTCGGCGATGCACAAGAGATATTAGGTATCGAATTTCATTTGCACATTTAGTCTTTTCTTTTTCTACTTTGAAAACCAGCCAAAACTAATTATAGAAGACGTTAGTTTGACACAGAACTGCAACGTAAATACGACGTGACAATCCATGTATTCCTTTGTCTTTCATTTATTCTTATGTTACTTTCGTTCAAGCAAACGCTCGGCTGCCTCCGTAAACACCTATTGCGAAATGTCGGCGTTGACAGAGACAGCCGCCATTTTGGACCCGCTTCAGATTTTTGAATGCTAATATCTGGAGTTTAGATTTATCAACATTCAAACAAATTGTATAGTAAGCATTACGAGGAGGGTTTCTATTAACATACCAAAAACAAATGAAAAATACTGAAAAACAAAAAAGTTGGAAAATACGATTTTTTTTAATTTGCATCTCGTAACGACCGGAAGTATTGACGACGCACGAGAAGGTGATTCTGCAAACCACAAAGTGACAAACTATCGTCTCCAATAAGTCTCCAGATCATATCTTTAGCCATTTTCGAGAAAAAGGGGCGACAAAATTGCATTTTAAAATCAGGAAATTGTCAATAACTTGGCACCAGAAGCGAATTTTCCAAATTTCTCTACGGATGTAACAACTTCATATAATGAGACATATTTTGTGAAAGTTTCATGAAAAACTGCTGAATAGTTTTCGAGAAATCGCCTGCACAAAATTTTGTCAAAAAAAAGAATAATAAGAATAATAAGAAACAGTAGAATCACTATAAGGTCTTCCGTGAAGACGGAAGACCTTAATAATAAGAAGAAACAGAGTAAAAACAATATGTTCCCCAACTTCGTTTGGGGAACATAACAAGGCTAAAATATTAGCATCTCCTTTATTTTTCATTGTTAAAAAAAGAATCACCTTGATATTTTATCTATTGAACATTTGTTTGAATTCTTCCATGTATCATAAAATATCAAATGCAAAGCATGTAACAGCTGTATTGAGATTTTGTGTATTGAGAGAATGAGTCATTGAATCAGAGTGACAATAGACCCTCCATATGTTGCATTCAAATGTCACTCCTACAAAAATAGGTTTTGATTAAAAATGAGATTTATTATGAAATGTAATGGGACATAATGTGTAGCAATTATCAATTGAGGAGAAATTGATAAAGGGTTTAATTTTGGGGCATTTGGAATGAGGAAAATATTAATGAATGAATTTATTTGAAATGTCAAAATAAATTGATTTCAAAAATTGCATATAGATTTTGAACGTGTATGATTAATGACTGGCGAATGCTAACATACATTTATTGCTTCAGAGCAAGGGAGAAAAAAGATTCACCCAAGAAAATCATATTCCCTTTAGGCAAAGTCAAAAGGATTAATTTTTTATTTTCTGTACAACTTGTAATATATTTTATCTGTCTTATTGTTCAAGGCTGTAAATCTTTTCACAGCTATGTGAATTGAGCTGAGAGGATGAAAAAAAAATCATATTTGGCTAAGGCAGTGTCAAATTCAAACCATTATGCAGAGACAATGTACATGTATCATAATGCCAAGATCAATTTTCAGATGTTTCAGACCTCACTTGAGACTTCGAATTCATATGTTGCGCAAATACTATTAAGTTCCTCATAATTTTTGTCTCTGGAGGACAATGGGGATCAAACTTCTGGTTTTATGGTTTTAAATTCAATACTTTTAAAGAGGTTTAACGAAAATTAATGTGAATTTCTATATGAAAAATTAGAAAAATGGTTAGTACCCCCTGTTTGCATAGCCTATATGCACAGAGTATCTTGCTACAGAAATGGTTTTAAATGGGGGCCTGTTACTTCTAGGGTCAAAGGTCAAGGGCGTAGATGTTAAATGTTGTATGTTTTGAATTTTTTATATTAGAAAAATCTTTGCTGCATTAAGACTGGGGGATCAGAAGAAGAATTATATCAATTTTAGAGTCAGCAAGTGTAAAAGGTGTCATAATCGTGAACACTGTAATGAACTCAATCTGAAGAGGTCAAGGGCACTGTCAGATTGAACAAAGATTTGGAGATACACAAGTTAAAGAGAAATGAAGGAACTTTGATATTTTGCAGTTTCTCCCTCTTAGCTATACATGGGAGGAAGACTGGCTTGATTAGGAATCAAATATTCAAAAATTAAGGCGATTTAATTTATGTCAAGAGTTTGGGAAAAAAAGCAAAAGATTTCTCAATATTATTTTGCAGGAGGTTATAATAAAGTAAAATATCAAGAATAGAGGGCTTAAAGATTTAAAAAATGAAATATCACGTATTCAATATTTGTAAAATTGTTTTCTTGAATTAGGCTGTTTAAAGTTAATTCTACGTTTAACGTCACATCTAAAGTTCAAAACCTACGAGGGAGGGAGGAAAAAAATAAACAAACAAAATTTTCAAACAATTGTGAATTTATTCAAATTAACCTATTCATTACATTAAAAACATTACAATTAAGTAATATGAGCATTTAATTGATATGACACCTAAGATTAATTTTCCTAGCAGAGTTTTTCCTTAGTATGTAAATCAGTTTGAGTCCTATTGTTAGCAAAAAATGTAGTCTATGACTGAATGTGAAGGAAAGTGGATTTTAACTAGGCCTCAGTTGTCCTTTGGATTTATATTGCCACACGTCCATGGTACCCTGGAGGCAAATGCTTCTTTTTGTGGGAATAGTTGCTCAATATCTACAATTAAAATTATTGATGATAATATTTAAAACTGTTCATGTTGAAATATCCTCAAATTGAATTATGTCGTATTTTTTCTTAGTACTAGATCTACTAGCATTAAGTTTTGAAAGTGTGAATACTAATACATGTATATATTAGGACCATACTGATAGCTGTTAGATTATCTTTAATACCTTGAATTCCACACAAAAGACAGGATTCTTCACGTCTTGGAATACCTCAAACCACTTTCCTTACTCTCCTTCACTTGAAAGGCCCTATCTTCGGTAAGCTTCTCCCTGCTCAAATGGTTAAGACAAGTATTATCTTTTCCAAAAATTGTAGCTATTTGTACTGATACATGAATTATGAAGAAATCAATTATCTTATTCATTACTGTTTCTTTCGATTTTTACAGAAATATTTTTTTAATATTAAATAAATTACCGGTAAATAAAATTTAAATGATGCTTTTCACTGTATATAAATATTGGTTTTTGACACACTTTCCACTCAGTAAAAAAGTTTTTCGATTTTCTCCAAAATACAATGAAAAGTTCAGCCAATAATCACGAACTGAGAGTGTCAGTCTGTACAATCATGTGATTCGAAGACTGACAAAAAATAAAAAAAACTAGACTTTGTCATTAACTTCAATCATAAAATCATCTATTTTTTACTTACATTTATGGTTCTACCCATACCGAAAAAAGTTATAACTAAGTTATAACTAAAGTATAACTTAGTTATACCTAGCCTGTGAGGTACAAAAAAGTTATAACTAAAATGTAACTTTTTTGGACTTTGTCATTTTCATGTATAACTAAAATGTAACTTTTTGGACTTAGCCATTTTCATGTGTAACTAAAACATAACTTTTCTGGACTTTGTCATTTTCATGTATAACTAAAATGTAACTTTTTGGACTTAGCCATTTTCATGTATAACTAAAACATAACTTTTCTGGACTTTGTCATTTTCATGTATAACTAAAACATAACTTTTCTGAACTTAGCCATTTTCAAGCATTACCAGTATAAATTTACAAGTTTTGGGGGTAATATTTAATGGATACTACTTGACACGACTTTTTTTTTTTTTCAAAAATAACATTATAACCAAGTGTTAATTTGAATGAATTTTGATCATGTTCAAAATGTTTTTGTTTTTTTTTTCAAACACTGCAGCAGAAAACTTTGTCAATTCCTGAACAATAATATTGTTTACTACCAGTGATCGACCTCTCATTCATAATAAATATGCTGTGTGGCAACGCACTTTGAAAAAATTACGCACTTTGAAAAAATTTTTCAAAGTGCGTAAAATTTTTCAAAGTGCGTTAAATTTTGGACACACTCAACGCACTTTGAAAAATTTTTTCAAAGTGCGTTAAGAATGCACATAATAATTTTTTACCATGGAGGCATTTAACGCACTTTGAAAAAAAGATATGAATAAAATAAAAATTCTAGACTTAGATTTTAGTAATAGAGGAAATCAAATTGTAATAATTATATCTTTCGAAAAACTTTTTTAAATTTACATGAACTCATTTAACCTCATTGAGAACAAGGAGAAGACGAGTAGAAGGTCTCTCATCCCAACTCTTTTTTTCTTAAACATTGTACATAGCCGTCGGTAGCAAATTGAAAGTTGACCCCACAGGTAAGCCCCAATTTTTAATGCCTACATGTATATATTATGTATATCTTTGCAAAATATTTATGTGCCTACATGTAAGCCCCCTTTCCGGTACTGTTGCCTATGCTACACCCAAATATATGTGTTTACATAACTGGTATGACGTTGAAAACTTTCAATAAATTTAAGTTTACATAAAATGCATGCAAACTTGAAAAAAATTAAGTACAGTAAAGCATTTAAGCGAGAAAGAATTTTCTAAGTATGGAAAAATCAAAATCGCTCACTTTCATATCCTGATGTGACCTCTTCACAGAAGAAATATAAAACAGGTTCAATTATTTATCATACCTAAGATTTGCATGAATATTAACAAATCCATACACAGTTTTTCAAAGTGCGTTAATATGGTCCATATTAACACACTTTGAAAAGAAATTTTATTTTTTCAAAGTGCGTTGACTTGGTCCCAAAATTTAACGCACTTTGAAAAATTTTTTCAAAGTGCGTAATTTTTCAAAGTGCGTTGTAACAATGCTGTCCACAGCCATGTCAAGTTCAACAGAAGGGATGTGAAATAAAATCTTGTAAATTACATCTATAAATGAGAATCTCTCTCTCTCTCTCTCTCTCTCTCTCTCTCTCTCTCTCTGTGGTGTTTGAGGGTGTGTACACAGTACATGTCATATGTGTGTAATAAATATTATTGTCTATTTAAATTGATATTTGTCATGTAAGTTTCAACTAAAGTTGAGAATAATTAATTTCTCTCTCTCTCTTTCTCTCTCTCTCCTAGAAAATACGTATTTATTGAGACCCTGATGAGACATAATATTTGTCTTGTAAATTATAATAATGCACTTACATCTGAAGTTGGGAATGAATATATTTCATAATGTACTGCAAGAGATATAAACAGTATGAAATGTAATCTCATGAAGTCATGTGAATTTTGCACGGATTCTTCGTGTGCAAAACTGTGTAAATTTCCCTATTGTTTTCTGTGAGACAGGTGTTTGTACTAGGTGACCTTTGTGGCCAACACATCGTAAATATTTCAGCTTGGGTATTACACAATCTCTGAATGGTACAATTCTACACAGGTTGCTTGAAATCTATAGAAAAAACAGTCGTAATATGGGTGGCTAAAAAGATAAACAACAGCATAGAGTATGTGCATGTTCATGTTGAACAGATATTACGATGTTGTGAATAAAGACTGCCAGTTATATTAAGATTTAAGCAGATGACTAGTACATGTAGATTTTATTGTTTGCATAATTAAATAACCCAGTTATAATAGTTATTTTCACAAATAAACAAATATTAAATTCAAAATGGCGGCAACAAAAAATATGGCGGCCTCCGATGTCCGTTTTGTTGATACTAAGATAAATTCAAAATTTTAACACCAACTGGTATTTATATTTTTAATTTAAGTTTAAAATTACACAATGAGGTTTATTTGCATTTAAAATAAATTAATTATTAATTATTTATTTATTTTTTTCGATCACGTGACGTTTTTGAGTTCTATGATTGGTCAATAACAGAGCGCGGATTTTTCCATGGACGATTTGAATGTTTGGATGTTGAAAGTGTTGATAGAAAAAAAGGAGATAAAACCAGTTGGTAAGGCGATATTTATGCTAACATTTTATTGATTTTGGTAAAGTATACTTAGTACCTCTGGAATAACATTCCAAAAAGAAGAAATATTGGGAATGAACAAAATTCTAGGCGTGTGAATCTTAGATTTCTTGTTTGTTTTGATTGGTATGTCGAATGACAAAGACTGAAGTAAACAAATTGAAAGTATTTGAAACGCATAATATTTTTCAGCATTTAGTATATTAATCAAATATGTTGTTCTTTGTCATATTTATTCCCACAATTGTTTATAGATTCCCTGAACTGTTAAAATATTGTGAAGCCTTATACGCATCAGCATGATCATAACATGATCCAGCTGCAACGTTAATTAATGCAATGAAATGAGTAATTTAACATTAATTTTCTTTTTTTTTTATAAAGCAGAATATTGGTACATGATGTTTCCATGAGCTGAATCTGTCCTGACCTGGAGTACATGAAATTCTTCAAAATATTACTTGTTTTAGGTAAAGTAAATTTTTTTTTCATTTCAAAATTCAATAAATCTTTCAATCTAAAACTGATTCCTGTAAGTATAGATCTTAAATTAGTCTTGTATTTTCCATGTTTTGGATGAATTAATGAATTTGAATTAATTGATATGGAAGAGTTTTTTTTAAATTTGATATGCAAATGAGTGCTGGAAATATACTATCTAAATATCTATAATCTAAATTTTGAACCTTTACAATTTTTTGCAGAATTGAAGAAAAGGTTAAAATTGAAAGCATATTTCAACGAAAACTTAGCCGACTACCAGTCACACTGCCTGCCAGCCAAGACGTCTGACCAGCTAAAATGAGGGACGCAGACCACCAGCCAAGTCCCTCGGCCAGCTCGGCTGACCCAGTGCGGCCTGTCAAGGGATGACCAAGTCCATCAACTAGCTCGGCTGACTACCAGTGCAGCCTGTCAAGTCCTTCAACTAACTTGGCCTATTACCAGTGCGGCTGTCATTGAACAACCAAGTCCATCAACTAGATTGACTTACTACCAGAGCGGCTTTTCAAGGGATGGTCAAGTCCGTCAACTAACTTAACCTACTACCAGTGCCGCATGTCAAGAGATGGCCAAGTCCGTCAACTAGCTCAGCTTACTACCAGTACAGCCTGTCAATATAGGGGCTTACTACCAGTACGGCCTGTCAATATAGGGACGGTTAAGACCGTTGACTAACTTGGCCTTCTACCAGTGCTGCTTGTCAAGGGACGGTTAAGTCCGTCAACTAACTTGACCAACTACAGATGCGACCTGTCAAGGGATGGCCAAGTCCGTCAACTATCTTGACCAACTACCAGTGTGGCCTGTCAAACGATGGCTAAGTCTGTCAGCTAACTTGGTCTACTACCAGTGCGGCCTGTCAAACGATGGCTAAGTCTGTCAGCTAACTCAGCCAACTTTCGGTGCAGCCTATCTTCAAATAATAAAGATAAACAACTGTACACCTGCAAGGATACCTGTGCAAGGAGGGTGGTATGCAGCTAGAAACTGTAACTGAAATCACTGTTTAGAACCTTTCTTTTTTTTGAAATACAGCTAGATCAAAAATAAATAGGGTGTTAATATTTAAAAATCAGTGATGTCTGTTTATACAAATAGCAAGAGTAGAATGCAGTTTGCTAGGTAATTTTACAAAGACCCTAATTGCTATATGCTAAAAATGTATTCTTTAAAACAACCAGAGAAATTTCAATCTGTTGTAGATGACATGATGAAAAATAAGGTACACTTGAATTTTGAAAACAATTGCATGTGCATTCATTTAGTTGTATTTGACAATAAACCAAGCTATCTTTATCGTGTTTGTTAGGTAAAATTGTTATTGCCTTTAATATGTTTTAAATAATCTTTTTTGTATAAATTTCAAAAATCTTTTTTTTTTAAATTTTAATGAGTAGCTTTTTAAAAGCTTATAACTGAGTAAATCCACAACAGGTTAACATACAGTGTATAATTTCACTGGAACTTTTACGAAAGTTTTTATTAATAGGTATAACTTTTTATAGTTATAACTTTTTGCAGTTATAACTTTTTTTAGGTATAACTTTTCTATAACTTTTTCATAACTTTCTTGGGGTATAACTTTTTTGTAACTTTTTCATAACTTTATAATAGGTATAACTTTATTTAGTTATAACTTTTCCTGGGTATAACTTTTTACGGGTATAACTTTTTTGTAACTTTTTCATAACTTTTTTTGGGTATAACTTTTTTGTAACTTTTCCACTGTTTATTTGGGTATAACTAAAGTATAACTTTGTAGCTATTTTATAACTTTTTGTGTAACTTTTAATAAGTATAACTTTTTGTAGTTATAACTTTTTTATAACTTTTATATACTTGCTGTATTTATGTTGAATAAAAGGTGAAAAGTTATGTAAAAGTTATAACTTTTTTGTAACTAAGTTATAACTAAATTATACCTCACTTAAAACATGCCATTCCAAACTCCGATAACTTAGTTATAACTTTTTTGTAACTTTTTTTAGTTACAAAAGTTATAACTAAGTTATAACTTTTTTCGGTATGGGTAAGCTCTTTAATTCAGTAGTTTTCTCTAATAAGACACCAACTGCCTTTACTGCGGCTATCAAAGCACATTTTCTGTCACTACGGGAAGTAGAATTTAGTCGCTAATTGTAGAACCAAACCGGAACGGACATACGGAATTCCGAATTGTTTGTTTTTTCAAAGACGAATTTCTCATAAACCTACGCGCGCGGGTGACGTTAAAAATTATTTTAATTTTAGACAGCCTTAATATCAACAAAAGTTTTGTAACACTTTTACAATTTAAGTGCTATCCTAATTATTTTCAAACTTCAAGTAATCATAAAAAAAAAATTCAAATGTGTGATAGGATTTTGTCAGTGAGAGATATGAATTATGGATTTTAGGTGTCACACTTGAAAGAAAAATTACCCTTGAACCATAGGATCAAGACCATAGCTTATTTATCAGGATTGCTCTATTCCATCCCATAAGCCCACACTGGACAAGTAGAAGTAGAAAATAACAAGCTAAGTAATTATTAAAAACTTAAATTGATTAGCCATGGTGCAGTCTTTGAAGTGTAGGATGTGTGCTGGGCTCTTTAGACATATTGTTTTAAAATCAGCTGTTGAGATACGAAGAAATTGAAATTCACAAATATAACAGGCAATTTTCTTGCCCATGTCCAAAAAAATATTATTAATGACACTCATATTACATAACAAATGGATTATTTTACCAGAATAGTAACAATATCATCCATGGTTAATTCCTTTATGAGTTTCCCAAAAAATGTCCATTTGCTTTGAGTGGTACGTGATAAACAGAACAAAACTTTAAATCATTCATGGGTTTGTGACTATGTGTTCATCTTTTATTTTATTTTGGACATGGAAATGAAATTCAGACAATACCTTTAATGATAAATACAAGTTTCCCCCTTAAAATTTTATTGACAGTTAAATCCATGCAGCAGGCAGTCTGAAAAGCAAAATTGATCCACTATATTAAATGGCTAGTAAAGACATAAATTACGAACAGATCTATATCGGGGGAAAATAATGATTAATGTCGATTTTGAATATAGGTAAACAAACTTCTAATGTATACATATATATTTAGATAACGGGATTGAGGAAAGTTTAAGGGAGATGCAGATGATATTACGGGGGACTAGAGAGAGAGGGGAAGATATGTAGCCAGCATTGTGACAGCTGCGTAACACGGAGTGACAGAGAGAGCACTTAGTCGCGGTTTTTATTGATACTGTGATATTCGCAGCTGAAGTTGTTGCGATCTCGCCTGTTTTTAGTGTTAAGAGTCCTGTTTTACTTTCTATGCAGCTATCATTATCCGTTTTTTCAAGCTGTTTAAGGGATTAACTGCTGGTTATGGAATTATTGCACTTTATTATCAAGAGGAATTAATAATTGGTGCTTTGGAGCTTTTATGGAATAAATGAGTTCTGCACAATGTTCTAAGAGATGTAATGGATGGAAGTACTAAGTGCCTTATGTATCCTTTTTTGATGTAGTTTTGATGGTTTTTGGATAATTTTAGTATTGCATATTTTCCCCTTATTTTAAGCATTATTCTAATGTGTTGTCCTAAATTGAAATTTAATTTAAAATTCATGGTTTGGAACTTTCATTCTGACAAACTTTTCAAAGAAATTTTATGTGGAGTAAAAATTTTTTAATGACCTTAAAATTAAGCTAGGGTTCATCTTACAGAATATTTTATAGAGCATGACTTTTCTTTTAAAATTTTCAAATCATACATGTTATAATTTACTTTTGAAGTAACAATGTATCTGAGTGTTTGAGTCCTTTCTGCAGAAAGTTGCTCTGCAGTTGCTCAAGCATTCCAATCTGAAGTTAATGCTATAATTCCCTGTGGTATTGCAGTTTTGTGTCAATTGATTTATCAACGGTCAGAAACCAATTCAAGAGATTCACATTCCTTGGACCTCTGTCGATCAGATCAATTGTTTTTAATGAATATGCATCCATTTACATATGTTTCTGCCATTATGTCAACATATTTCAGTAAACAGACACTGCTTCATGCAACAAAAAAAACTTTTGATTTTTTTTGTTCATATTTTGTTGCAGTTGGTGTATAGAATTTACTTATATATACAGTATTTACTTGTCATAATGCAGTGCTGCTCAAAGATAAAACAAGTACACAGCAGAGATGCATAATTGATGTACAAGTATTGTACTCTAACTTTGATAATTAATGCACAAGTCAATTATGATGGATTTTAGATTTGCAATAAGGTTAACAAGAGTTATTGCTACTTATTGATGGGTCATCTGGTCATAGAGGGGAAACAAAGCTATATATTGTTGTTGCTGTCAACTAGGTTTTGTAAGTTAAAGGTTAAGTTTACTTCTATGTTTACTTTTATGACCATTTCCATTGAAAGGATACATGTACAATAACTACTATGTTTTATCAAACAAAGTTTCTGTTGACTATGAGTTGACTAGATTTTTGGGTTACTTGAATAGTGGTCAATGCAAAAGACAGAATCTTTGATGTTTGACCTTAAGTAAGGCCATAATGAATAAATTGCTAGATTCTCATCTGAATTTTTTTAAAAATCGAGGCGGGCAGGCGGCCTTTATTTTATATTTTTTTATTTTTTCAATTTTGCAGATTTTTTATTGACCTGGTCATTCGGTGTAATTTTATCTACAATACCCGAATAAAAGTCATAGTAAAGGTTCAGTTATCTCTTACTTCACATTATCACCAATCTTTTTCAACCAATGACCCTTGTTTAAAATATATACGCATGTAATACAGCAATTACCATCTTTTCAGCTGTCAAAATCATGTCGACTTTCGCGGGATTTAAAACGAAAGTAGAATGGTAGATGAATACCGATCCCAATCAGAATTCAGACAAAGAAAAACAGAAATTAAAAAAACTGAGGCGGGCCGTATAAAATCTGGGCGGGCGGGGATGAGAATCTAGGAATATTTTTATTATGACCTAAGTGGCAATTTTTTTTTACTTCCTCATTGTATAGTTACTAGATAAGTGAGGATGAGAGCTATGGAGACATTCTTAGGTTTTCGGTATTATAGTCACAGCACAGGTTCTCAAACATGGCTTGTTTAAATGCAGCATTAGTTTAGTGGGAACCTGATATGATCATGCAAAAAAGAATGAAGCTGGGTCAGTTTTGAGTGACATGCATTATTGCTTGAAAGCTTCTTGTTGTAGAAATTGTCACCATGAATCTGGTACTTACATTCTATTGCTTCCAACAGCAAATTTTCTATGTCATCATGAACAAAATGATACAATATTGCTCACAATTGCAACATTTATAGTTATATTATACCTCGAACAAAGTTAAAGAGGGGGCATTGTTTATGTACCTAGTAAGTTTACCCGCATGAGTTCTTGCAGAAAACTTAAACAATCTTAGTGAAACTGCACAATGATAATCACTATTGCCATGAATTCATTGATTGATTGTATATTGTTTAATGTCCCTCTCAAGAATTTTTCACTGTTATGGAGACACCACCACTTGCCAGAGAAGAGCTGTAAATTTTTTCCTACATGTATAATCGGCACTCAGGACCATTGAGCAGGGAGGGATCTTTTTCGTGCCAGCACCTACTTGGACACGGGACGTCGGTTTACACAGTCTCATCTGAAGGACCGGTCTCCACATCCCACTGTTTGATTCAAACATTCGACCTTACCTCTCGACTCTAGAGCAAATGCTCTAACCATTGTGCCATGCGGCAACTCCATTGCCATGGAAACATTTTTATGGCCCGCCATGAATATGGCCAGGGCATAGAGTGTTTGTCATGTCCATCTTCCGTCCTTCAGTCTGTCCTTCCATCACACTATGCGTTTAGCTCAGTTCAAAGCTAAGTTTCAAAGAAACTATCCAAGATATTTTCATCAAGCTTCATAGGCTAATAGATATTGAGGAGAGCTATGCAACTGCATCAATATTTTTTGATGTTGACCTTTTCTTTGACCTTGACCTCACTTTTCTTAAATTAGTGTTTAGCTCAGTTTTAAACATACCATTCAAGATGGTGTTATCAAACTTCACATATTGATACAAACTTGCACGGATGATGCATCTCAGGATGAACACTATCAGACTTGCTTCGGATGCTGGATCTGACCTACATTTTTATTCCCTAGTAACTATAAGCCCTACCTGTACCAAACTTGCAAAGATGATGACTCTAGGGATGGACACTACCAGACTAGCTTTTGATACTGGATGTGACCTATGTTTTCATTCCCAAGTAACTATAAGTCCTACTTGGACCAAACTTGCATGGATGATGCATTATTTTTTCCAATCAAGCAATTCAGCTGCATCACTATTCAAGATATTTTTATCAAATTTTATACACATACAAATTTTCATGTTGCTTTTCTAATATATCCTTGGCGGGGCATTCATGTCCTATGGACATATTTCTAGTTTTAAAAGATTATAGTCATGGTCATTTTAGTCAAACTTGGTTTGAGTCCATTTATGTGGATCTCTGTTCATTTATCGAGTTGGTGAGTTTCCTGATCATGCTTAGCTTAGCACAAGAGTAATCCAAGTTGTCCTCAAACATGGCTGAGGATATCTTCCACTTCCTTAGTGTCCTTGTATGTAATTAACCTTTCACCAAATATTTAAAAAGCTAATTGATCAGAAAATGTCAGTTATTAAGCTTTGGTGATTTTTGTGGGGAAAGTTACTTAGAATAATCAACAATGCCTGTTGTCTGTACTCTAGCTGTGTTAATAAAGTTTGTAAAAGGAATAATGATTTTTTTTCCTTGACAAGTTTCATGGAAATTTTGTGCTCTTAAAAAAGTCTTCAACAAAAAAAAGTGATGTTAAGATGTTGATTCTCGCTCAGGGCCATTTGATTTAAAATGTCCTTGAGCACTATAGCGTTAAAAAATCTGACAGTGAGAAGCTGGATATGAATTCATGTGGCGTTTAGTATCTGATATGTCTAATTAAAAGTGAAGGTTAATTGTATCTATGTAAAGGATAGTGCTTAACAGAGCAATGGTGAAACCATATGTAAAACAGCTAGGCCGTTCAAAACATTCTCATAGAAAACAGGCCATTCAAAACATTCTTACTACATGCATGCTAGGTTTCTGTCTCTTGTAACATATGGGTGTCTATGGTTATACCTAGCTCTGTTCAGTTCATGCCAGCATACGATGATGGAGCTATTTAATGCCAGTATATGGCTTCAGATGCAGCCGTCATTTGGAACATTAAGTTTAATTTACGTGATTATTAACAACGATAATGAGTCTCTTGTGAAGTAAATACTCAATTGGTATTTGTAAAGAAGAAAATTACTTCTTTTTTGCATAATTTTACTCTAATGAACTAATTTAAAAATTCTTACTTTTTTTTGTGAACTCTTGCATGATTCAGTCATTGTTTAGTGCAACTAGTGTGCTAGTTTGTTTATAGTGGTGTAAACCTGAAACATTGCTAGGTAATGAACTGACCATTTTAAAGTTACCATTGTCTGTTTACTAAAAGTATATTTGCAATAGTGGTTATGAAAGTGTATTAATAGTTAAAAGGGTTTCATACCTTTACAGTTCATTTCAACAGTTGTAATAAATAGGGAAATGAGATTATACCAAGGAGAACATTTTGCTCTTCAACAATTTGCTCAAATATCACAAACAGGTACGAGATACCAAATAATGATAAAAAGATTTCATGTGTGAATACACTGGAAAAATGTAGATTGAAGAAGGCAAATATAATTTAAAACATTTTGAAAGGAGAAATGGCCATGCAGGTCTCGAATATCTGACATAATGTTTTCTTAAAACAACAAATTAAGCAGTGAATGATGATTCCGAATGCTCATTGGTAACATAATCATAGCAATAGCAGACAAAAAACCGGGATCTTGTCTTCTCATTATGTGCCTTAATGACATCCAAAGCTAGGAGACAACCGTATATCACTTACATAATGGAGGCTTAGGGGCAACAGGGTTCTGTCTCTGTATTCAACAGACAACTGTAGGGGGGAACAAATGCTTTGATTTCAAGGAAGTATTGACCAAATTAACGGTGATGGGGATGATCTTGGAGAAGTTGACTTCGTCCTTAGGATTGGAGGAGAAAAACCAGGGAGAAAATGACAACAATAATTGTTCTTCTGATGAAATCGAGGATATTCCCGCAGAGTCCAACCCTATGACAAATGGAAAACCGGGATCCTTCAGTCGTTCGTCTTGGTCAAAGTGTATCGCTGCACAGCAAGAGGTCAATCTGGTGGAAGCAAGAAGGAGACAATCGCAGAGTTCAGAGGTCACTGCCAACGAGTCTTATTACAAGAGCTTCGAGGATGACTATTGCCTCCAACTACTTTTCGATGAAAATGAAAGACTTCACCAGGACGACGAGGTGGGAGATCGAATCAAACGAGTGCACTTCAACACTAATTGTGTGGATGCTGTTGAAAATCCTGGCTCCCAGGTACAAATTTATTGCTATTTCCTACTAATATTGGATGGTTGAGTTTTGATTAGTGGATTGCTCAGTATGAACAAAGGTTTAGAATAGGTCTATCATGTAAACCCTGCAAGGTTTTAAATGTGGCCTTGACAGGAATTGATGGACTTGACAATGATTAGTGTTGGAATTGAGAGCTATTTTTGGGGAGGCATGTTAAAACATTTTTAAAAAAACATGATCATGTATTGTTTTAAAGCTTTATGTACAGTGTATGTTATAGCTTCATAAAATGTTTCATTGAACATATATATACATGCTTTGATTATCCCAAATATTTAACATGCTAGTGGACTACTCATAATACAAATCCACATACAAAGTCATTGTATGAATTTCAAGACTACCTTGCACTCTGATCCCATGATGGAGATGCATAATGGTGCCTGCAGGGGCTGAAAGTAGTGGGCATTACTGGTAAACTGTAGTAGCAATAGTCATTAATGGACTTTCAAAACCAGAGGGTTTGGTATTAAACTTTGAGAGTTAATTAAAAAGCCAGGTGTACAGAAGTAACAGATGAGACTGAGAATCACCTACACTGTATATTGTCAGTAAGTGGGGGTTACATAGAGGGCAGATGTAGGTGGACTTAAGCCACAGGTGTATGGGGGATGGTCACACTAATATTATTAAATATGTTAAAACAAATGGAGTTCATGCATTCAAATACATGCGTTAACAAAATGGAGTGGTCCAAGGGGCACACTTTTTGACTAGATTATGCCCAGTGAAGGTTTGTATTTTTCAATAAGAGACTGATGGGAGTATTTTTTTTTTTTACTTTTCATTACATGTACATAAGTGCTTAATGAGTAAGTTAACTATTTTTTTTTTAAGAAATTGATTTTTTTGCTCTCGTTTTAACATGTAAGATCTTTTAGATATCAGGAAAACTTTTATACATACTATAATATAACATCAACTTCTGTAGTTATAAATATTATGTTTTTGTTGGAAGACCTGAAATGCTTAAAATTAATGTTTAAATTGATCATATGAGGAGGAATTGATTATATAAGGAGCCACAAATCTGTTGCAAACAATATACCATTGAATTCAAGATACACCATCATCTAAGATTAAATGTTAAATATAAGATGAGAGAGAGGCAATTAAAAAATCCATTCTTACTGAAAATCAATCCTGTTGAATTTTTCATCAAATGGTAACTATATTCCTAAGTAGGCTTCAAAATTCAAATTACAATATTTTCATGCAGATTATTGTAAAAAAGAAATCACTAATTGGAAGCAATTATCTATGATTTCCAGAAACGTCTTGCCTTATTAAGTAAATGGTAAATAAAAGTCATCAAAGACTATTCTCAAAAACCCTGTTGAATTTTTCATGGTTATTTTCCAATGTGTGATTTTTCTCCACACATGTTTAAAATTTCATTGAATCTTGTTGAAGTTAGTAACTGCATCTGCATTTGTTGATGAAAAGTTAGTATACACTTATCCACTGGCTGTGAGTGGGATAGGTCTTTTATCAAACCCGCAACAGGAACTATTTCCCGAGGGCTTGCCCTCGGGGAATAGTTCCTGTCGCGGGTTTGATAAAAGACCTATCCCACTCACAGCCAGTGGATAAGCGTTTTATTATACTGATGTATATTATAATTTCTTAGTCTATTGATATATCGATTGAAATCAAAATTGGCAGGAAAAATTGCATGAAAATCTTTCGAGGGTGAATACAAAAACTATACCCCGGGGTATACCTTTCTATGCGTGGAAATTTTCAGACTGTGAAAAAGAGTCACTTTACCATCTTAACTTTATATAGGAAATATTTTAACAGAAGTATAATAATATATAATTATTGCTGATTTTTTTTAGGTCAATACGATGATTTAGACACCTGAGGAGTACAATATTCACTTCGCCCGTATTGACCTAAAAAAAAAACCAGCAATAAATGTTTTATTATATGATTAAATGATAGCAAACTGACCTACATGTACAAGACTGATTTTGCTTTAATTGAAAGTTTTAAGGAGAAATTTCAACAAAATGCATTGTTACAGGAAATATGGAACAGGAATAATTCCTTGTATTGACCTGCAATAATTCCTTGTATTGACCTGGAAGGTCACATGATTCATAATATTGACCTGCAATAATTCCTTGTATTGACCTGGAAGGTCACATGCAGGTCAATATAACATAGTATTTTTCTAACATTGTTGGATCTCAGCCAATCAGTGATGGGGAAATTATTCCATCATATAATAATATATTTTACATCTGCATGTCTGCAGTATTACATGTAGAGACTAATCTGAAAGGTATATGAGTCAGAGATGATACAATTCCTGGTGATCAGATTTGACATTTAATGGTGATTTTAAGGGTTTACTCATGACTATAAATAGTGATTTGAATCTTTCTTTTATCATGTTATTGATGGTAAATATATAGCGAGTTGCAAGACCTTGTTGTTCACGGTCACAAGTTATACATGTAATATTCATCAGATATCTCTAATGATTTAGAAAACAATCTAAATATTTGCTTACATTGAATATAGGTATGTTGAATATACAAAGAATAAAAGAGATTTTCAGTTTGAAAAAATATATAAATTTTTTTTCCCACTCATTCAAGCAAAGATGCCTCAGATAATTAGATGTATGTCTGACTTAATTTTAAAATTGAAAGAACTAGCAGGTAATCATGAGCATAAATGCATTTTTTTTGGTTTACAATATATAACACCAAAAACACTTGAAATCAAAAGACAGATGCAGATATTGCACATTTTAATTGTGTAGACTAGCAATATTGATTACCTAACCTTCAAAAAAAAATTAACATTGATGAATATTTATTGGTCTCTAAGTTATCGATTTCAGTTGTAATCGACCTTCCATTTCACTGTTATCTCTTTAACATCATTTTCAGGGTATGAAATAAAAATAAAAAACCTGTTTAAATGATAATAGTTATCAGTAAGATTGAACAGGTGCCTATCGATTATGCATTGCTTCTGAGTTTGGTTAATGTAGACTGGTGCTTTTGTCTTTTGCAGGAGGGAATAAATATGATGGGTCATTCAGAAGATGCTAGGGACAAGTGGACACACCCCAATGGAGGGTAATTATAAATAACTGTGAATTACTCTATATCTAATGAAATTATACACTTAATCATATATTAGATGTGATTAATCAGAATGCATATTTAGCAGCTTCATTTGATTTTGTATTTGTCATTTGTATGAAAAGTATCTTGTACTGCCCATGATCTGCAGCAAGAATCCTTATTAAATGTTCATAAATGAATCTAATGTAATTGAAACTTAATAATTAGTAAAAAGATTTATATATATGTTATTTTAAGTTGTTTGAAATCATTTCAAATTTGGTTAAAATGCTTATACATGCATTAATACAAGATACAGAATGCAATAAATTTCAAATTTAGTTAACTTTTTATATGCATGCATGGATTCAATCATATTTTTTTTGACAAGGAAAACTTTTAAATTCTTATAGCATTATGAATAGTATTTTCTAATATGAAATTATGTGAAATTAGTTGAATCTGATTGGTCGAGAAACATTTGTTAAAAAACACTGCTACCCGCTGAATAATGAAGCCACGCCCTCCAGCGTAGCTTTTAACAGTCAACATTGCTTGACGACGGGAGGTATTCCAAAAAATAGCGACAGCGCAGAATTTATGCGTGCACGGTTCACTGTTATATGTATTTGTATAAAACATTCAGTATAATATAATAAATATTGCATGTAGTTGAGTGTAACATTGAAAATTTTCACTCCTCGAAAACCATTGTCAACCTCGGATGCGCCTCGGTTGACAATGGTTTTCTTGGGGTGAAAATTTTCAACGTTACACTCAACTACATGCAATATTTATATAATGTTTGTAGGCCAGAACACAATGACATATACAGCTGTTTGGACACCGTTCCAGAATTTACACTACCCCGTCGAAAATCGGTTGCTCTTGTTAGTGACTTGGTAAGTAGTTCTTGTACAAATCAAATAAAAATAGATGGTGAGTACATATCATAATCAGCATATGCAGAATATTATATTTCATTTCATTTAATGTGTTTGGTTCTGTCAATTAATATTAACCCCTACCCTTTGCCATAAATCCATTATCCCAATTGCATAATATTATTTTTATAAGTAATAGTTAATAAAACACAGGTAAGATTTTTACAATGAAACCTCAGCATTACATCTTTGTCCATTTATTCCAACTTGTCTTGGCATTTGAAGCCTAAAAGTCGCTATGGATTTCAGCATGTTAGCCTCTCAGGTTGATGTTGTCTATCCGAGTTACTTCCAGGCTTACTTCAAATTATTAGCCCACCTTGACAAAGTCAAGATGAGTTTATGTTGTATTTCTGGCATCGACATCCAGGTTAAAGTTTTAGGAGCAAGCTAGCCATTCCCAAGTAACTATTAGCCCTACCTGGACCAAACTTGCAGAGATGATGCACCTAGGGATGGACACTACCAGACTTGCTTTGGGTACTGGAGCTCACCCTTCATTTTCTAAATGTTTCGAATATTTCTCGCACGCGAATAAAAGTTGGTGTACATGTGAGTATTAACAGTAATTTATAATTGCTTTTCAGAATTTCTGGACCCCCCCTCTCTTCGGAAAGGTCCTAAATTGGACAATTGAAAGCATCCAAAATTTTGTCCTAAACAGCATAATTATAAATGATTATACATTGCAGCATTTTTTTTTAATTTTAGAGAATAATTTTTGAAAGTTTATTTCAACTTTTCTGCCATAATTCCAGATCAGTACAGTTACTGTCTAGACAGAGAATTCTGGACTATGTAACATCACTAATGTTTTTAATTTGAAGTAGATTCTGATTCATTTAAAAAAAAAAACACGCTCTTTAGAGATGACGCCTTTTCATTTTTAATTAATATATAATGATGTGTTCTTAGTGAAAATAAAATGTTCAAACTATTTCTCTTAGAAATAGGCAGCTACAAGTTTTTGAATTGATTATCAAAACTAGACCATCTGCAGAAATAAAGATTTTTTAAAAATATTGATTGAATTAATATTTATAATTTCGATTAAATTTAAGTGCAAACTCGTGAAATTTAATAGCAAGATCTTTTATCTAATGCATCTATGGGAATTGATAAGTTATGTATTTTTTTGCTTTTAAAAGTATATTACACTGAATTTCTTTGCAATTATCTGGATTTTCCCATACCGAAAAAAGTTATAACTTAGTTATAACTTTTGTAACTAAAAAAAGTTACAAAAAAGTTATAACTAAGTTATCGGAGTTTGGAATGGCATGTTTTAAGTGAGGTATAATTTAGTTATAACTTAGTTACAAAAAAGTTATAACTTTTACATAACTTTTCACCTTTTATTCAACATAAATACAGCAAGTATATAAAAGTTATAAAAAAGTTATAACTACAAAAAGTTATACTTATTAAAAGTTACACAAAAAGTTATAAAATAGCTACAAAGTTATACTTTAGTTATACCCAAATAAACAGTGGAAAAGTTACAAAAAAGTTATACCCAAAAAAAGTTATGAAAAAGTTACAAAAAAGTTATACCCGTAAAAAGTTATACCCAGGAAAAGTTATAACTAAATAAAGTTATACCTATTATAAAGTTATGAAAAAGTTACAAAAAAGTTATACCCCAAGAAAGTTATGAAAAAGTTATAGAAAAGTTATACCTAAAAAAAGTTATAACTGCAAAAAGTTATAACTATAAAAAGTTATACCTATTAATAAAAACTTTCGTAAAAGTTCCAGTGAAATTATACACTGTATGTTAACCTGTTGTGGATTTACTCAGTTATAAGCTTTTAAAAAGCTACTCATTAAAATTTAAAAAAAAAAGATTTTTGAAATTTATACAAAAAAGATTATTTAAAACATATTAAAGGCAATAACAATTTTACCTAACAAACACGATAAAGATAGCTTGGTTTATTGTCAAATACAACTAAATGAATGCACATGCAATTGTTTTCAAAATTCAAGTGTACCTTATTTTTCATCATGTCATCTACAACAGATTGAAATTTCTCTGGTTGTTTTAAAGAATACATTTTTAGCATATAGCAATTAGGGTCTTTGTAAAATTACCTAGCAAACTGCATTCTACTCTTGCTATTTGTATAAACAGACATCACTGATTTTTAAATATTAACACCCTATTTATTTTTGATCTAGCTGTATTTCAAAAAAAAGAAAGGTTCTAAACAGTGATTTCAGTTACAGTTTCTAGCTGCATACCACCCTCCTTGCACAGGTATCCTTGCAGGTGTACAGTTGTTTATCTTTATTATTTGAAGATAGGCTGCACCGAAAGTTGGCTGAGTTAGCTGACAGACTTAGCCATCGTTTGACAGGCCGCACTGGTAGTAGACCAAGTTAGCTGACAGACTTAGCCATCGTTTGACAGGCCACACTGGTAGTTGGTCAAGATAGTTGACGGACTTGGCCATCCCTTGACAGGTCGCATCTGTAGTTGGTCAAGTTAGTTGACGGACTTAACCGTCCCTTGACAAGCAGCACTGGTAGAAGGCCAAGTTAGTCAACGGTCTTAACCGTCCCTATATTGACAGGCCGTACTGGTAGTAAGCCCCTATATTGACAGGCTGTACTGGTAGTAAGCTGAGCTAGTTGACGGACTTGGCCATCTCTTGACATGCGGCACTGGTAGTAGGTTAAGTTAGTTGACGGACTTGACCATCCCTTGAAAAGCCGCTCTGGTAGTAAGTCAATCTAGTTGATGGACTTGGTTGTTCAATGACAGCCGCACTGGTAATAGGCCAAGTTAGTTGAAGGACTTGACAGGCTGCACTGGTAGTCAGCCGAGCTAGTTGATGGACTTGGTCATCCCTTGACAGGCCGCACTGGGTCAGCCGAGCTGGCCGAGGGACTTGGCTGGTGGTCTGCGTCCCTCATTTTAGCTGGTCAGACGTCTTGGCTGGCAGGCAGTGTGACTGGTAGTCGGCTAAGTTTTCGTTGAAATATGCTTTCAATTTTAACCTTTTCTTCAATTCTGCAAAAAATTGTAAAGGTTCAAAATTTAGATTATAGATATTTAGATAGTATATTTCCAGCACTCATTTGCATATCAAATTTAAAAAAAACTCTTCCATATCAATTAATTCAAATTCATTAATTCATCCAAAACATGGAAAATACAAGACTAATTTAAGATCTATACTTACAGGAATCAGTTTTAGATTGAAAGATTTATTGAATTTTGAAATGAAAAAAAAATTTACTTTACCTAAAACAAGTAATATTTTGAAGAATTTCATGTACTCCAGGTCAGGACAGATTCAGCTCATGGAAACATCATGTACCAATATTCTGCTTTATAAAAAAAAAAAGAAAATTAATGTTAAATTACTCATTTCATTGCATTAATTAACGTTGCAGCTGGATCATGTTATGATCATGCTGATGCGTATAAGGCTTCACAATATTTTAACAGTTCAGGGAATCTATAAACAATTGTGGGAATAAATATGACAAAGAACAACATATTTGATTAATATACTAAATGCTGAAAAATATTATGCGTTTCAAATACTTTCAATTTGTTTACTTCAGTCTTTGTCATTCGACATACCAATCAAAACAAACAAGAAATCTAAGATTCACACGCCTAGAATTTTGTTCATTCCCAATATTTCTTCTTTTTGGAATGTTATTCCAGAGGTACTAAGTATACTTTACCAAAATCAATAAAATGTTAGCATAAATATCGCCTTACCAACTGGTTTTATCTCCTTTTTTTCTATCAACACTTTCAACATCCAAACATTCAAATCGTCCATGGAAAAATCCGCGCTCTGTTATTGACCAATCATAGAACTCAAAAACGTCACGTGATCGAAAAAAATAAATAAATAATTAATAATTAATTTATTTTAAATGCAAATAAACCTCATTGTGTAATTTTAAACTTAAATTAAAAATATAAATACCAGTTGGTGTTAAAATTTTGAATTTATCTTAGTATCAACAAAACGGACATCGGAGGCCGCCATATTTTTTGTTGCCGCCATTTTGAATTTAATATTTGTTTATTTGTGAAAATAACTATTATAACTGGGTTATTTAATTATGCAAACAATAAAATCTACATGTACTAGTCATCTGCTTAAATCTTAATATAACTGGCAGTCTTTATTCACAACATCGTAATATCTGTTCAACATGAACATGCACATACTCTATGCTGTTGTTTATCTTTTTAGCCACCCATATTACGACTGTTTTTTCTATAGATTTCAAGCAACCTGTGTAGAATTGTACCATTCAGAGATTGTGTAATACCCAAGCTGAAATATTTACGATGTGTTGGCCACAAAGGTCACCTAGTACAAACACCTGTCTCACAGAAAACAATAGGGAAATTTACACAGTTTTGCACACGAAGAATCCGTGCAAAATTCACATGACTTCATGAGATTACATTTCATACTGTTTATATCTCTTGCAGTACATTATGAAATATATTCATTCCCAACTTCAGATGTAAGTGCATTATTATAATTTACAAGACAAATATTATGTCTCATCAGGGTCTCAATAAATACGTATTTTCTAGGAGAGAGAGAGAAAGAGAGAGAGAGAAATTAATTATTCTCAACTTTAGTTGAAACTTACATGACAAATATCAATTTAAATAGACAATAATATTTATTACACACATATGACATGTACTGTGTACACACCCTCAAACACCACAGAGAGAGAGAGAGAGAGAGAGAGAGAGAGAGAGAGAGAGAGATTCTCATTTATAGATGTAATTTACAAGATTTTATTTCACATCCCTTCTGTTGAACTTGACATGGCTGTGGACAGCATTGTTACAACGCACTTTGAAAAATTACGCACTTTGAAAAAATTTTTCAAAGTGCGTTAAATTTTGGGACCAAGTCAACGCACTTTGAAAAAATAAAATTTCTTTTCAAAGTGTGTTAATATGGACCATATTAACGCACTTTGAAAAACTGTGTATGGATTTGTTAATATTCATGCAAATCTTAGGTATGATAAATAATTGAACCTGTTTTATATTTCTTCTGTGAAGAGGTCACATCAGGATATGAAAGTGAGCGATTTTGATTTTTCCATACTTAGAAAATTCTTTCTCGCTTAAATGCTTTACTGTACTTAATTTTTTTCAAGTTTGCATGCATTTTATGTAAACTTAAATTTATTGAAAGTTTTCAACGTCATACCAGTTATGTAAACACATATATTTGGGTGTAGCATAGGCAACAGTACCGGAAAGGGGGCTTACATGTAGGCACATAAATATTTTGCAAAGATATACATAATATATACATGTAGGCATTAAAAATTGGGGCTTACCTGTGGGGTCAACTTTCAATTTGCTACCGACGGCTATGTACAATGTTTAAGAAAAAAAGAGTTGGGATGAGAGACCTTCTACTCGTCTTCTCCTTGTTCTCAATGAGGTTAAATGAGTTCATGTAAATTTAAAAAAGTTTTTCGAAAGATATAATTATTACAATTTGATTTCCTCTATTACTAAAATCTAAGTCTAGAATTTTTATTTTATTCATATCTTTTTTTCAAAGTGCGTTAAATGCCTCCATGGTAAAAAATTATTATGTGCATTCTTAACGCACTTTGAAAAAATTTTTCAAAGTGCGTTGAGTGTGTCCAAAATTTAACGCACTTTGAAAAATTTTACGCACTTTGAAAAATTTTTTCAAAGTGCGTAATTTTTTCAAAGTGCGTTGCCACACAGCATATTTATTATGAATGAGAGGTCGATCACTGGTAGTAAACAATATTATTGTTCAGGAATTGACAAAGTTTTCTGCTGCAGTGTTTGAAAAAAAAAACAAAAACATTTTGAACATGATCAAAATTCATTCAAATTAACACTTGGTTATAATGTTATTTTTGAAAAAAAAAAAAGTCGTGTCAAGTAGTATCCATTAAATATTACCCCCAAAACTTGTAAATTTATACTGGTAATGCTTGAAAATGGCTAAGTTCAGAAAAGTTATGTTTTAGTTATACATGAAAATGACAAAGTCCAGAAAAGTTATGTTTTAGTTATACATGAAAATGGCTAAGTCCAAAAAGTTACATTTTAGTTATACATGAAAATGACAAAGTCCAGAAAAGTTATGTTTTAGTTACACATGAAAATGGCTAAGTCCAAAAAGTTACATTTTAGTTATACATGAAAATGACAAAGTCCAAAAAAGTTACATTTTAGTTATAACTTTTTTGTACCTCACAGGCTAGGTATAACTAAGTTATACTTTAGTTATAACTTAGTTATAACTTTTTTCGGTATGGGTTAAGCACTTTTATAACAGCATATTTTTCATATGTTGTGATTTCTTTAGAAAATTTCAAGCAATCAGTAATCATTACAGAAAAAGCTTGATACATAGAAAAACCATGTATAGAATTAGAACCCAGTCCTAAAATCTAGTTATGTTCTACTATCTGAGATTTCTGGCCATGGGCAATTGAGCCCCCACCCCCATCCCCCACCCCTATACCAATATCTCTCTCTTCTATTTGAATTTGTTCCTGCATGAAGATGTTAACCAATGCTCCTCTAATGCAAGTCTTCAAACCCAGAAAGGGAAAAAAATGCGACAGTCCAGACAAGGATTTGAACCTTGGCTCCAATGAATTTTAGACAGGTACTCTTCCACCTGAGCAATCTTTACCTCTGTTGATCAAACCTGCCTGACTACAGCAGTAATTTTTAAAATTTTGCTGGCAATGGCAAAAGTTAGATTTTTTAAAAATCTTGCCAAATTCTCCTGTCTGCTTTAAACAAATAAATATTAATAACTCTGCTCTTACACAAATTTATCCTGACCAAATGATATAGGAATGAAAAAAAAGCATTCTGGTTAGTTAGATATATTGCATGTATTTGTTGCAATTAAAAAACACACTAGGCTAATATCAACTGAGAAAAGATGTGAAAAACAATTTGTAGTAACCCTTTCAGGGTGAGCTTTGGACCTTGAGTGTGCTTCATAGTGATAAGTTTCCTGTTTGTCTGTAGAACATTGAAAACAAGGGACTTGCTCACTTTGTCCTTGGCAATCAACAGTTTAATTGTTATCCTGACTAATATTAGCTTCTCAAATGATTCCAGTAATAAAACATTGGCTTTTTTTGCTTTACAGGTTCTTAAGGTATTCTCTCCATTAAATTGAATGTGATAGCTGTAGACATGTTGTGTAGCAGTTAATATTAGAACATTTGCTCATTTTGTCTGTTTCTTTTATGAAATTTTTCAAATTCTTAATTGATGTTACAGATATTTTTTGATGTGAATGGCCTTAACACATTCTGTAGCTAAATTTGTTTTATTATGTTCTTTATCATTATTATAAATTTTTTTTTCTAAAGATATCTATTTCATAGGCTTTCTTCGAAATACTTGCACCTTACTATATGTAGCAACAGACACAATCTTTTAAAATTATGTTCATTTTGTTTAGCAGATATTTGTTATTATAGCTAATCACACTATTACATTACTAGTGGCGGTGCAATATAAGATTTGCTATAGTAAAACTTACACAATTTTGGCACTTATTTTATCATTTTATTTTTTTCATGCCCAGCCATGAATATGGCAGGGGCGTAAAGTGTTTGTCATGTCCATCTTCTGTCTTTCCATCTCTGTGTCAGCCAAAGTTGCAATATGCTCAGTTTGAAAATTTGTTTTCCATAAAACTTTCTTATCATTTCTGATACATATTAGTGAGATGTATAAAATGCATAAAAATTATCTAGACCTCTCTTTTTACCTTGACTGCAATTGTACAAATTAGTTTTAGAGAAACTGTGCAAGATTTATTTAGTTAACTTTATATTATGTTGATACATTTGGTGAATGATATAAAACTGCTTCAAAATATTTTGACCTTGCACCTTCTTGATCACCTTGACCAGTTGCCATTCCTTTCTACTCTATGACCTTGACCTTACCATTCTTGAAACTGTGTTAGTTCAATTTTAAAGAAACTATTTGTTAGAATTTCCTCTGTTCTTGACCTTCCCTCTATGACTTTACCAAGTTTCATTAAGGTATTTCATTAAAGTTCATACACGTATATGTATTGGTAAGAATGATATAACTATGTAATACCTTTCTGACCTTAACATTTTCCGTGTCCTTGACCTCCCCATGACATTGACCACAATATTCTCATTTATCCTTATCTTAAACAAAGAAGAAATGTACATTTCTTTTCATGCTACATTACCAATGAATCCTGGGAAGGCATTCATGTCCTTTGGATATATTTCTAGTTTGAATACATCATATCTTTTTAAATGAAATTATAGATTAAAAATTTTTGTAGTGTAGATTCTTGGAAGGTGTTGAATTTCCATTTAAAATAGGCACATTTTTCATACAAGCACCAAAAATGCATGAACACGGAAAAGAGTAGTGCATGTAATTCATTTTCAATCAATTAAAAGTCTTCAGCAAATGCTGGTGTTTGCATAACAATTTAACAATTGTCAATGAACATTTTTTTGGGCTGCTGACAAAGTGCAGAATTGACTTTTTATTCTTGGTTTTCATTGATTAGCCGAGAAAGCCATGTAAAATGTCTAGGAATATGAAGCTCATCACAAGGGTTTAATTGTTTAGTTGATTATTATCAACATTTAAATTGTTTATTTTCAGCATCTAATGAATCCTTCATCCATTTGATGGTGCATAAATCTGCAACCATATATACATGTGACATATAATTTCAAAGGCAAAATGGCCTTGAAAGTCGAGAATCAATTAGTGTTGTGTTTTATTTACAAAGTAAAAAAAAAAAGAAGAAATCAGTATTTGAAAAGCAATTTAATTTAGCTTAGTGCATACACACATGTAGGCTAAAAACTAAACATGGCATTTGGATTTTGTTTGATTGTGTATAAAAAATATTTGATTTGTTGTAGTGCATTTTGTGTATCTAATGGAATTTTGCGTAAAAAATGAAATCTTAAATCAAATATTGTTGAATTTGATCTTGAAATTTTTCATCTGCAGCTGCTTTGATTAAAAATAATTTGACAAATGGCTATTTTCAGACTATGCAATCCAAACGAAATGCACCTTCTGCAATGGTAGCCAGACAATCTTTGAAAGATGAGGAATTGGTAAGTTTTCTCTCAGGGGAAGATATTGTGGTAACAGATTACAGGCGCATATAATATTGTTTCTAGGGAATTTATAATGATTATACAGTGCCTGAAATAAAGAGGGATATTGATTCCTAAAGATCATACATTGTAATTTAATTAAGAGGGAATTTAAATATTTTGATTGTGTGAGCAATATATTGATCATTTCTAAATAATGGTAAATAAACACAAAATGCCACAACTAAGGCAAAATATAGAGTAAATATTCAGCAGCTAAAAAATTTTACTAAAAAACTGTGTATTATAAGGTTAGATTAATTCAAAGGATGCCCACCTAGGCTAGGATTGGGCAACTTTAGGTGGAGTTAAGTTAGTCATTTGTAAAAGTCCTCTATTTATCCTGAACATTTTATCAAGCAAACTGTGTGTGCAGGTCCAGCCTTGGACCTTAAATCAAACTGTAAAAATTACAGTTCATCAAATTCGGCTCTAGCTTACAGGCTGCATGGGCTAAGTTATATATTTGAAATTTAGTTTAAATTTACACTCTACAACATAGAAAATATAGGTGTCCCCATTTTGAGATTATTTCAATTTCATGTTTATCAACGTGAGAGCATTCATGTTAATAGTCTAGTCTTACTTTCAGAAAATGCATGTGTACAAGAAAACCCTTCAGGCTTTAATCTACCCAATATCCAGCACGACACCACACAATTTTGTGGTGTGGACTGCCACCTCTCCCACATACTGCTTCGAATGTGGCGGCCTCCTGTGGGGAATGGTGAGACAAGGTGTTCGATGTACGGAGTGTGGCGTCAAATGCCACGAGAAGTGTAAAGACCTACTTAATGCAGACTGTTTGCAACGTGAGTTGTACTATCACTTTTCAGTGCAAGAAGAGATGCGTACTTACTTTTAAGTACAAACCACTAAAATCAGTGCAAACATTATATTGTCACACTTGATGAATGTAGGTTAAAGCTGCCGTATTTTTTAGTGTAGAAAGAATACCTGAATTTCACACCCAATATAAATACTGATAATTAAAATTATATTTTCTAAAAATCCTCTTCGAATTTTTCTTATATTTCAGGGGGATAAGCTTTTGATTTATCTTATATAAGTTGAAATATTGTCCAACTGTTATGAAATGAAATTTTATTTGATATTTAATACCTGTTTTATAATCGTTTTTTATCATAGATATTTAAAACACAAAACCATTTCTTAATAATTCAATGTTAATTTCTTACGTTATATCATGCTTCGGTTACTATCAAGAAAAATTTGTCCGTAATATTTTTTTCAATTTATCAATTAACAAAACAAAAGATAACATATAAGTTGAAATGAGGGGGATTGTCCAACCCCTGTTATGAAATGAAATTTTATGTGTTTTACCAAAATGTGTTGATATTCAAAGTCATAATTAATCACAGTCATCAAGAAGTGATGTGAAATTAACTTTTTAACCAGCCTGTCCAAGCGGCTTTGATTTACATCAGTGTATCAATTAATTTAATTTCTAAACGGCGCCATTAAGTGTAATTAGCTCTTGGGTGAAATTTATATTTTCCCTGACACTTAATAGCTCAATGTTCTGTTATGTTGTAACTAAATATTGTGTAGTTGGTTGAAATGTTAAATGTTTTTTTCGTTTGTACGTTTTTATATATATAGATATTTTCTCTTTTTGTTTTGTGTTTCATTGCCTGAACGAATTATTAATAGATTGAATTGATCATAGAACCTAAAAACGAAAGTAGATCAAAATGAAAGTGAAAGCTGTAGGAAAGTGAATTTATTTATACAAAATGTTTAATTTTTTGATCAAGTCATCATGTCAGACCTCGGATATGAATTTCAGCTGTCTATGGTTATAATCATACCGGTTATTATAAAGTTTTGGCCTGACAAATAAGCTATGATAATAAACGGCTTGTACTGTATTCAAAATCCTAGTTATCAAGCATATTGCCCTTTGGTGAAATTTATATCACCTCAATCTAAGGTTCAAACCCCTGAATGAAACTGAATTTTTTCATATTTGATATAACCTTAAACTTAATGGACTTCTTGCAGGAATAAAACTAGCAAATAATCTAATAATCTAGGTATGATGCTTTACATCAAGAGAATTCTGAATGAATTGTAAAATTCTTTTTGCAATATTGCATAAGGGTTCAAATACCAGGTTCAGATGAGGCTGAGTTGATCATGTATCACTCAGGTGCATAGTCAAAGTCTCAGGGCTTGAAATATTTATTTTTATCTGCTCTTATTTTATTGGAAGCATAGAGGATTAAATTTAAAAAAAAAAACATGTATGTAGTTGAAAAAATATCTGGCTTAGTCAGCTAGAAAACCAATGTAAATGTTGACATCTTCGTTGTTACCTACATTTGAGAGGCCTAGTTAAATTGATCATGTGAGAAAGTTGGCTAAAACCCAGCAGGGTGGATTGGACATTGATTTGTTTTTGAGAGCGATGGTTGTATTCTCAGGTGCTGCGGAAAAAAGCTCGAAACATGGTGCGGAGGATAAGACGCAAAACATCATCATGGCAATGAGGGACAGAATGAAGATCAGGGAGAGGAACAAACCCGAAATCTTCGAACTCATCAAGTAAGTTGTCTTCCCTTCTTTGATGCTTGGGTGCATTGGTAGAGCAAATGGCAATGTTAATCAACTTTGCTTTAACTGATATCTGTTCAAATGGATAATTATTAAAAAAAAAAATGTCAAATGGTTTGATTTCATGTTTGTACAATTTTGGTGTGATAATAAACTTGTAAATTTTTCACAGGCGATACACGTAATTTTGTTATGTGACGTATAATCTTAATACCATGGACTCGATAAGTTGATTAATTTTATAGCATTTAACACCACAGTATACTGTTACAGTACATATAACTTTTTCTTCCAGCTTTTAAATGGAAATTGAGCTGTATAATATTGCTTTTATTAATGCTCTATTTTATGCAATTGCTTCAAGTGTAAGATATTTCATGACAAACTTGTTCATTAGAAATGTTTTTGGTGTGGATAAAAAATCACATACTGGCCACATGAAAGCAGTGAAACAAAGTGTCCTGGAAGGAACGTCCAAATGGTCAGCTAAAATAGCCATTACTGGTAAGACAGGGCTGTGTTTGGATTGTAGTTCGCCAGCCAGTAAATGCAGGCATCTGATCACAGAGTTGGAAATAGAGGGATAATCAGACATCTTAATAACATTTTAAAAAATTTTCCTTGACTTTTCAAAACAGAAAGGCGGGATGAATGTGGGAATTGACTTTGGCTTATTTGGAAGCAAGTTTATAGTTTTAAGAGATAGAAAGATCATTATGTGTATGCAGTGCAGCTCAAGTTGATCAGATGTCTGCTTATGTATGATGTCAAAGATGGACAGTCTATGAATGCTAAGCCAGCTAGTATGAATCACCACACAACCAATGGTGCCACAGGGCTCAGCAGAAGTAGATGGCCATATTGCTTGAATGTTGTGCTGTTTTTGTGATCTATGTTAAATTTTCCTTTTTGGCAGGGAAGTGTTTGATATTGGGCCTGCTCTACATGCTGGCTATATGGAGGCTGCCAAACAAAATATTTTGGATGGCACCTCAAAATGGTCAGCTAGCATCACCTTAACAGGTATCCCACTCCACTCAGTTTAATTAACCCCCTGTATATATATATTACATATTTTATTCCTAAGTCCTTACTCTTTTCTTGTATTATTATTATCTAATTATGGGCTCTGGTTTGTATAAAGATCTTTTTTCATTTATGGGCGTCTTTTTTTCTTTTCATCCTTAAATTATATCCAAATGTTTCAATGATTTTATTTAAATATAATCAATTAGGGACTTGGTGAGGTGTTTGAATTTATAAACTCGTTTCTTTGAGGTATTTTGGATATGAATGGCATTTACTTTCAATAAATTTACAACTGAAACACCCTTTCTTTTGAAATATTCATACAAAATACTACTTATTATCCATATAAAATGGGGAGTTTACTGCAACTAATATTTTTGCCTAAGTATCCATTTGTATTTCCAGCTTTCTGCTTTATACTAATAGTTGAATATTTTAGATAAGAGATTGCGTTCTATATTAAATAAGATAGCTGTAAAAATTGGTAGTTTTTGTAGAATTTTTCAGATATGAGGAAAATGACACATTTCATGATTTCATAATGCATTGACTAGTCAAAAAATTTGTCATTTTTTGATAGATATGCAGTCACAAAAAGTGTTGGTGATATTTAATCCATTGTTAACAGAAACTAAAGCAGTTTCAGTTTTTCAGGAATTCAGAGGGCCAAAAAGGCCCTTGTTAAGACCTTGTTCTTTTGACAACAAACTGTCTTATGTATTCTTTTGGTCTTTCAAATGCATACATTCATATGAAGTGTGGGTTTGTTGCTTGCAATCATGCTGCTGAATTGAAATCTGAACAAACCTTTAGCATAGGTCACAATAACAATATGATTTTCTTATCAAAAACTGCAAGTCTTTTGGAGCAATTTTAACTTTGAGAAAAAAAAGTATTTTGCATGCATGCATTTGCTTCTTACTGAAATCTTAGTAAAGTATTGAATATCCGCATGGCTATATTTAGTGAAGGTGATTTTTAAATTAGATATATATCCTCTGAAAACTGAAAAGAAAAATTTTAAAAATTATAAAAATAGATGATGATGATGATGAATTATTTAATGTGATAAAAAGTCTGAAAATTCTTTATGATTATTTTCAGATATTTCCAAATGTTAATGTGGTTTAATTTTTTTTTTCCCTCAGTGATATGTGCTCAAGGCCTGATAGGCAAAGATAAAACGGGTACCAGCGATCCTTACGTCACTGTGCAAGTGGGCAAAGTGAAAAAACGCACAAAAACCGTCCCTCAAAACCTCAACCCAGACTGGAACGAGAAGTTCTATTTGTAAGTATGCTGGTACTTATCTGTTACTTATCTGTTACTTATCTGTTAGTTCTCTGTTACTTATCTGTTACTTATCTGTTACTTATCTGTTACTTATCTGTTACTTATCTGGTACTTATCTGTTACTTATCTGTTACTTATCTGGTACTTATCTGTTACTTATCTGTTACTTATCTGTTACTTATCTGTTACTTATCTGTTACTTATCTGTTACTTATCTGTTACTTATCTGTTACTTATCTGTTACTTATCTGTTACTTATCTGTTACTTATCTGTTACTTATCTGGTACTTATCTGTTACTTATCTGTTACTTATCTGTTACTTATCTGGTACTTATCTGTTACTTATCTGTTACTTATCTGTTACTTCACTCCTAATGATGCTGCAGTATTGTGTAAGTATGCTGGTACTTATCTGTTAGTTCACTCCTAATGATGCTGCAGTATTGTGTACAGTAATCATGTACTTGCTGTGAACTTTCATCCTAAAATATAAAACTTGTTTTGATTATGTTGATAATTTCTTAGTGTTTTCATTGTTTCTTGTGGAATATGGTCATTTATTTTCTTTGCTTCACTTGTTTGAACATCACTGAAAAATTTATTGTAGAAAAATCTCTGAAGAAATGTTTTTGTGAATTTGTTTAATACAAAGTTATGATTTACCATAGGTCACTATAATTTGAATGTAGAGCTTTCACTTATTTTTAAGTGTTAATTTTTTTCTCTAAAATTGTAGTGAGTGCCATAATTCATCAGATAGAATTAAAGTACGAGTTTGGTAAGTTATAAATTTTGTATACCCTTGAGAGGATTTTTGAGTATTTAAGAATCAGAGAAATGTATTTATCCTGTTATTTTACACCTGATGACTGCATTTGCTTGGCCCTTCAAAATATTTTGTGTACCCTATAGTAGTTACTCTGTCTGTCTGTCCATCCGAAAATTTTCGTGATCATCACTTGGAAATGATATATTAAACACACATAGATAATAATCATAGCAATTTCTATGTGGTTAATAACAATAAAAATTTATGTGAAATTCTAGCAAAAAGTACTCCTCCCTATAGAGCTGCAGTCTCATCAGAGACTTTGGCATTTTTCTTCCTCTTTGATTTCAAATTTCCTGTTATTTTCGTTAAAAAAATAATCAAAACAATCATCTCCCAAACCACACCTTATCAATGTTTCTTGCCGACTGGATAGATTTTAGGTTTGGGATAGGCTAAAAAGCTTTTTGCAAATATTTGGTCATTTCATGTGAATTTAAAAGATTATTTTTTTTTTTCATTTTTTCCTACGCAAAGATGTACAAATAGTGTGATATTTAGAGCAAGCTTGGCCTTTGTGTTGGTCCAGCATTATTGGATATTAGAATTTAATTTTGCTATGTAAGAGTTGTTTATAGGTTGTGAATGAACAGTAATGTTTCAGAGTATCAAAATACAAGCTGTAAGTTGTAAACTGTACAATGAACAAAGCTAGAATTTGCTATTTGAATATATCCTTTAGGAGTTGTGCAATTTTAAAGCAAAAGTAGGCCCTGATTGACCATTTTGTACATAGCTGTTACATCAAGAGATGTATACTAATTATTATAAGCTTCAGATGCTGTGAAACTGATTTAGATATCTTTAAGGTTCTGAACCTAGACCTTCCAAAAATGATGCATTGACAAGTCCTATTTGACCAAAATCACATAAAATGTTTAACTTCAATGTAATTAATACATGTAACTCATTTTTCTTTACATCTGCTAGCTGCTCATTTTATACTTATTTGTAATATTATACTTTAATGTAAAATTTTGTAGGACTGGCATTTCTAGTATAGATGTTATATAATATTTAAGTGTGAATTCATTTCGCTTTTAATAGTTGATCACAGCCAGTTTTGTTTATAATACATTAAGCACAGCTGGTTTGAAATGTTCCTTTGTGGTATATGTGGTATGAGGACTATGTCCATTAATGACAAATGATGCAGAAAAAATATCATGTTTCTTAATTAATAATAATTTTGAAGAAAATAAAGAACAATTATAGATTTAAGTGAGCTCAATTTATTGGGGGGGGGGGGATTAATTTTTTTTTTGAAAGAGATACTATTTTTGAAAAGGATGTGTGCTTAAATAAAAGATAAGAAACATGTCATAATGTGCTGCGACACATTTTTATTACAAGTTAGAAGTGAAATTTAGGAAAATTTATTGAGGTTTTCCTCGGTTGTTCACTGTATGTGTGCATCACAAGATAGCCTTGTTTTAGGGATGAAGACAACGATTTGAAATCAAAACTTATGCAGAAATTGACCCGGGAATCAGATGACTTCTTGGGTCAGACCATTATTGAAGTGCGTACATTAAGTGGAGAAATGGATGTATGGTATAACCTGGGTAAGTCCCCCGCGCCATGCCTTTGCCACGCACTACAACTTTTTTACTTGTATCTCAGTGTGGTTAGTTTATGGCATGGTTTTTAGGACAATCTCTTGACAATCTTGTTTTGTCTTTATTTATTTTTCGGTTATATACCTCCATGCTTTCATGTGTCACTGCCAATCACGCTTACCTTATTTTAGCTTCTCTTGCTTTGATGGTTGATTGACAATTTGTCAGCTATAGGCCAGTCAGGTGATGCTTTTAACTCTCTCAGCTTATCAGCTACTAAAGAGCTTGCATATTGTAAAATAATGACAAAACTGCTAATCTTGTAACATTTTCAGCTATCACCATTCATAATTGCACATATTTTAAAATCCCTTGCAACAATGTTTGAAATATAAAATGAATACAGTGTGAATTGAGGAACTCTTCTCAACTTATTTTTGAATTCTGAAAATTTCAAAAATTGATGGATTTAACTTTTTTTAGACCAATATGCAAGACTCTTACTTGGCAAGTCAGAAAGCAGAGCAGTTGACATGTGATGAAAGTATGAGAGATCTACTATAGGGCCAGTCTTGATCAGTGATTGGTTGACTTGTCTGTCTCCATGGCAACATGTTCAGATGGAGGCAAGACAAGACAGCCATGTTCCTGATCAATATTTTGACTATATAATGACTTTCTTTTAGTTTTAGCTAACCTTCTAAATGTTGTGTTTTGTTGGAAACACTCTTACAGGGACGAAGACGATGATATAAAATCCAGACTGCGTCAAAAATTTACCCGAGAGTCGGATGATTTTCTGGGTCAGACTCTTATCGACGTCACCACACTTAGCGGTGACATGGACGTGTGGTATAATCTAGGTCAGTTTATGGCTCCAAAATCAATCAGTATAAATCGTATAAAAATCCAGCATCGTCACTATTCACTATTGAATGCCTCCTGTCTGTATCAACGTTATGTAAACCTTCCAAATTTCCCATTCTGTTTCTATATAAAAACCATTTCCCCTTTATTTTTTCTTTTTTTTTTTTGCTGGTCATTTGTGAATTAGCAATAGGTCTTGTAGAGAAAACATCACCTTTGAACAGTATTATTGTCACAGTAACACACAGATAAAATGCCTGTTATTCTTACATCTTTATTTAAAATAGGAAGAAATTCAGTCAGATTTGATCAATGTAATTATCTCACCTGTGTAGACCCTTAAGTGGGAAACAGATACTTAAGTTGTAGAATATTCCTCACTTAGAGTGACTAAAGGCACTGTGCCAGTATATTGCACAACAGAATGCACAGCAGAATTATTAAACTGTAAATTTTTGCATTACATAGCCTCTTGCATGGAATAATTTAAAAAGTAATTGTTCATATGCATTTTTTTTAATGGTATTTAGCCCTGTCTGTGAACTTACACTATCTCTTCTGATCAAAATATGTTTGTTGTCTGTGGTTGTTGTTGTCCTACACTTTTCACAATTACATCTTCTTTCCAAAACCAATTTCAACTATTACTTGGTATAGACCATCCTTGGGTGAAAGGTATGTTCAAGTAAAAGGCCTTTACCTCTTGAAATGGGATTTTTTTTTTTTTTACAAAAAAAGACAAAAATATGGTAATTGGAAAAAAAAATCCTGATCTTCTCACAGATCACTGAGCCAAAAAGATGAAACATGCGAAAAGTTTCTGATGTAGGATAGATTCAAATTTATCCAAATCATGGTCCCAGAGATAGAATGATATCACAAAAGGGGATAAAAGTTTTACATGATAATTTATAGGAATTTATTTTTAAAATCAACTTTTTAAAGTTTTACAATGATAAGTGACATCAATATGCAAACGTCTTGGGGTAATTCAGATTGGCATATGTTCAAATCATGATCCCTGGGGCTAAAGTGAACTCGAGGTGAAATAATAACTCCAGTAACTGAAGAAAAAGCAGGGCCTCGATGACTCAGGTGAGTTTTGTGACCCCTGGGTCTATAAGTGATCCATATATAAAAATAATATCTGAAAAGGCACAAGAGCATAGAGATGAAATTCTTGACAAATTAGTCCTCCTTGATGCTGCAATTTGCAGTGTCTTGTTTGCTGCCATTTGCAGTGTCCTGTTTGTCATAGGATTTACACCAGGGAACACCTTCCCCTTTCTTTTAAACATTGTCCGAGGCAATCCCTTATTAATATACCAATATCTGAATTTGATTACTACGAAGCCATTTTTCTGCATGGCCTCTCCCATTTCCTGTAAATTTTTTATCCAACATAAATGTATATATATTATACATACCCTGGTACATACCTGGTAGTGGTTTTCCTTTTTAGCAGCCAGCATGGCTGTAAATTTCATTGTGATATAGTCTATAATATATTGTATCAAAATTGATTGTTAACCAACAAAACTCACAACAATTATTGTATTAATTGTATCACAGAAATTCTATTTTCACATAATCTAATTTTGTATTAGTCATGAGCATGTTGGGCAGGGTGGTTGTATAATTAATTTGAATATGCAAGTTTGCATGATTGCATGTGCATGTATAGATCTAGCATTCTTTTTCCATCATTAATAGTGTATTGTTTTGTTTTATATGCCTTTTGCTATGAAATTTCTTATATTTTAATCTTATTCACAAAAAGCATACAATCCACAAATTTCAAATGTCTAACTGGCTTTGGATGTATCATCAGCAAAGTATTTGTGAAACAATGTAAGATATATGACTAAAGGAAAAAAAAATGAAAAATGATATTTTAATCTACTTTTCTTGTATGATTTCTTTGCTAGTCCACAGTGCATGTACATAGTTTGCTAGTAGTTGGTATCAGTTAAACCTTCTTTAAATGATAAAAAAAATAAATCCAATAGTGATTAAAGTAGAATAATTTTGTTTATTTTTAAGCAGATTTTTGTGTAACAGTATAAGCTTTAAAATGATTTTAATTCCCTTTTGAATTCTATTTTAACTGATTTGCCTATTATGTAAATGTATTGGTAAGTGAACAACAGAAATAAGTATTTTAAGGTAGTTTTTCTCATGGTAATGTTCAATAACTCTGCAGAGAAAAGGACAGATAAGTCTGCTGTGTCAGGGGCCATAAGATTACACATCAGTGTGGAAATTAAAGGGGAGGAGAAAGTGGCACCTTACCATGTACAGTACACCTGTCTACATGAGGTAAGTTTAACTCATTACCATGTACAGTACCTGTTGAGTTAAGATAAATGTAGCTCATTGCCATGTACAATATACCTGTCTACATAAGTTAAATATAGCTCATTACCAAGGACATTAAACCTTTCTACATGAGGTAAATGAAGTGCAATACCATGAACATAAATGCAATACCATATACATTATACTTGTCTACATGAGGTAAGTTTAGTTCAATGCCATGTACATTATATTTGTCTTCATAAGTGTAGTGCAATACCATGAACATTACATCTGTCTACATAAAGGAATGCTAAACCATGTGCATTACAACTGTTTACATAAGTGTAGTGCTATACCATGTACATTACAACTATCTACATAATGTAGTGCAATACCATGTACATGACATCTGTCTACACATAGTGCAATACCATGTACTTTACACCTGTCTACATAAGTGTAGTGCAATACCATGTACATTACATCTGTCTACATAAGCGTAGTGCAATACCATGTACATTATATATGTCTTCAAAAGTGTTGTGCAATACCATGTACATTACTTCTGTCTACATAATTGTAGTGCAAAACCATATACATTACACCTGCCTACATAAAGTAGTGCAATACCATGTACATTACACATGTCTACATAAAAGTAGTGCAATACCTTGTACATTGTGTCTGTCTACATAAAGTGTAGTACAGTACCATGTTCATTTCAACTGTCGACATAAGTGTAGTGCAATACATGAACATTACATTTGTCTACATAAGTGTAGTGCAATACCATGTGCATTACATCTGTCTACATAAGTGTAGTGCAATACCATGTAAATTACATCTGTCTACATAAGTGTAGTGCAATACCATGTATATTTCAACTGTCTACATAAGAGTAGGGCAATACCATGTACATTACATCTGTCTACTTAAGTGTAGTGCAATACCATGTACAGTTCAACTGTCTACTTAAGCGTAGTGCAATACCATGTACATTACATCTGTCTACATAAGTGAAGTGCAATACCGTGTGCATTATGACTGTCTACATAAGTGTAGTGCAATACCATGTAAATTACAACTGTCAACATAAGTGTAGTGCAATGCATGTACATTACAACTGTTTACATAAGTGTAGTGCAATACTATGTAATTTAACCTTTCAACTTGATATAAGTGTAGTGCAATATCATTATACCTCTCAACATGTCTGAGGTAAGTGTAACTCATGTACAATACACCTGCCTACAAAAGGTAAATGTAGGCAATATCCAGTTCAGAAAGTGTTCTTTAGTATACCAGAAGTTTTGATTTGGATCTTTGTAGATTATCATTGTTGTTTTGTTTCCTTCCAGAATTTGTTCCATTACTTGTGTGAGCAGACAGGAGGAGCTGTAAAACTTCCTGATGCCAAAGGAGTAAGCTAAAGACTAATTTAGATTCATGTAACAATGTTCAACATGATTATACTTTTAATTTATACTAGAGTCAGTAAGATTGTGAAAAGTAAGTGAATAAGATTAGAAAGAAAGAGGGATAAAAAAGCTCTTGTAAAATTTCAAACTAATTCTCTAGATATTTTGGAACTTAATAGTTCATAATATCATTTGTGTTTGTATTGATTTACCTAATTGAAGATGTTATGTTCTACTACCTTAATAGCAAGATGAAGCTTGGAAGGTGTACTTTGATGAACCTGCACAAGAGATAGTGGATGAGTTTGCCATGAGATATGGTATAGAGTCTATATACCAGGCTATGACGTAAGTACTCTTCTTGCAGGGATGGGGTGAAGATAGGAAATAATTGCTTTAAAATGATGTGACATTGAAATCCTTTGAACAACCCAATGATCCTAAATTGTTTTCTTACAGTCATTTTTCCTGCCTGTCCACTAAGTACATGTGTCCTGGGGTCCCTGCGGTGATGAGCACACTACTTGCCAACATTAATGCCTTCTATGCACACACCACGGCCAGTACTGCCGTATCGGCCAGTGATAGATTCGCAGCATCTAATTTTGGAGTAAGTCAGAAGTAGTTTTTAAAGTGTTCCCTAGGAGGATAACTCATTATTTATGTATCGGTACTAGATGGTCATTAATGAACTTGCTTAGAAATCGATGTATAGGTAAAATAAAATGGCACATGGATTCAATGATGACTGTTTTAATTTTTTAAACTGATACATGTGATAAATTTTATACCAAAATAATGGATAGGAATCTTCAAAATGCTGTTATTTGGGTGAAAATACTGTACATTTTGTTAATTATAAAACTGCTCAAAAAACTGCATAAAATAGCAACCAAAAACCAATACACAATTAAGAGGTTTATAATTAATTATTAAATTTCAAATCAATGTACAATTGTTCCACTGCATGCAGTATTTATAATCCCATCATCTGCAATTTTTTTAAATGATACTAACAGCATTTATCTTTAATTTGTGTTAGAATGGACTCTTACTCCTAAGAAATAAAAGTAATGGGCTAAATATTTTAAATACTCATTTCAAAAACTTTTGAGGCCTTTAGAATTTCAGATACTTCTATATTCTTTGGACAGTGCTGAACTCGGTAAAAAGACTTCCATAGTGCAGTGTTTAATGCTAGAGTTTGGTCATTTTCAGTCATCTTCATTTTTAAAATGATACTAAACATGCTAAATGCATTTATCTTAATCTGTGTTAGAATGGACAATACTTATGCCTAAGCAGAGAAAAGATTAATGGACTAAATTTTGTGTTGCTGTCACAAAGCTGCTCTGGTTCTTGTGAATGTTGTTTTCTCTTAATTTCTACTGACAAATTTTTAACAAATTACAGTTGAAAAAATCCTTAATAAGGGTCCTATCTAAAATAAAAATCTGTGATATTTTGTGTCTATATCACATGTATGTGTAAATTAACAAATTATGATCAACTTTTAATTTTCTTTTCTGAGATGACTTTCTGATGAAATAATTTTTTTCCAGAAAGAGAAGTTCGTAAAGTTATTGGACCAACTTCACAATTCCTTGCGCATTGATCTCTCCATGTACAGAGTGAGTTTTCTTTTTATTCCATTTGCATATCACCCTTGCATGTTACCATTTACAGCAATGCAGAGTCAATCATAAGCTGCATTTATTTGGAGAGTCTGCCTTTAAGCTGTTCTTATGACTATTACAAGTGTAAAACAATGTTAAAACAGCATCATCAGGGGGGTGCAATTTGAAATATGCAAGAGAGGCTAATAAATTAATCTGAAAACCCTTCGAACAGGGTAGACCAACTAACAGGTTCTGGTTTTAAGTTTGATATATAAACACTATATTTAGTAATAGGTCATTGAAATACCTTTGGTATATACAAATTTTGATATCTACACAAATGAAATTTGTCTCCATAGAATAACTTTCCAGCCTCAGACCGTGCTCGCCTACAAGATCTCAAGTCCACGGTGGACCTACTGACTAGCATAACTTTCTTCAGGATGAAGGTGAGTCTATCTGGGCCAGGAATCACAGTTGTGTGTAGCGCTGCTCATTTCTCTTAGATTGTGAAATGTTTTGCTTGTCTTGTGATGTGAAGTAACCCCTGCCTTGGAATGATTTAGTGCCTGAATTCACCTGCTTTGCATGAATTTCAAAGTGTCCCCTTCTGAAATCTGTTAGTCTTTGATCACCTCCTTAATTCATGTGTTGGGAAATGAGGAAGTTACGATTAGTGAGATCACATTTGTAGAAGAGTTCTGATAGTGTTGTAGGTAACAAAAATTTTAATTTTATTCAAAATTAGAAAAGTTGTTTAGCATATATTTAAGTTTAAATTGGGCTGTGGTTTTCATTTTTTACAACATTCACATCATATATTTAGATGAATATAGTTCAATAACTAATCACTTATTTAAATAAACTTTGTGGAAATATTTTTAATTTTATTAACCATGTGGGAAGATTTTAACTTACATTTAGTTTTTTGGTCTGTAAGAAACCTTCAGACTCATTTCTGTGAGAAGTTAAGCAATCTCCTTTGAACAAAAACTCTCATCTTCAGTTATCATATTGTATGACTTTAGTATTGACTATACTGCTCTGATTGTAGATTTGTGTGATAGATGATGAACAGGTAATGAATTAGGACAACTGTTAATAATTAGTTATTCTGGTCAAAGTGTTTGAAGGTTAATTATTAAGTTTCTGTAATAGTTGGGGTCTAGGTATAGACATTGGTGTTCTAAGAAATACCTAGTTAGGTAGCTAACATGTTCTGGGAATTAATTTTCATTAGACTAATTTAGTTTGATTAACAATGTTGGGCAATAAATTTATCTTGATTGGGTCAAATTAAAGTGAAAAGAAAATGAGAGAAAAAAAATATTGCCCATATTTTCTTATCTTAAGAATAATTTGAATCTTTAAATAAATAACATGACTAACATTGGAATGAAAATAATAATTTGTTTACATCTTTTAATTTCTTATTAGATTAACACATTAATTGATAATAATCTGTAGAATATGATCAGTGAAAATTACAAAGAGGTATAGTTTGTATGTGTGTACCGCAGGGGTTCAAAATTCCTCAAGCCCGACGTCCCGGATTCCGCATAGAATTCACCAAAGTCCTGGGACTTGGCTATGTTTCTTGTTTATCTTTTTTATAAGTTAAAAAAATGATCGTAAAGCTAAAAGTAAAGCAAATTCTCAAATGTATTAAGTAAAAAGGTGGGTTTGTTGGCGTTAAAATACCCACAAAACAATACGAACGTTTCGATAATACAATCCGTCTTTTTATTTTCCGTTGCGGTTAGACTCTTGCTTTTACGCAATTTCTCATGTTTCCTCCTATATAACAAACGGCAATGAGTTTGTTAAATTTCGGTTTTAGCTGTGACTTACAGCACATAAGTTCTATTTATTGTAACAGATGGTTTATTCAGTAGTGAGTATTTGTAAAAGTTATTGTAATGTACCAGTAATCTATCAGTCTGGTATTATGTTGAAATACTCATGTATGACTATATGACATTATGGAGGTAAAATAAAAATAAAAACATATTTTAATACATATAGTCTATATTCATTCAATGCAACAAATGAAAATAAATTATGTAACATAAATTTAATGATGTATAGGTAAATATACTGTGAAATTTCTTCCTCGGACTTGCCTAAAATTTACTCTTTAAGTCCTGGACTTGACCATGACAAAAAAAATTTTGAACCCCTGGTGTACCTCAGAAATAGTAAACACATAATCATTAATGAGATGTTTGAAAAAAAGATCCTGTTGGAGCATCTTTCAGTATTAAATATATTATAAGATTTTGATTGGCCCCTGTAAAATGTCAGTTAACTGATTTTGATTGGTTAAAAAACAAAGTATATGTCTAATTTTGATTGGTCGGTGATATTTTATTGCTAACAGGTGTACAAGCAGGTAAGCTGTGTTGAGATAATTTAACCCTAATTTATGACTATGCTTTTGTATTTCTCTTTGTATATACACAGATTTAACAATTGTTGATCTTTCTCTATTGGGCACTCTATCTTGTATACTGGAAATTGAAAGAAATTTTTCTAAAATTCACCATCTTCAAAGTGACAGCACAACCTTTATTAATGAATTTGTTTGTCTCTAGGTGATAGCAATATAATAACTGATATTTATTTAGTCTAGTTTAAAATTAAAAGAAGTTGAAAAACAGCTGAATTTCACTCTTGAGTGGACTTTCCATTTCTACAAAAAAGAAATTCTTCTATGTATAATTTGTATTTTTAAAAAGAAATTCTGCATTGACACAGAAAAAAAGAATTCAAAGAAGAAAAATGTTGATTGATAATTTTTTTTTTGTTTTAAATCAGATTTGAATTTGGATCAATCCACTTATATTGCGACTTTGATTCATGATAAGCTGTTGTTGAATATTGTAATTTGTGCAAACCAATGTTGATATCATTCAAAGAAGTCTTCAAGTTCCATATGGTTATTGTTGTAAATTTTTCACTTTTTTTTGTTTGTTGTTGTTAAGGAAAAAGTTTTTTTGTTTCAACAAAAGATGTTTTGAATTTTGAATCAATTAAGAAAACATATGATATGTCCCATGTGCCCCTTCTTCACAAAACTCAATATTTTTTCTTTTCTATCATGTTTTTATTAAAGGTTGAGCATTTCTACTTTTTGAGATATAAAAGTTTTTACAGACAGAGTGCATGGAATGACTTAAATTATTTTAAAACTATCTTGAAAATTCCATGCAAAATTATGCATAGCTCTGTATATTATATTTTGATTTTTTCTTTCTCCCATTTCATTTTTTTAAATTCTGGAATGCATATGAAGTATTTGTAATGAGGGATTACCATTTTTCTGACCTATAATGAATAGAAATTTGGGGGGAAATCTCTTCTAGTATTAACATAGTGTATTTATAACTGATATCACTTATATCAAGACATTTTAGAAAGCCTTAAAAAACACTCACAAAAACATTTCCTGACAATTAAGACTTAAAATCTTCATTGAATTCACTAATGTTCAAGGAATATATTTCAATTGGAATTGTATTTGAATTGAATAACCAAATGCATTTATCAGTTCACAGTTTAGCAATCTATATAGTTTCCTTTGGTCGACTTGAACCTTAAAATTTTTCTCAGCTTCTCATTTAATTAATTAACCATTGTAGGTCCAAGAATTGCCCAGTCCTCCAAGAGCAAGCATTGTAGTCAAAGACTGTGTGATAGCATGTATAAAGTCCACGTACCAGTTCTTGTTTGATCACTGTTATGAACTATACCAGAGGGAGTTTGTACAAGCCGAACCCTCTGAACAGAATATCCCAGGCTCAGAGGAGGCCAATGAGAACAGTCTAGATTTCTGGGATAAACTCATCGCTTTAATTGTGTCTGTGATAGAAGAGGATAAAAACAGTTATACTCCAGTATTAAATCAGTAAGTTATATGATCAAGTGTTAAATCAGTAAGTTATGATCAAGTGTTTAATCAGTAAGTTATACTCCAGTGTTAAATCAGTAAGTTATGATCCAGTACAATATCAAGTAACTCTAGTATTAAATGGATAGAAAATACTTCATCTTATGCTCCAGTATTAAAACAGTATCTAAAGTTAAACCCCAGTGCTAAATCAGTAAGTAATATAACAGTAAGATATAATACTTCATTATGAATCAGTAAATGCTTCATTATGAATCAGTAATTTATACTCCTCTATTAAATCAGTAAGCTTTGTTTCAGTAATTGGTAAGTTATGCTCAACTATAAATTATGGTCCACTATTGAATGAATCAGTTTTACATGTACTTCAGTGTTACATAAATCAAAATTTTATGTCGGCATTAAATAGGTAAGCTCTGCTCCAGTATTGGAACAGTTATAATCAATTGTTAATTCAGTAAACTATCCTAAAGAAGGAAATCAGTAAATAAGTCATATATCATAGTAATTTATCTGTAATTATATAAGTAGAATTCCATAATTTAGGGTCATTCTGTAAATGAAATCACAACATAAGGCCTTTATCACAAGTATAATGTTGTAACCACCATATTGAATTCAGTACAGAGTATTAAATAGCATATTTCACATTTTCAATACATGTAATAGAAATAGATGTAAATTATTTGTACCTCATTTATTAAAAGGCACTCTTATGATGAGATTCAAAAATACAGTCATTTGGATTCTTTTTAATGGATTTTTGCTGTAAGGTACAGTAAAATTTGTCTAATCCGGACTCTGAGTACTCCGGACTTTTGTCCATTCCGTCCGTAAATTTTAGTCCCATGCACTTCTTTAACAAATTCATTTTAAAAAATTCTGTGTAGTCCGGATACTGTCTATTCTGTATTCCGAACGGCCATACTGGTCCCTACTGCTCATAATTAACGGTAATTATTCCCTCTAATCCGGCCACACCTGAGTTACTTCAAAGCAATTAACACCTTTCGTGGGGAATGTGATAATCTGTGTTTACATTAGCATGATTATTAGTGCCATGAGACGAACTCGGTGAAATGCGGCGGTGACACAGTCCACTTGAAAAATATATTATATGATTAAATTACAATTTTAAAAAAAATGAACTTTGTTTTAACTCCTTTTACCACATTATAACATAAACACAAAAATATATGTACGCGATTTACAAATCAAAATATAAATCGGGATCGAAAATCGAACGTATTCAAAATGGCGCCATGACACTGTGGGGGAAGACGTAAATTTTTACATAAAATTAAAAGTTCAATCTAATAATTAGCACATCGTAAATAATTGTGCATTATGGTCAATACATTGAATGAGGTCTTTGACAAGCGAAACCAGGTCCGCTTGATACATAGTAGGCCTATATTATGCGTGCCTGTATATTTTGATTGAGGTAACATTTCACCCGACTTTCAAACTTCGTGAACAAATAAGAAAATATAGTCAGTCATGTAAGACTATTTTAGAATTTCTAGACTCCAAAATAGTAATTGATTTCATCATTTAATTTCATTCATAATATGTATATGATCTACTTGTAAATCAACAACGAAAATTTTCGAAATTGATATTTTTCAGCATATTTCCTGCACTCCGGATTCTGTCTAATCCGGCCAAATTTTATGGAACCGGCGGTAGCCGGATTGGACAAATTATACTGTACTTTTTCTATCAATTAAGTTGCAATTCAAATTGCAAGGTTTTCAATATTGCTAATGCTTTGTGGTTAGTAATATGGATTAGAAATGCTGTACAAAATAGACATGAAATTGCATTTGTAGTCTTAAATGAGGTGCATTCCCATGGAATGAATTCCATCAAGAAATTAAGTTTGACTTTTTACTATTTTTCTTTTTAATGCCATGACATTTTCTCTCTTTTTAAAAAAGATTCCCTCAGGAGTTGAATGTAGGACAAGTCAGTGCTGCCAATATGTGGGCTCTGTTTTCACAGCACTGCAGTATGTTCCTGAAAGGTAAAACAGTCTTGTATGAATCGCAATATTAATACAGACACAAGTAGTCTACAGTACAACATGCTTAAAGCTAACACTATCTAATGAATCATTGCTACTGGCGACGTAATTTTCATTCGCCAACTAAGACTCTAAAATATATCGTAATCCTATCAGATATTGTGAATTACAAATGTGTCCTCTTTCTTTTTTAGATCAAGAACAAGAAAAACCATGTAAAAGTTCCGAGTATATGAATTTACACTTTAAGATAAAATGGCTGTATTCTAAGTTTATAGCTGAAGTGCCTCAGTACAAAGGGACTGTCCCGGAGTATCCAAGGTAAGTCTGTGTCATACAAAGACCATTCATCCAAAATAATGTTTTAAGGGACCACCCTCAGTCATGAAGGACAACTCTTTAATTTATAATTTAATTCAGAAAGTCTTTAAATGAAGCTTGAAAATTAAATCTTTTCATGCAACAATTTTCATTATATGCCTCTCAATGGGCTTCAAGGTTCTTTGAACTTCTCAGAAAGGCCTAATTAAAAGTAGAAATTTCTATCCCAAAAAAGCATTTTTAGATATCAATGTTTATTAACATGATATGAAATTAGAAGTAATTTATGGAGCTTTGCAAAGAACCTTGAGGCACATTAAGAGGCATATAATGAAAATTGTTGCATGAAAATATTTAATTTTCAAGCTTCATTTAAAGACTTTTTAAATTAAATTATAAATTAAAGAGTTGTCCTTTCTGGCTGAGGGTCGGAGTCCCTTAACTTTATTCAAAACGGTGCTTTACGCACATGTAAATTCAGTTTTGGTCTTTAGTGTTAACAAAAAAACTCACTTTAAGATTATTTCTTTGATTATATAGATGGTTTGAGCCTTATGTAATGCAGTGGTTAAATGAAAATGATGAGGTGTCCATGGAATTTTTACGTGGTGCTTACGATAGAGATAAAAAGGATGGGGTATTGGTTTTAGATTTTTTTTACATTGTTCAGAGGTCATGGTATAAAATAATATAACTATTTTCTAACAATGTATACAGGTTAGAAAAAGTTCATTAGATATTTCACAATTTATGGTTAAAAAAAAAGAAAAGCCACATTGGTCTTTATTAAGATAAAATACATTTCAGTAGTACAGTTTAGTGGTTAATGAAGTATCTGTTATATAATTGTATGCTTCAGTGGTAATGCCTCTATACCATAATATAATATACATTATGTTCCAGCATCACTAATTACCTGCTATTTTTACTTTGACAGTTCCAGAAGAGCTCGGAGCACTATCTTTTCTCTAGTTCTGTGGTCGACATATTTACCCAGTTAAACCAATGTATAGAAGTTATTAAGAAGTTAGAATGTCCAGACCCAGAGATAGTAAAAAGATACATGAGGAGGTTTGCTATTGTAAGTTCAGAGAACCTCTTATGAACCTCTTATGACTTCCTCTATGTTACAATTTATAGCAGTAATTGGAATTTTTTGTTGCTTGGCCTAGGGATTAAGTATTCTTTTACATAATTTGCTTGGATAATTATAAAAAATGAAATAAAATATGAGTTCTATATGATATAATGCCTATTGATGAACACTTCATTGTTTGAATGGTATGTAACTTAAGTTTTATTATTTTTCAGACTGTTAATAAGGTGCTGATAGCTTATGCTGATGTAGTAAAACAAGACTTTGAGAAGTACACAAATGATCATAAGAAAGTAAGCATCTGCAGTCATAATTTGAATCAAAATGTGATTCTTGTTTTGTTTTTTTTTAAAATAATATTAATGAAAGGAAAAAGCCTCACCAAATACTGACCTTAAATCTGAACTATGGATATAAATATTACAGAGGGACTTGATTTGTTTATTTACAGATGTTTTTTTTTTTCTTTTGCAGGCTTGTATTTTAATGAATAACATACAACAGTTACGTGTTCAGCTAGAAAATTTGTTTGAATCTATGGGTGGTGAAAAGGTCTGTTGAAAAACTTGAATTCTCTCAATCTGTTTTTTTTTATTTTAAAAAATTGCTATTTTATTATAAAGTAGAATTCTACTTCAGGTAAAATAATACAGTAGAGTCCAGTTATTACGATGTTCATTTTGTCATGGTAAAATATCGTAATATCGAGTGCAATGTATGATTTGAACATATTTTATTGCTTATACTTTACAATTGGGATTGGGCAAAAGTTCTAAAAACTTATTACGCCCTCTCCCTACATATGCATTATATCAAACATATTTACATACATGGGTTTCAGCTTAAAATGAAGTAACAATAATAATAATATAATAATAATATATGATAATCAGAGTAAAACACATTCAATAGAATACATTTCATATGTAATAGACATGCTGTATAAGATTTACAATTAGAAATAATTATTGTATCAACCAAATCATCCTGACTTTTTAATAAAAGTTTGTACAATAGAAAATAAGTATTCATTTTCAAAATCATTTAACGATTTGTCTCCCCAGTGTCGACAGTGTGTAATTTACCCATTCGCAAAAATTTGTCAAAAAATTCTTTCCTGGCTTCTGTATATTTTTTGCATGAGAAGAAATAATGAGTGCAATGTAATAAAAGTTCCCAATAAAATCCAGTAAAACATCGTTTTGTACAATGATATATTTGAGATTGGTCTAACAGATCGATTTTCCTTGCTTTATAAGTACAACTTGCAATAATAAATAAAATTCTTTATCAAAATGTGAAAGTAACTTTTTGATGTCTTATGAATTAAAATATATCACTAAACTATCTACCTTATAAAATTTTCTCAAATATTTTATGATTTCTTCCTTTACAGCTCGATTCTGATACTTCCAGTATTTTAAAAGAACTTCAGAGTAAATTGAATAGTGTTCTTGATCACCTAAGTTCTGTGTTTGCCAAGAGCTTGGAACCTCAGATCAAACAAAGTACACAGGAATTAGGTTTACTCTTATCTAAAGTGAAAGGGGCTGGGCAGGTCTCCCTGTCGCAGCCCAGTCAGAGAAACAGCATACAGCAGGAATCAGAGTTGGTGCTTAAACCTTTAATGGAGCTCATTGATGGCAGGTATGTGTTGTTAATTGTTCTCGTTTAAATCAGCTGAACAAATACACTAATTTGTGAAAGAATAATTGGTAATCCTGAAATATTTCAGAAAAGCAGCATTTAACTATTTATTTGTATATTTCTACAAGTCTTCTTGAAAATATTTTTATACTAACATATGAATGGATTGTTTCCCTTTATTCTCAAACAAATGACATGTTACCAGACTTCTCCAGACTTCCTTCAAATTATGTACATAAAATTTATGATATGATTTCTAAACATTATGCATGATTATTAACAGCTTGACAATGTTTGCAAAAGAATGTGAGAAAACTGTTCTGAAGCGTCTGCTGAAGGTAAATGAATGCTGCATGGTTAATGCTTGTACAATAAATGTACTTTTTTTTTCAATTTTGAAAGATCAGTGTTAAAGATAATATACCTGTATATGGCAACACTAATTTATTTATTCTAAGCTTGCACTGATCCTCCTAAGACAACTTTTCTGTGGCTGGATAATGACATATGCTGGTCCTGAATTGCAAAATTCTATTCCCCATAGTTATACTTTTTTCTGCCATGGCATAAATAGGGGGGGGGGGGGTATATAGTACTTTTATTTATTTTATTTGATTTATTTAAGTGTCCTTGATTTAATAAGTCTGACCTTGACCTTTGTAGGAGTTGTGGAGGATAGTGATGTACACTATGGAGAAAACAGTGGTACTGCCCCCACTCTCTGACCCCAGACAGGTAAGCATTAAGAAGTACCTTAATCTTAAAGGATATTGATTTCTACTTATTTTCGTACAATATGGAATTTGTTCATGAAAGTTCTGTTTTATTCAATTATAGATACTGGAACTTCAAATTTACCATTTGATGTAATTTGTATTTTTTATGGTGAATTATAATGATTTTTTTTAGCTATATATATGGCAAGAAAACTTTTGATAGTTATTACAAAATTTGTACCGATACTTTTGTCTTTGTGGTGCATATTTTGTAAAATGAAAATGCTTTATCATATATTATATAAGACTATAACAGTTGCATACCATCCTAGAATTGTTTGTCAGGCAGTATATTCTTAATTAGTTCAACAAAAGTATACATAAAAAGTATACATTTAACCTCAGTGGATAAAGGGAGGAGGGCTTTTGTTTCTTTAGATGAAAAAAAAATTAGCTGGAGGGGATAGAATGGCAGTGGGGAAATATTTATTAACTTAAGGTGGATTTTTTACTGGAATAGCCCAAAATTCAATTTGAAGTCAACAAAACTCTTATTCTCAACCACATTATAAATCTTTTTTCTCACACTAGAACAAAAATTAACATATGAAAAATCATTTTAAGTAAATATATGCACTATTTTAGGAGAAGGAGAAGGAACAAGCCAGGGTACATTTAATACAATTGTTGACTCCTGTTTTCTTTTTTTTCCATTTAATGCTTAACTGCTGATGCAAATTCATACATCTTATGACTCATGTTTAATTGATAACTTTTGTGGTATGAATTTGTATTAACCAAATGCTGATTTTGTTTTCTAAAGGGAAAGGTCAAAAAGGTGATGGATGTTTCATTTTGCCAAGAATTTAACCAGAAAATGTCATTCATCCTTCTAAAATCATATAGCAATATTAATCATGTGTTATAAGGGATTGGTCCTTTACTATCTCCCTGTAATACATTATAGATGGGAATTTTCCTAACTGGGACAAGTTCAAGGAAACAGTCTTGTTTTCAGTTGGAACTTTTTTTTTCATTTTTCTAAATTTAGTTTAAATGATACGAAAACGATGAATCTGATGAAAATGATGAATTTGTTTTGTGACCTGGAAAGCAGATAGTCAATATGAACTTGTCAGAGAAAAATTCTCCCACATTCTCTCACATTCTCTCACATTCTAAGGTTGCTCAAAGGCCATATTATTTAACCTTTAAATATATATGGCCATTGAACAGCTCTATCCAAACTATATTTTATTACATAAATATGCCCTATTAGACCATATTGGACTGGGAGGTTCTGGTATACATGTATAGGACTGTGTTTCTTTGTTGATGTACGTCTTTTTCATAATGTTTACATATATTCTTCCAGTTTTTGTCTCTTACTGGAAAAGGGGTCATGTTAAATGAAAAGCCAACATTTTTGTCCAAAATTCGAACTGTAAGTTGTGACGACATTGTAGGCTTGTTATGTTGGCCAAGTTGTTTTAGGTTGTCATTGATGTGTATCCCCCTGCTAGGTTGTGTCACTTCCACTGTGTTTACCTTTGTGTACCCCTTACACAAAGCAGTTGTATAATAACTAGTTTTGAGATTTCCAAGGAACAAATCTTGATACTTATTAAGGGTTCATATGGAAATATTAGATCTCTGATCTACTAGTTTTTTTTTATTGGTTAAAAAATATCAGTAAATTTTTTTAGAAGTTTGGAAATTTCAAACCTATATGTGAGCAAAGTTTTCTCTATCTCTCCATTTCATGCAGTTTTTGTCAATCTCTTCAATGTTTTGATTTGATTCAAGCTTAAGACTAACCTTGATTTCAGCTTATCCCCCTCCCCGGTGCTGCTCAAACTAAAATCGAGGATGTGTCTCGTCTTTTTCTCAGTCACGTCAGCCAAATGCCCATGAATGTTCCCATGATCCAGGTGATTCCTGCATTCTGATTGGCCAGTGCATGTTTAGTGTCAGCTTAGTGTGTCCAGGACTTAGAGATGTTTAGATAGACAGTGTTGTGTAGTTGATATACATTTGTAGATTGATGTTGATTTTTGTACTTCCAGGTGTTGTTGCTGATGCATTTTTTGTTGTCTTAGAGTGGAAATCATTGATGTTGTGCTTTTTCAAATTAGTCACATCCATATTTGTATAAATTGATGTATATACAGTATACACCTTTTAAATTTAACAGTGTAATGTCACTTCAGTTTTACGTGTCGTGGATTTGTTTTTTTTTATGTTTTTGTGTTAAACATAGTTATTTAGAATCCTCAGATTAAAAAATTTGATCCGCAAAAGAAGGAAATATATGTGTCATACATATACCTAGAGAAATTTTCAGATTGTAACACTAAGGTGTAATTGGCTGTGAGCTAGGTGGTTCATAATGGACTCTGCTGGAATCTAAATTGAAATTTTTTCCCTATAAGGTGCATGTCACTTTCTTATTATTGCCTTTTAACTGCACACATCTCTTACATCTTAACATCCTGCTATTTTGATTAAATGCACTTATGAATGCATAAAAAAAAATTATCAAACAGCTTACATTTGTAGACCTTCTTACTTCATTATTTCTTTAATATCAATTGGTTTTTGCTTTATATCATATATTGGAAAGTATTAAGTGAATTCAGTTTGTACTGTATACTGGTATAGTTTCTGCATACTTATTCCTTTCCATTGGGTTATGGTTTTCTATAAAAGCTAGATCTTGATCCACTCTTTTTATGATTTTTATTATTTCTTTAATATCTTTTCATTGTTTTTTGCTTTATGTTTATCAAAAATCAAGACAAAAATCATGTATTGCAAAAAATGCCCAATATACAGTACATGTAACATATAACTGAATTCATTGGGTTATGGTTTTGCATATAAAATTAATCTTATTCCTCTTTTTATGTATCAAAGTCTTTTCATGAGTAAACTGAGGTGACCTGCTTCAATTTTCGTCCGTCGTCGTTCGTCGTTCGTCGTGCGTCGTGCGTTAAAAAATGAACATTTTCAGCTTCTTCTCTGAAACCACTGAACCAATTTCAACCAAATTTGGCATATAGCATCTATGGGTGAAGGGGAACAAAAATTGTGAATTTCATGGGCCCTGCCCCCCTGGGGCCTGGGGGGTGGGGCAAAAACTACTAAAATTAGTGCAATCTTTAAAAATCTTCTTCTTTACTCCTGGGCATCAAGCAGTCAAACTGTTTGCATGATTGTAATCAGCATTGAGTCCTCTACCAAAATTGTGAAATTCATGGCCCCAGGGTCAGGGGTTCTGGTGTTAGGGTGGGGCTAAATAAGTATATAGTGAAATTTCATGAATTCTTTGAAAATCTTCTTCTCTGCTCCTGGGTATTAAATAAACTAACTAAGTGCATAGTTATGATGAGCAAGAGTGCCTCTACCACAATTGTGAATTTTATGGCCCCAGGGTCAGGGGTTCTGGTGTTAGGGTGGGGCTCTATAGATTATATAGTGAAAATACATAAATTCTTTGAAAATCTTCTTCTCTGCTCCTGGGTATTAAATAAACTAACTAAGTGCATAATTATGATGAGCAAGAGTGTCTCTACCAAAATTGTGAATTTTATGGCCCCAGGGTCAGAGGTTCTGGTGTTAGGGTGGGGCTCTATAGATTATATAGTGAAATTTCATGAATTCTTTGAAAATCTTCTTCTCTGCTCCTGGGTATTAAATAAACTAACTTAGTGCATAGTTATGATGAGCAAGAGTGCCTCTACCAAAATTGTGAATTTTATGGCCCCAGGGTCAGGGGTTCTGGTGTAAGGGGGAGGGGATCTTTAGATTACATAGTGAAAATACTTGAATTCTTTGAAAATCTTCTTCTCTGCTCCTTGGTATTAAATAAACTAAATAAGTGCATAGTTATGATGAGCAAAGTGTCTCTTCCAAAATTGTGAATTCTATGGCCCCAGGGTCAGGGGTTCTGGTGTAAGGGGGGGGGGGGGCGCTATAGATTATATAGTGAAAATAAATGAATTCTTTGAAAAACTTTTTCTCTGCTCCTAGGTAGTAAATAAAATAAATAAGTGCATAGTTATGATGAGCAAACACCAAAATTGTGAATTTTATGGCCCCAGGATCAGGGGTTCTGGTGTAATAGATTATATAGTGAAAATACTTGAATTCTTTGAAAATCTTCTTCTCTGCCCCTGGGTATTGAATTAACTAACTAAGTGCTTTGTTATGATGAGCAAAAGTGCTTCTACCAAAATTGTGAATTCGATGGCCCCAGTCATGGAGTAGGGGGGGGGCTCTTTAGATTATATAGTGAAAATACATGAATTCTTTGAAAATCTTCTTCTCTGCGTCTGGGTATTAAATAAACTAAATAAGTGCATATATTTAGTGCATTAGGGTAGTGATAAGGTGGGGCTTTAATTATACAATGAAAATACACTAAATCTTTGAAAGTTTTCTTCTCTGCTCCTTGGTATTAAGCAGATGAACAACCTATGTAGTTATGATGGTAAGGGTTAATCTTCCAGAATTGTGATTTTCAAGGCCCCACAAGGGTACCATAAAGGAGGGGGGCTGTACTTATATACTGAAACTGGATGAATTGTTTGAAATCTGCTCCTTGGTATTTATCAAATATTTTTGAAAAGCAAGGGTGCCTTTTCAAAAATTGTGCAATGTGTGCATCTAGGTGTCAGGGGTTGCATTACTGATCATGCTGAATATTACTGATTACTTGAAATGTATTAAGTAAACAAACTATGCAACTGCTAAGTGTATTGTTATGATGACCAATGGTGCCTATTTCAAAACTGTGAATGCCATAGCATCTGGATTAAAACATGAATCAAATTCAATCACTGGAAAGTTGTTGCATAATGCTCAGGTGACCTATAAGGCCCATGGGCCTCTTGTTTTATTTATATTTCCATACCGAAATATTTATATTCTATTATTGTGCCAAGTTCCTTTTGTGAAATGCTTCTTTATAATATAAAAGATTATGAATTAACACAAAAGATATTCATCTGTAAATTTTAAAGTATTGGTCGAGATTTAAAAAAAAATATATTTATGCATTAGTTATAGTAAATTTGACCAAGAGATTGGGTTGGGTTTACCTGTAGGACATGTCCAAGGAGGCAGAGAAGAACCTAACCCCCAAACACAAGAGTGGACAAGATTGGTCGAGCTACAGAGTTTACGTTCCAAGGACGCCTTAGTGTGCTGTGTTCATGGCCCTGTACACCCAGGGAGGGGCTACTGACACGCTAATCAAGACGTTCGTCAGCACGCAGACGTCGCAGGACCAGCCGTCACTAGAGGATACAGTGGGGGAGGTGTCCATACAGGTGGATCTGTTCACACACCCTGGGACAGGGGAACATAAAGTCACCACAAAGGGTATGAAAGTTTTCCTGTGTTTGAGTATCTATGCATTTATATGTGATATAAGCCCAAGCTGGGAAAGAACTTTTATGTTTATGGTTTGAAACATTTTAAACAATTAAGAATCATAACTTTTTCATAAATAAGATGGACTATTTTAAAACATATTTGGAAAGATTTTTTTTTTAAAAAGCAGTAAGAAGATATTTAGTGATGACAAAAGAATTTTTTATCTGTATTTTTAGTTGTGGCAGCCAATAACCTGAAGTGGCAAACATCGGGCATGTTTCGTCCATTTGTGGAGGTCAATCTAATCGGTCCACATCTCAGTGATAAACGAAGAAAACATTCCACGAAATCAAAGAGCAACAACTGGTCACCAAAGTTCAATGAAACTTTCCACTTGTAAGAGAATAATCATGCTTTTCTTTTAACTGAATATTTAAATAAGTTTGATGTCAAACATATGTATATTTTTAATGTTAAAATAAGAGAGAACAAGAAAACATAACATGATTTTGACGGAACTTTCTACATTTTCATTTACATATTTTTTTTCAAAATTGTTACTTTGGGGTATAAGTGACAGCAACTTTAATTTATTTGCAGCATTCTTGGGAATGAAGATGAACCCGATGCCTATGAGCAACACATTTGTGTGAAGGACTACTGTTTTGCCCGTGAGGATAAACTAATCGGAGTTGCTGTGTTGCAGTTACGAGACATTGTGGAGAAAGGCAGTTGTGCGTGCTGGTGCCATCTGGGAAGAAGAGTGCATTTAGACGAAACAGGATGGACAATTTTGCGCATTCTCTCGCAAAGAACGAATGACGAGGTCGCCAAGGAATTCGTCAAGTTAAAGTCCGAGTCACGGTCAGCAGAGGATGTGTCTTGAGACACATTAAAGAACAAAATTAGGAACTGCTAATTAATTCTTTTTTTAAAAGAATATTACTGCCAGTTTTTTTTTTCTGTTTTTTTTTACATTTATGTCCATCGATTGCTCTGTAACCCATGTTGGGGATATTGATTATTTTGGTGATAGTTGTTATTTAATTGATCGAAAGATAATTCTTCGCAGCATATTTACAGCTTAAAATGTAAAGGTTTATAGGTGTTTCTTGTAAATTTGAAACTTTAAAACTGTGAAGATATGTTACATATACATGTATTTGTGAGTGAATTCTTGCAGAGAAGCTCTGCAAAAGTACAGAAAGATTGCATTTGTAATGCAACTATAGATTTTTCACGGATTATTAATTTATGTCAAGGAATTTGGAAAAACTTGTATGGGACATTAGATCTGAGTTGCTTATGGTTGCTTCAGCCAATTTTATATGATTGTTTATGGTATTTATTATTACTGATACATCTCCCCAAGATATATATTTACACTTGATAGAAATCCTCTTTTGCTGCAGAAATCCAAATGCTACATGTGATACCTGTGTTATACAAACCATGATATTGTTTTATAGGGACTGAGTGCAATTTTTAATTTCTTATTACTAAACCCAATGAATTCCATTTACAAAACCTAAATGACAAGTCAGTTTTGTCATTTCTGTTCATTCTGGTTGTGTTATTACATGACAATTAGCTGATTAATACCAACACATAACTTTCATGACCATTAATTGATAGAATTTGTCTTCCATGGATCATAACTTCATACACCATACTTTAGACTTCACATTAGTTGAACGTAAGGATTTCATATTTCATTGATTTTTTTTTTTGTTTTTTTTTTTTACTTTATTTGTCTTGTTACTGATATATTTTTTCTTCTTTTTGTTCTACTTTTTCTTAGTCATTCTTCAATTGTAATTTTGTTTACATTCCACTCAAAACAGAGATAAATCAATATGTACCTGCTTATCTAATTATTTCAAAGGTCTTGCTCAAAATCGGATCTTCCCATAGCTATATATCTCTCATAGTTCATCCCAAGTTTATATTCATAGATGTTACAAAATATAAAAATATGTGTGTAAAAATAAATCTTTATCAGCAGTACCAGGTACAAGATTGTGTATTTTGTGCTTATATTCAAAAACTTTAATTAATACATTTCATATACAGAGAGAATATACATGTAGATTAATAAAAAAAAATTCTTTCTAGTTATTTTGCATGGGATACCGGTTGAAAATCTCATTCTTAAATTTGATGCCATGCTCTCTTTTTTTCTTGAAATCTAATTTTTTTGGTACCTCCTATTAATCTAGTCATTAATTAATAAAAGTGATTGATTGATATTACATTGCCCCCTGTCAATCTCTTTTAACTGTCTACAATTCTTGTATACATCTCGGATTTACTTGAAAGTCTCTCTACTTAATTCTTGACGACAATTCTATTAAGAAATGAAATCTCATTCCATTTTTATTCAACTATTGTATCATTTTTTTTTAAATAGCTATTTTGTATTTACAGATCTTATGACTTTGTTATATTTTTGTTTGTTTCTTCAAATTACTGGGTATCATGATAAATCATCTTAAGTTTAAAGGAGTTTCTATATACATGTATTCACAACAAATTTACTATTGGGGGAATTGATGCTTCTGCAGATGTGGCATTCTTTGAAAAGTACAAGCTCTGTTTTTGAAGTGTTCATTAAATATTTGTGGTCAGAATTTATCATTTGTTGCATTGCATTTTAATTCTATTTATTATACTGAAAACATTCCATTGTTATTGTTGCATAGTGCAAAAAATCAACATTACATTTACATGTAGTTTGTTCAAGAGACTTTTATTCAAGGCAGTTGTGAACTCTTTGTGTTGACTAAATATTTAAACAAAATTTGTTTATGTTACTCTAAAGCATTTACATTTGTAGAAGGCATAATTTTACTCATGGTTTAAAAATACCAAAATTTAAGGTTTGAATATGTGAACTGTAATTATCCAATGTAAAAGCAGAATAGTAAACTGAATAGCAAGGTGTGATTTTTATTTAAGTTCTCATCTAGATCTGTAAAACTCTCAATGCTTATTTTTTTTAAGATTATAAGAATCTATATACTTTGTTATTTTAGAAATTATATCTTTTCTTGTTACTCCTATTTGTGACAATTGTACATGACATTGTGAGACTCAGTCATACTTGATAACTTGGGTTGTATGATCTTTGATCTTTTATTCATGTTATTTGTATTTCTGGATAATAAATAAATTTCAAATTTAAATTTATCATCTGTTGCATTGTTTGATCCAATGGAAAATATCAGTTGCATATGGCTCATGTAATAGGAATCATACAGGCTTGGTTCTGTGTTGTTGCCCCATAGTAATCAGCCTGTCTCTCCATCCCATTTCATTTTCTCTTCCCCATGGCCTAGGTGGATTCATATCTTACCAATAGGATGCTCAAAAGTAAAGGGTGTACACTGACCTTGAAGCATTTTTAGCTCTTCTGAGCCAAAGGCTCAAAGAGCTAATGCTATGGCCATTTGTGCGGTGTGCGTTAACTTTTTAGAATATGGGCTATAACTCAAGAACCCCTTGGCCAATTATTGTCAAATTTGTCACAGGGTATCCTTGGCCCAAGGGCTACCATTTATACTAAAATTAGGGGTGGGACCCTAAAGCAAGGGGAGATGATCACGAAAATAAAACCAAAAGTACTGGTTGCTAAAAAATCTCCAGAGCCACCAGGCAGATTTTCACCAAACTTACAAACAAGGGTCGGGATATGTTGAAATTAAAAATTGTTCAAGGCATGACCCTGGGGCAAAGGGCGTGGTCTCAAGGTCACTTCAAAGTTGACCAAAAGAATGGAGGCATACAAGGCGAGGACAATCCCCCGCTCTGAAAAAAGACCTTTCTCAATTCTTAAAGTAGTTATAGTTTATATCATCTTTTACATATCAAATTCTGTACTTCATTGTTTTAATAATTTATTTTAATATATTTTTCACTCATGTTTTTAAGACATTTAAAAACAAAAAAGAAAAAGCTTCATGCATGATTCGAACTCTCTCCACAGCGCAGGTTTGGTCCAAGACCACTACGGTACGAAGTATATGCACTATTGACGTCTTTCAATGTGATTTAAATGAACGGGTTTTGAAGCGTAAATTTTTTCAGAAAAGTTCGATTTTCATATAGAATGGGTTCAGATTCCATTTTTTGGACAAATGAAATAGAATTCACATTTACATTTCCATCATTTAAGCGTTCACGAAGAATGGAGACTTGACCCATTCATGTTCAAAATTCGTTTTTTATAGCTCTATTAAACCAATTTTCCACTAAATATGCTTAACTGTCAACTTTGAAATAAAGATTATCAAATGATAAGTCGTTAAGTAAAATGAAATAATAAAATGTTTTGAAGATGACATTACTGAGAACACAATTTTAGAAAAATGTAACTTTTTGTGAATTTTAAAAATTGAGAAACATTTTGTATCAGAGCGGGGGATTGTACACGCCTTATACGCCCTCTTTCTTTACACTTATTAAAAACATTGATATTTTGCTTACTATAAAGACTAGGATCATCAAATCTTGTAACTTGATGCATCTCAGGACTTGACATCATGTTAAATTTTACGGGCTTTTGTTTTCAAATTGATTTGGAGGCATATTTTGGACACTTTAAGGCCTCTGATCAAAAAACTTTGTCAGTTGGTGCATCTTGGGTCCACAAACAACATCAACTTAAAATTAGGTCATTGTGACCTACTTTTTACATTTTAAGTACCAGTCCATATAAAAATCATGCAAAAGGTGATTCACTCAGGTTCTCAGAATTCAATGATTTTCCATACATAGATTTCTCTTGACCTATGATCCATGTATGTAAAATAAAAAATGTGTTGGATCATGGTTACTATGGAAACCTGATCAAAGTAATTTCCTTAGCAACCAGCCAATTTTTCTATTTGAAGGCACTGAAAATCACTGATCTTTAAAGCCTGAAATGATATATAAAAAACTTTTACAATAATTCTCATTTACTGGTATGATAAAGACACACACTTTATTTGTTGAAAACACACAAGACATTGCTATTTTATCTGAAGCTAGTACTATGGTAGACATTAGAATATGTGTATGTTTTTGCATTTTTGCTGATTCAGCATTTTCCTTGTTTTCGACAATATTCAAGGTCAATTTAAAAAAAATACCAAGCTAATACAGATTTTGCATGACTTTCACATAAAAGTAGAGAACTTTCTCTTTTACAGATTGACTTTGAAAGCGTAAGTTTTTTGAAAAATCCTATTCGTTGCCTAGCAACAAAATTGGATGTTTTGATAACTAAAAGTGAAAAATGGTAAAGGGTTGGGTCAAAAATCTTATAATTTTTTATCTTTTTGTGGCAGATACAATTTTTCAAGTGATAGAAAATAACTCTCATATAATTTTGAAATGAAAGAATAATTTATAATCATTTATCTCCATGGCAACAGGATTTTTTCCCTAGCAACAATGCAAAAACAGTTATTTTTTAGCCCTTTTAAAATATGTATTTTAAAATAAATCGACAATTATTCTCAAAATTGTAATTGGGCAAATTGTCAATTTAACATGGGTTTGAAATAAGTAAATTTTACTTTATTAACCCATGGCAACAATTCTGAATACCTAGCAACCAATTTTGTAACCACTTTACCTTTTTACATACAGTAATTTATTTTGTAAGTTTAAATGAAATTTTCCAAAAATGGCCTTCTGAATGAAAAATAAAAACAAATAGATACAAGTTATATATATAAAAATATCTCTGTTGATGAAAAGATTCCACAGAGTAACTAATTCTTGGGTTGCCATGGTAATAAGTTGTACACTGGCCAAAAAACAAACTTTTTGTTTGCAAAGTACACTACAGCTGTACCTGGCCCCCATCCAGTTTTTGCTTAATGGGCTAAACTAAATGGTTATTTAAGTACCTCTAGCATTTGTTTTTCTACAGAAATTATATTTTTTATGATTACCATGGGTATAATAAAGTGATATTGAATTATTGTAGCTTAGGTACTATTCTATTAGCTGCAGAACTGTAGCTCTCTGCTTGAGAAAATTCGGACAGATAAAGCAGAGAGCTATAACGTTGTAAAAGCCTTCGATTTACGCCGACGATTTTTTGTCGCTCACGTCGGGTATTTTTGCTTCTTTTTTATACTTCCCTCGGCTTTAAAATATAACTATGATTATAATCATACATTTAACTTAAATGCTTGATAGTTTACTTACCTCTCAACGCTAACAAATTGCTGTTTTTGGTTACGGACGTCAAAACGGAACTCTTTTAAACCGACAAACTATGAAACTACAAAACTATATACAGGACTGTTCGGACTGTTAAAAAGTAAATAAACTTTAATAAATTATTTTTTTAAAAAAATAAGAGTTAAAAATATACATGTAATTAATTATAGGATACAATTCTAAAAGCCAGAGAAAGTTTAAACTTCACAAAATAAATTACCTGAAGTAGCGACAAAAAAAAAGGCGCCGTAGAAAAGGTTTTTACAACGCTAGGATCAGTAGCTCTCTGCTTTATCAGTCCGACTCCGAATTTTCTCAAGCAGAGAGCTGCACTTCTGTAGCTACTATTCTATGTGAAAGATAAAGGCTCTCATAAAGCTTTGTTAAATTTTACAGGCAAGAACCTATAGGAATTTTTGTGAAACCCGTAAAGATTTCTCTAAAGGTTGAAACTTATTTAAGACATTTTTTGTGAAAAGGTCTATTGGTTTTGAAAGTATCTGGAAATCAATCGCTGTACTTTGAAATGGAAGATTGATTGATTGATTGTATGTTGTTTAACGTTCCTCTCGAGAATTTTTCATTTTTATGAAGACGCCACCACTTGCTGTCTGTTTGCCTGTTTGTCCGCAAAAACTTTAACCTTGCCCATAACGTTTGATTTAGTGGAGCTATGACTTTCATATTTCACAGGTGTGTTCCTTGTGATAAGACCTTTCTTTTTGAGTACCACCAAATTTGACCTTGGAGTTTGACCCGCTTTTACACAAAAATTTCAAACTTTTACTTTGGCCATATCTTTTGAACAATAGATACCAGAACTTTTATACTTCAAATATGTATTTTTTGTGGAAAAACCTTTCATTTCATTGGATACGAACACCTTGGCCTTTTGACCTTGATACTATACATTTCCATACTTATGAAAAAAACTTTTATATTTCACTACTGTAATACCCCTCTTTGGATACCAATATATTAAATTTGCATTTAAGAAAAGTTTAATCTTCGTTATGTTGCCATATGGGGGCATCAGTGTTTCACAAACACATCTTGTTGTACATGGTATAACAGGTAAGACAACAAAACAGGGAACTTCAGATAATATGTATTTTCTGATGATATAACAGAATTTACATAATACAGTTTATTGTAAAGTAGTATTATCAAAATGCAGTATTTTGATGCTGAGGATGTGTATCCTTTTAAAAAAGACTATTGTAATTGCTAGTGCTTGCTTGAGAGGGCTAGCAGCTGAAAAGATGGCTCTTTATATAGCGAGGCAATAGAAGTTCCTTGCTGCACATCTGTAGCTTGCTGGCCTGAAGAAAATTGGGATTGATGACTCCAGTTTTTTTTTATGCCCCCGTAAACAAAGTTTCGGGGATATATAGTTTTAGTTATGTCCGTCCGTCTGTCTAGCTGTCCCTCTGTCTAGCTGTTTATGTATTTGTCCACAAAACTTTAACCTTGCCCATAACTTTTGATTTAGTGGAGCTATGGCTTTCATATATCACATGTGTATTCCTTGTGACAAGACCTTTCTTTGGGTATCACCAAATTTGTCCTTTTGGCCTTGACCTTGGAGTTTGACCCACTTTTACCAAAAATTTTAAACTTTTACTTTGACCATATCTTTTGAACAGTAGGTACCAGGACTTTTATACTTTATTATTTGCATTTTTTGTGGCAAGACCTTTCAATGAGTACCAACAACTTTGACCTTTTGACTTTGACCATGGAGATTTCCGTACTTATGAAAAATCTTTATTCTTGGTCATAACATTTGAACAGTAAGAGATTTTATACTTCACATACATGTATGTTATCCTTGTGATAAGGCGCTTCATTGGATATCAAGAACTTTTGCCCTTTGACCTTGGAGTTTGACCTATTTTTCAAATACAACTTTAAACATAATTTTTGAAAGGTTAGAACAAAGGCTTTCATAATTCAAGTATTCAATCCTTGTGACAAGACCTATCTTTTGATATCAAGATTCTTGACCACTTTACCTTGGAGTTTGACCTTATTTTACACAAAAAATCCAAAATTTTACTTTGGCTGTAATTTTTAAACGGTAGTTACATGTACTAAGAATTTCATATTTCAAATATCAATTCTTTGTGGCAACACCTTTCATTTCAAACCAACAATTTTGACCTTGACCTTGGACATTTCCATACTTACGAAAAAACATTGGACATAACAATTGAACAGTAAGGGCTAGGTCTTTCATACTTTAAATATGTAATCCTTGTGGTAAGACCTTTTATTGGATACTAACAACTTTGACCCTTTGACCTTGGCCTTGGATTTTGACCTACTTTTTACAAACTTTAACCTTGGTCATAACTTTTGAACAGTGAGGGCTAGAGCTTTCATTCTTTACATATGTAATCCTTGTGACAAGACCCTTTGTCAAAAAGAAACAAATTTGACCTTGACCTTGGAGTTTGACCTACTTTTTACAAACTTTAACCTTGGCCATAACTTTTGAACGGTAAGGGCCAGCACTTGCATACTTACCATATATGTAATCTTTGGAACAAGGCCTTTCTTCAAAAACCAACAACCTTGACCCTTTGACCTTGACCCTGGATTTTGTCTTACCTTTAAAAATATTAACCTTGATCATAACCTTTGAACAGGTGGTGCTAGGGTTTTATATTTCACAATTGTATTTTTTTTAATATTTTACCTCAGAGAACTACATTAGCTCAATATGTACTAATTACTCTCTGTGCCTTGTAAAGGAAACATAGAAAGATATGTTTGATTATTTCTTAATTTGATAATTATATAAAATTAATTCGTCTAATCATTTGTGTGATTATTATTGAAAGCGATACTCAAGATATCTATTCATGCACTGTCATTTTCAATATGCATTTTGATTTCATATTAATTTCTTCATTTTTAGGAGAGAGAAGTGTGTTATTTTGTAGTAAAAGGAGCCAATAGGCCCACATTACTCACTTAAGCACATTGCCTTGAAAGAACAGAAATCAGATCAGTTTGAAATGTCTATGGGGGAGAATTTTGAATTTACACTACCTGAAGATGCTTCCATTTCAATATTACTAATCACAGTTTTGTTGTTCATGAGGGGAAGAATTTTCAAAATACTTTTTCCCAATATATTCTTTCGTAAACTTTCACCCCTTGTTGTGGCCCTGAACTACCCTCGGGTGTCATTAAATCTACACTACGTAAGGATACTTCTGTATTAATATGACTATTAATGGTTTTGCTGTTCTAAAGAAGAAATAAGATATTTCTTAGATATTCCTATGTAAAACTTTGGGCCCCTGTTGTGTCTGTGCCCAACCCCAGGGTCATGTTTTGAAGAAACTTGATTTTACACTACCTGATGATACTTCTCCAATTATGGCTTAGCGGTTCTTGAGAAGATTTTTTAAGATACATGTATTTCCTATATATTTCAATTATATACTTTAACCACCTGTTGTGGCCCTGCCCTACCCACAGGAGTCATGATTTGAATAACATTGAATATCAATAACCCGAGGATACTTCTATACCTAATCATGGTTTTGCTGTTCTCGAGAAGAAGAAGACTTAAAAAGACATTTTCTATACATTCATACGTTAAACTACCGTTCACGGTAGCTCAGTCGGTAGAGCGCTTGCTCCGTGATCGGGAGGTCGTGAGTTCGTATCTCGGCCACGACTGACCTAGTCGTTAAAAAGGGTAGCAACTGTTCCTTCGCCATGCACTCGGCACTTTGAAGTGAAAATTGCAGGTCCTTCGGATGAGACCTTAAAAACCGAGGCCCCATGTCAGCGGCAGGCGTTGGCACGATAAAGACCCTCAATGTTCAATGGCCCTGAGTGCCGAGTAAAGGTCAAAATTTGAAGCCCTTATCCGGCATACGGTGACGTCTCCATATGAGTGAAAAATTCTCGAGAGGGACGTTAAACAATATACAATCAATCAATCAATCATACGTTAAACATTGAACTCCTCTTGTGGAAAGTTATGATGAAATGGTTCTTAAGAAGTAACAAATGTAAAAAGTCTACAGACAAACAGACAGGCAGATACCAAACAAAATGTTAACAGAAAAGCATTTATACACTAATGAAATTTTTCTAGAATGTAAAGCTGTAGAATTTTTTAAATAAGAATTTTTAAATGATGAATTGATCTCAATGATAATAATTTTTTTAAACCTGAAACATTAGAAAATTTCAAAATTTGGTTTTATTACGCAGTTGCTAAGCAACACTAGCTTGTAAGCGTACTCATGGTAACCATAAAAATATACAGTTTCTTAAATTATGAATTTTAAAGCTTTTTGAGTGTTTGCTTATTGCAATGCTAGCAAAAGTATTACTAGTAATTATTTATAGAAGCTAAAATTTCAAATATTTTGACCACATATACTTTGCTTTCTGGTCATTGTGCATTAAGTTGCCATGGCAACCCAAGCATAATTTGATTATGGGATCTTGTCATCCATACAAATGTTTTGTTACATAATAATATTGTATCTGAAGTTATTTATTTTTCATTTATAACGTCTTTTGTGGAAGATCTCATTTCAGCCCTAAAAATTTACCGAAAAAATGCCTTAAAATGCTTGAATGAAAAAGTAAATTGTAGATACAAAGTGGTTGTTAAGTGTTCAGAATTGTACCCATGGGTTTATAAAGTACCAAAATAACTTTATCAGACCCATATTATATTGAAATTTATGCCCGATCGCATATTTAAGAAAAAATATCTATGCGTATCTATCAAATCTATACCAAAAAGGCCAAAAAATAACTGTTTTTGCATTGTTGCTGGGGAAAAAATCCTGTTGCCATGGAGATAAATGATTATAAATTATTCTTTCATTTCAAAATGATATGAGAGTTATTTTCTATTACTTGAAAAATTGTATCTGCCACAAAAAGATAAAAAATTATAAGATTTTTGACCCAACCCTTTACCATTTTTCACTTTTTAGTTATCAAAACATCCAATTTTGTTGCTAGGCAACGAATAGGATTTTTCAAAAAACCCACGCTTTCAAAGTCAATCTGTAAAAGAGAAAGTTCTCTATTTTTATGTGAAAGTCATGCAAAATCTGTATTAGCTTGGTATTTTTTTTTAAATTGACCTTGAATATTGTCGAAAACAAGGAAAATGCTGAATCAGCAAAAATGCAAAAACATACATATATTCTTATGTTTACCATAGTACTAGCTTCAGATAAAATAGCAATGTCTTGTGTGTTTTCAACAAATAATGTGTGTGTCTTTATCATACCAGTAAATGAGAATTATTGTAAAAGTTTTTATATATAATTTCAGGCTTTAAAGATCAGTGATTTTCAGTGCCTTCAAATAGAAAAATTGGCTGGTTGCTAAGGAAATTACTTTGATCAGGTTTCCATAGTAACCATGATCCAACACATTTTTTATTTTACATACATGGATCATAGGTCAAGAGAAATCTATGTGTGGAAAATCATTGAATTCTGAGAACCTGAGTGTATCACTCAAATATCACTTTTGCATGATTTTTACACGGACTGGTACTTATGACTAATCTGTTCTAAAACATATAATCCCATTATTTCATACACCAAGAGGTTTAGAATCACCAAATCTTGTAAGTTAATGCATCTAGAGGCCTTAAAACATATTTATCAAAAAGTAGGTCACTGTGACCTACTTTTTGAGCTTTGCAGGCATTTGTTTTCAAATTGTTTAAAAGGCATATTTTGAATACTATTAGACCTATGATCATCAAATTTTGTCAGTTGATGCATTTTTGGTCTTCAGAAAATGTCAACCAAAAAGTAGGTCACTGTGACCTACTTTCGACATTTTATGGCTAGATTTAAGTATCTCGAGTACTAATTGGCTTAGAATCATTAAAATTTGTCATTTGATGCATCTTGGGTTTTCGGAGATTAACGACCAAAAAGTGGGTCACAGTGACCTACTTTTGACATTTTATGGCTATATTTTAGTATCTCAGGTACTTTATTGGCTTAGAATCATCAAACTTTGTCATTCGATGCATCTTGGGTCTTTGGAGTATGTCTACCAAAAAGTAGGTCACAGTGACCTATTTTTGACATTTTATGGCTAGTTTTATGTATCTCAGGTACTAATTGGTTTAGAATCATCAAATTTTGTCATTTGATGCATCTTAGGTTTTCGGAGCATGTTGACCAAAAAGTAGGTCAAAAAGTAGGTCACAGTGACCTACTTTTGTCATTTTATGGCTATGTTTAGGTATTTCGGGTACTTATTGGTTTAAAATCATCAAACTTTGTCATTTGATGCATCTTGGGTTCTTGGAGAATGATGATCAAAATATAGGTCACAGTGACCTACTTGTGACATTTATGGCTATATTTAAGTATTCTAGGGTACTTTTTATGCCCCCCTTCGAAGAAGGGAGGGCATATTGCTTTGCTGCTGTCTGTCGGTCGCTCTGTTGGTCCATTTAGTTTCCGTTCATTTTCTTCATAACCGTTGCACATACTGAAATGAAATTTGGTATACAGGTATATCACATGAATATTTAGGTCAAGTTCTGTTTTGAGTAGGATCGCATCATAATTGACAGAGTTATGCCCCTTGGACTTATTAAAATTACAATTATTTGCAGTTTCCTTTCATTTTCTTTGGAGAGGTTGCACATATTGAAATGGAATTTAGTATACAGATTAGTCAGATAAATATCTAGGTCAAGTTCTGTTTTGGGTATGATCGCACCATAATTGATAGAGTTATGCCCCTTGGACTTAGAACAATTCCATATTTTTGCAGTTTCCGTTCATTTTCTTTGGAGAGGCTGCACATATTGAAATGGAATTTAGTATACAGATTAGTCAGATGAATATCTTGGTCAAGCTATGTTTTGGGTATGATCACACCATTTTTGACAGAGTTATGCCCTTTTGGACCTAGAAAAATTCCAATTTGTGGGGGAGGGGGGCATAAGTGTTTTACAAACATCTCTTGTTGGCTTAGAATTGTGAACTTTGTCAGTTTATGCACCTTGGGTTTTCGGAGAATGTTGACCAATAAGTAGGTCACTGTGACCCACTTTTGAATATCTCAAGTACTTATTGACTTAGAATCATCAATCTTTGTCAATTAATGCATCTTGTGTCCTCAGAAAATTTCAATCAAAAAAGTAGGTCATCATGACCTACTTATAGTATTTTATAGTTACATTTAAATATCTTCAGCCCTAACTGGCTAAGAATCATCAAACTTTGTCAGTTGATTCATCTTGGGTCTTAGGATAGATTGTATAATTTATCAGAAGAGCAAATCAAGGCCCTTGGGCCTCTTGTTATGCCCCGCTATGAATATTACTGGGGCATATAGTGTTTGTCCTCTCCGTCTCCCGTCCTTCTGTTGCACTCTGCATTTAGCTCAGTTTCAAAGAAACTATTCAAGATATTTTTATCAAATTTCATATGCTGATAGATATTGATGAGAGCTGTGTAACTGTAACAACATTTTTTGACCTTGACATTTCCTTTGACCTAGACCTCACTTTTCCTAAACTAGTGTTTAGCTCAGTTTTCAAGATACCATTCAAGATAGTGAAATCAAACTTCAGATGTTGATGCATACTGATGTAAACTTACATATTGTGACCTTGTCGTTTCCTTTGACCTTGACCTCACCTTTTTTAAATTATGAAAGTCAACCGAGTAAACAAAGTTACTCAGGTGAGCGATGTGGCCCATGGGTCTCTTGTTTGAATTAGTGTTTAAGTTTAAAATGAGGGTTGAATTCTCTCAAATGCATGTCAACCTTTGAAAGGTCAAGGTAAAAAATGTTGGTACCCAAAGAAAGGTCATGTTACAAGGATAACACCCGTGAACTAGAAAAGCCCTAGCTCCAACTGTTTAAAAGTTATGGCCAAGGTTAAAGTGTGGGGGTATTTTTGTAAAAGTTGGTCAAAATCCAATGTCAAGAGGTCAAATTTGATGGTGTCCAAAGAAAGGTCTTGACACAAGCAATACACCTGTGAAATAGGAAAGCCATAGCCCCACCCACTCAATAGTTATGGGCTAGGCTTAAGTTGACAACAGACAGCCAGAAAAATAGACAGGACAAAAACAATATACCCCCACCCCATATCTTTCGATTCAGGGGCATAAAAACATGATATTTTTATCGAATTTCATATAAGATACATACTGATGTAAGCTTTTCAACTACATCAACATTTTTTGACCTCAAGTTTTCCTTTGACCTTGACCTCTCTATTTAGGTCACCTGAGTAAACCATTAATACTAATGCAATCTTTAAATATCTTTACTCCTGTACATCAGTCAAACTGTTGGCATGAATATAATAAGCATTGAGTCTTCTACCAAAATTGTGAAATTCATGGCCCAAGGTCAGGTTCTAGTGCTAGAGCGGGGCTATATATATTATATAGTGAAAATGCATTTTTTCTGTAAAAATCTCCCAATCTGCTACTGGGTATTAAACAAACAAATTTAATATATAGTTGTGATGAATACGGATGCCTCTTCCAATATTGTGAATTTTATGGCCCCAGGGTCAGGGGTGTAAGGGTGAATATCAACTATTTATAGACATGTATCTATGATGAGCAATGGTTCTATTTGCAGAATTGTGAATTTCAAGGCCCCTGGGTCAGGGGTACAGTACGGGGTTCTGGTGTTAGGACGGGGCTCTAATAATATACTAAAAATGTCAGAATTAATGCTTTGAAATCTGCTCCTTGGTATTAATCAAAAATGTAAAATGTGAGAGGGTGAAATGGGCAATCTAATTAAAATTAGATGTTAGATCCACTCGTGTACTCGCTACACTTCCCATAGAGGGTCACGTCCAGAGTTCAAACTCTATCAACCAATCAAATCGTCGCCTGCAAAAGCATCCTTTGTTGTTGAAGCGAATAAGTCTAGAGTTGTTCCATCGAATTAGACCTCTGACGTGACCCTCCATGGGATGTTGTTAGGTGTTAGTGTAGCGAGTATGCAAGCGGATCTAACATCTAATTATACCCCCGCTTGAAAAGTGGGAGGGTATATAGTAATCGGTATGTCCGTCCGCCCGTCCGTCTGTTACGCTTTGGGGTACCCATCTCTTATCCGCAACTCCTCTCATACCACTGAAGGAAATTTAATGAACTTTCACAGAATCTTTATTACATATTGCCATTGTGCACCTCCTATTTCACTTTTTGATCTGACATATACTTTGGATTTTCCAGAGCAAAACATGGATACTGCCATTATATTCATATGGGAGGCGGGGGTATTATTTAGTGAGCTCATTGCTCACAGTGCCGCTAGTTTTAATTAGATTGGTGAAATGTGTTGCTCCAGGGTCAAGTGTCCCTGTGAAGTTGGGACACTACCGATTATTGCTGAATATTACTGATTAGTCCAAATGCATTTTTTGTTCCCCTTCTATGCCTATGGGTATTAAGTAACCAAACTAAGCATGCTAAGTGTCTAGTTATGATGAGCAATGGTTCCTCTGGTTTAAAGCATGAACCAAATTCAATGGTTGGAAAGTTGTTGCATGATGATCAGGTGACCTATAAGGCCCATAAGCCTCTCATATTCATATATTACCACAGAACCCTGGCTCGAATTATTGCAACAAACAGCGGCGGGGAAGGGATGGAGGGCAACCAGTCTTTCAATTCGTAATTATTTGAAAAAAGAAATGGGGGAGCCTCTGCCCCCTTGATATGACGTGTTTGCAAGCTTGACCGGGGTAGTGGCATTAATTTGCACGTAAATAAATTACATGTACAATATATCCGCCACTGAGTGTTGAGTGATCAAGATAAAAGGTATAATTTCATGCTTCAATTCATCTTTTGATCTTCTTTGGCCCATGCGTGATAGCTCAAACTTCCGGCATCGTGAATAGTGTTCTTAGTCGATCACACCTTTGATCCTATGGTCGGATGAATACTATTTTCCGCTATCTCAACGAATCTTCAAAAACTGAGTGTATCGTGAAAGGTAGTGTTTTCAAAGTATATTTAACAATATTTATTGTATTTATTGCTTATAAAACAATTGCTAACAACGCTGAAATGGGCTCAATGGTAACATCCTGCGAACAGTCAGACTCAGGTAGAGTTTAAGTTTAAGGGGGTTGGGTGGTTGTGGCCATTTTTAGACTATTTTGATCTCCTTTAGAAGAAGAGCTCCATATAAAGATATAACAAAATGATCAAATTTTAAAACTAAAATTTATGAATTTTTCTTTGCCAAATGATAGTTGACAGCTTAAGATATCATATCCCGAAATTTAAGTTATATCTGGTTGTTAATAAAAAAAAATAATTTGTTGACCCCCTAGCCTCCTTAAGATACTTTATACTCATCGAATTGTAAGATTTCTTTTTATCCTCTAATATCAAAATTTTCATTAACAATTTGTTAATATGAACCTATGATCACCTGGGATAGGGTAATATGGGCCCCAATGTGAGGTGGAAGTTTTATATTGGAATATATAAAGGGAAAAAAGGTCAAAAAAAGTAATGACGAGTCATTTTATTATGAAAGCATTCTCAGGAAACCTCACATGTGCTTATGGACAGGACCCCCCCCCCCCGAAAAATAACGTATAATTAATGTTTACTTAAAAATCTTACCACTTTAATGAATTTAATGAATACTTACATTTGGGGGGGAGGGGGGTTCGTATGGAATACATTGTAAATGTGTACTAAAAAAATTAATCTATGAAAGAAGACAAAAATATTTTTTGACTTGGGATGTATATTCGGGGGAGGGGGAGGGGGGGGGTCTTTCAACAAGGAACCGTTGCCTTCCCTGCCCCTTGGTAGGGTTCGTCAATTATAAGATATTTAGGAAAAATTCAATAGAAGAAAAATACAGCGGTCAACAAGCACTTAATTAGCAAGTTCAATCACCAGATATGCACAATCCCTTGCTTTAGATATACATTGTATATTTGCTTGAATTAACTCAATAGATTAATTTACAGTATTTGGTTGTTCAAAATACATGTACTTGATCAAATTCTTGGGTTAGGTTTCTACAAATGAGAAAGAGACAAGCAGTTAACCATTTTATGACTATATATATAATAGTCATTTTGTTGCTACTAATTAAATTGAACAGTTCTATGTATAAAAAAGATGTACATGTATTTCTATTGTTTTGTTACTGAATGCACAACTGTATGTGCAGTGAGACATGGCTAAATACTTTAAATTGTGCTGAAAAATTACCATTCAATTGTCATTGCTGACCACAATTGACCCCATTTAAAGTTTCATTAAAAAAGTAATCAGTTACAAAAAAACAAAAACTGCATCAAAGTGAAAGTGCAACTATTATTGCATGCTAAAGAAATGTTTAAATTAAGATACATAAATGAAGATACAATACATAGAGTGTTCCAATGTAAGATGTAAATGAGTGGTCAGACTATTTATTTTCAAAAGCTACAACCTTCGTATATGTGCTATTTGAGCTATTTATCACAGACCGTGCCTCGCAAAGTAAAAAGACATTAGGTCTAGTTAAATTAAACTGTCTGGAGTATATATTTTTTTCGCAAATTAGCTCAAAGGTCAAGGTCAATTGGACTGTGAATTCAAATCTATGTACATATCTTTAAAGTTTACCTATCCGACTATCTGTCCATCTTTCTATTCTCTACAAGGTCATTTTCCGGCCTACGATGAAATGATTTAAAAATGTGATTTTACGTAATTTTAATCTCTTTATTTTAAGATTTTGGTGTTTATTTTTCAACTTCGATCACATTAGTCATGTGATACATGTATAGAGATAAAATAAAACAATATTTCTGAGTGAAAATAGCATGGCTTATATTCATTCTCTTTTACACGTACCAAGTAGAAATAGAAGACATGCAGGCATTCTTAGTAACGCTTAGAAGAGCAAAGTATACACACTATCCATTACCCTCTACAAGTTTGTTATGCCGTGCCTTGAATATGGCCGGGGCATATAGTGTTTGACATGTCCATCTTCCGTCCTTCTGTCTGTCCTTCCGTCACGTTTTGCGTTTAGTTAGTTCAAAGCTAAGTTTCTAAGAAGCTATTCCAGATATTTTAAACGAACTTCATATGTTGAGAGATATTGATGAGAGCTATGCAAATGCATCCACATTTTTTGACCTTGACCTTCCCTTTCCCACTGACCTCATGATTCTTTAATTAGTGTTTAGTTCAGTTTCAAAGATATTATACTAGGAATTGTAATCAAACTTCATATGTTGATAGATACTGATGTAAGCTTTTTAACTGTATCGACATTTTGACCTTTGACCTTGACCTTTCCTTTGATGTCTCTTTTCTTAGATAGGTATTTAGAACAGTTTCAAACAAACCATTAAAGATATTTTTATCAAACATGATAAAATTTTGCTTATACGTATTAGTGGGAGCTATTCAACTGCATCAAATCTTTTGACCATGCAACTTCCCTGTAACTCCCTTTCTTTAAAATGTATTTTGCTCATTTAAAAAAAAAAAAAACTATAATCATTATCTAAAAATGCACTTATACATAATTTGGTGAGAATTTAGTTTTCAATTTCAATTTAAAGAAACTGTTCATTCAAGATATTTTTATCAAACATCGTATTGCTAATATACTAGTACACTCGGCGGGGCATTCATGTCATATGGACACATTTCTAGTTAATGCATTTTTAGCTCACCTCAACGAAGTTGATGATGGAGCTTATATAATACCGTCGGAGTCGGCGTCCCATGTTAAGGTTGAGTTTTTTAGAGCAGTTTTGTTTTTAAGTACTTCTATGTCCTATATTGATTATAGATGCATGGAAAATGTTTCTAGTGTGTTTCATTGTATCAGTCAAAGTTTCAGATGCTGCAATTTCAGCATACCAAGTTAATGTTTTTGGTGCAGGTTAACAGTTTTGGTGCAGTTTTTGGAGTAGGTCTCATTTCCGAGTAACTATAAGCCCTATGTTGACCAAACTTGCATGTATGATACATCTAAGAATGCACACTACCAGACTTGCTTCGGATGCTGAATCTGACCTACAATTTCCGCATGAGTGAACAGGTTTATGTTTTTGGTGCAGGCCTCATTTCCAAGTAACTATGAGCACTATAATGACCAAACTTTTATGGATAATACATCTAAGGATGCATACTACCAGACTTGCTTCGGATGCTGAATCTGACCTATATTTTCCGGATGAGTGAACATGTTAAAATTTTTGGTGCAGGATTCATTTTCAAGTTACTATGAGCCCTATGTTGAGCAACCTTGCATGGATGATAAATCTTAGAATGCATACTACCAGACTTGCTTCGGATGCTGAATCTGACCTATATTTTCCGTATGAGTGAACAGGTTAAAGTTTTTGGTGCAGGACTCATTTTCAAGTAACTGAGCTTTTTAATGACCAAACTTTTATGGATAATACATCTAAGGGTGCATTCCACCAGACTTGCTTCGGATGCTGAATCTGACCTACATTGTTTGGATTAGTGAAAAGGTTAGTTTTTATAAAGGTTTCATTTCCAAGTAACTATGAGCCCTATGTTGAGCAAACTTGCATGGATGATACATCTAAGGATGCACCCCAATGAACTTGCTTCAGATGCTGAATTCGATATACATTTTCCAGATAATGGACCTGGTAAAAGTTATGGGTGCAGGTCTATTACCAAAAAACTATGGGGCTTATATAAACCAATTTTGCACAAATGATGCAACAAGGGATGAAAACTCCCAGACTTGCTTCAGATGCTGGATTTTAATCATGTTTTCATGATAAAGAACAAGTTTGAAGTTTTTATATAGGTCTATTCCAAAATATCAGATCAAAATTGCATAAATGTTGCATTTTTGGATATACACTTTTTGTTGGTTAATTGTGTGACTGCTTACTCAACGACAACATTCGTTGAGGTGAGCTCTGTAATCTCTGATTACCTTTTTTTTATAAGGTACTAGAACCAAATAATTTTTACTTTAATTATAATTACAAAAAAAAGTGTATATTGAACATGTTTATCTTACTGACAATTGAAAATTTGAACTACCCATGAATAATAAAAAGAGATAATTAATTATTTACAGTGAAATAAATGTAAATTACTTAAAAACAAAATTGAATTAAAATTTTTGTTATGCTTGAATCGAAGTGGTTGGATGCATGCTTATGAAAATAGTTTCAACGTTTTAAGGGGAGACAGGGCACATGTCACATGAGTAAAAAGACATATTACGTCATAATCGGTGATGATATACATGTTAAACGTTGTTAAAATAAAAAGTTCTTGAGTAATTTTATTCTAAATACTAAAATTGTTTTTTAAACATTTAATTTTAGACATTTTTATTAATAAAGTTTTTAATGATCTTGCCATCATTTAGATATTGTGAAGTTGTCCAATCCACACATTTGTTTCTCTTTACCCTGTAGTCTGACGTCAGTGACGTCATAGACGTAGTGTTTGAATTCTCAGTGCAGCGAGATCAAGTACACACACCCGTCATGATCAGTTTTATTTCATAATAAACAGGTCACAGTCAATGTATCAAAATAAATTTTTGAAGCAGATTTTTAAAAAATATTTTTTCGTGTTTAGTAGCAGATGTTCTCTCTATTTAGATAATTTTGAATGTTTATATTTTCGTGTGACGTCACAATTGATTTCCCGCACTCGGAAAATACAAACGTGAAGCGTTTTTATCATGCTTACGTCTAATTCAACGATGTCCTGTGCGATATTGAGGTAAGCTTCACCCTGTGATATTTATGCAGTAAATAATTACGATGAAGGACTGACATTCAATCATAAATTTGGAAATATTTATTGACAGAATTTTTTCCAAATGAGGTTTTTGCCGTTGAAGCTGCCTTGAAAAATGCAGAAATTATCCCACCCAAATACTATATAAAATTAAAACAATTGCTTTCAAATAATTTAAACACATGAATATTCTGAATATTTGAGTATATAGTGTTATCTATCATATTTATCGTTTGTGCGTAAAAATTCGCATTATGGACTTCGTTATGGGCCCGTAAACATGAAGTATCTAAACTCCATAAAAACTCTAAAGAGGTCGGTATTTGTGGGGCGATATTTTCAAATTAGTCAAGAAATCCCATGACAGGACCGTTTTAAAATGTTAAGTATTGAATTAGTAATATAAAAAATACGAAAAAAATTCATTGACAGGAATTTTTTCAGCTAAAGGTCCTGTTCCTCCTTAAAGGGACCAACTGGAGTTTCTATTGCGCAATATTTCGTGCGTCATAGTAAACTAGAGTGTATTTACTATTTTAAATACCTTTTTTACTTGATTAATAAAATTCAATAAAATTAAGAAATAACAAGTTGAAATATTTTTAAACTTACAATTTTTATCATTGATTTTTAAAACGATTTTTCATCTTATATATTAGTAGATAGATTGACGTCGTAATAGTGTTTTTGATGTTTTGATTAACTGACACTATTTAAGACGGGTTAATAAAATTGTTATAAATTTTTTTTTGTATAAATCTTTTGTACATGTATCCGTCATAATTGTAGGTATCAAAACAAAAAAAACAAACCAAAAACAAAACAAACAAACAAATAAACACACACACAAAAAAAGAACAGGACAATTCCTCATACTAGCAAAAGTAATGGTAATGTAAAGCATTACTTTAAAAATTAGAGAAATGGTAATTAAATGCCCAATTCTTTGGAAGTAATTGTAAAGTGAGGCACTACTTTACAATCCTGTTTACAACCCAAGCCTGTTAAACATTTAGGTAAAAAAACAATAAGTGATATCAATGGGATCAGGGTAATCGTGGGATCAAGTCAATAATTATTTGGCCTTAATGAAGATTTGGTTTTTTTAGCAGTTTCTTCCATGATATTTGAAAACTTCTGTCTGATTGGACTTCATCGTTGGAGATGTATAGGACTGGAACACCACGCCAATAACGCTGGAATGCAGGTATTTCTTAGTCATTAAGAAAAAGCCAAGGTAAGATCGTTTCATTATTATTTTGGCACTCCTACTAAGTACTAACATTTCCCTCCCCTCCCCCACTCTCAACACATCTTTTGTAATAGTTTCTTTTGTATTGTTTTCTGTTATGTTGTTTTTTTTTCTTTGTCTTTTGTCTAATTTCCTCTGTTCTTTGTTTGCCGGGACTTCATCAATGGAGATGGTGGGATAAGGACTTGGAGGAGGCTGGGCATATTGGATTGGAACAGCATGCCAACAACGCTGGAATGCAGGTATTTCTTAGTCATTAAGAAAAAGCCAAGGTAAGATCGTTTCATTATTATTTTGGGACTCCTACTAAATGCTAACATTTCCCTCCCCTCCCCCACTCTCAGCACATCTTTTTTAATAGTTTCTTCTGTTTTGTTTTCTGTTGTGTTGTTTTTTTCTTTGTCTAATTTCCTCTGTTCTCTCTTTGCCGGGACTTCATCGTTGGAGATGGTGGACTTGGAAGCAGCTGGCAGTTCATCGTTGGAGATGGCGGAATAAGGACTTGGAGGAGGCTGGGCATATTGGATTGGAACAGCATGCCAACAACGCTGGAATGCAGGTATTTCTTAGTCATAAGAAAGAGCCCAGGTAAGATCGTTTCATTATTATTTTGGCACTCCTACTAAATACTAACATTTCCCTCCCCTTCCGCACTCTCAGCACATCTTTTGTAATAGTTTCTTTTGTTTTCTGTTGTGTAGATTTTTGTCTAATTTCCTCTGTTCTCTCTTTGCCGGGACTTCATCGTTGGAGATGGTGGACTTGGAGGCGGCTGGCATTTCATCGTTGGAGATGGTGGGATAAGGACTTTGAGGAGGCTGGGTATATTGGATTGGAACAGCATGCCAACAACGCTGGAATGCAGGTATTTCTTAGTCATAAGAAAGAGCCCAGGTAAGATCGTTTCATTATTATTTTGGCACTCCTAATAAATACTAACATTTCCCTCCCTTCCCCCACTCTCAGCACATCTTGTGTAATAGTTTCTGTTGTTTTGTTTTCTGTTGTGTAGTTTTTTTCTTTGTCTAATCTTCTCTGTTCTCTGTTTGCCAGGACTTCATCGTTGGAGATGGTGGACTTGGAAGCGGCTGGCACTTCATCGTTGGAGATGGTGGGATAAGGGCTTGGAGGAGGCTGGGCATATTGGATTGGAACAGCATGCCAACAACACTGGAATGCAGGTATTTCTTAGTCATTAAGAAAAAGCCAAGGTAAGATCGTTTCATTATTATTTTGGGACTCCTACTAAATACTAACATTTCCCTCCCCTCTCCCACTCTCAGCACATCTTTTGTAATAGTTTCTTCTGTTTTGTTTTCTGTTGTGTTGTTTTTTTCTTTGTCTAATTTCCTCTGTTCTCTCTTTGCCGGGACTTCATCGTTGGAGATGGTGGACTTGGAAGCAGCTGGCAGTTCATCGTTGGAGATGGCGGAATAAGGACTTGGAGGAGGCTGGGCATATTGGATTGGAACAGCATGCCAACAACGCTGGAATGCAGGTATTTCTTAGTCATTAAGAAAAAGCCCAGGTAAGATCGTTTCATTATTATTTTGGCACTCATACTAAATACTAACATTTCCCTCCCCTTCCCCACTCTCAGCACATCTTTTGTAATAGTTTCTTTTGTTTTCTGTTGTGTAGTTTTTTCTTTGTCTAATTTCCTCTGTTCTCTCTTTGCCGGGACTTCATCGTTGGAGATGGTGGACTTGGAGGCGGCTGGCATTTCATCGTTGGAGATGGTGGAATTAAGGACTTTGAGGAAGCTGGGTATATTGGATTGGAACAGCATGCCAACAACGCTGGAATGCAGGTATTTCTTAGTTATAAGAAAGAGCCCAGGTAAGATCGTTTCATTATTATTTTGGCACTCCTACTAAGTACTAACATTTCCCTCCCCTCCCTCACTCTCAGCACATTTTGTAATAGTTTCTGTTGTTTTGTTTTCTGTTGTGTTGTTTTTTTTTTCTTTGTCTAATCTTCTCTGTTCTCTCTTTGCCGGGACTTCATCGTTGGAGATGGTGGACTTGGACATGGAGGGGGCTGGGCATATTGGATTGGAACAGCATCCCAACAACGCTGGAATGCAGGTATTTCTTAGTCATAAGAAAGAGCCCAGGTAAGATCGTTTCATTATTATTTTGGCACTCCTTCTAAGTACTAACATTTCTCTGCTCCCCCACTCTCAGCACATCTTGTGTAATAGTTTCTGTTGTTTTTTTTTCTGTTGTGTTGGTTTTTCTTTGTCTAATCTTCTCTGTTCTCTGTTTGCCGGGACTTCATCGTTGGAGATGGTGGACTTGGACATGGAGGAGGCTGGGCATATTGGATTGGAACAGCATGCCAACAACGCTGGAATTCAGGTATTTCTTAGTCATAAGAAAGAGCCCAGGTAAGATCGTTTCATTATTATTTTGGCACTCCTACTAAGTACTAACATTTCCCTCCCCTCTTCATTCTCAGTACATCTTTTGTAATAGTTTCTTTTGTTTTGTTTTTTCTGTTGTGTTGTTTTTTCTTTGTCTAATCTTCCCTGTTCTTTGTTTTCCAGGACTTCATCGTTGGAGGTGGTGGACTTGGACATGGAGGAAGCTGGGCATATTGGATTGGAACAGCATGTCAACAACGCTGGAATGCAGGTATTTCTTAGTCATAAGAAAGAGCCAAGGTAAGATCGTTTCATTATTATTTTGGCACTCCTACTAAGTACTTACATTTCCCTCCCCTCCTTCATTCTCAGTACATCTTTTGTAATAGTTTCTTTTGTTTTGTTTTTTCTGTTGTGTTGTTTTTTCTTTGTCTAATCTTCCCTGTCCTTTGTTTTCCAGGACTTCATCGTTGGAGGTGGTGGACTTGCACATGGAGGAAGCTGGGCATATTGGATTGGAACAGCATGTCAACAACGCTGGAATGCAGGTATTTCTTAGTCATTAAGAAAAAGCCAAGGTAAGATCATTTCATTATTATTTTGGCACTCCTACTAAGTACTAACATTTCCCTCCCCTCTCCCACTCTCAGCACATCTTTTGTAATAGTTTATTTTGTTTTGTTTTCTGTTGTGTTGTTTTTTTCTATGTCTAATCTTCTCTGTTCTTTGTTTGCCGGGACTTCATCGTTGGAGTTGGTGGACTTGGACATGGAGGGGGCTGGGCATATTGGATTGGAACAGCATGCCAACAACGCTGGAATGCAGGTATTTCTTAGTCATAAGAAAGAGCCCAGGTAAGATCGTTTCATTATTATTTTGGCACTCCTTCTAAGTACTAACATTTCCCTCCCCTCCCCCACTCTCAGCATATCTTGTGTAATAGTTTCTTTTGTTTTTTTTCTGTTGTGTTGTTTTTTCTTTGTCTAATTTTCTCTGTTTTCTCTTTGCCGGGACTTCATCGTTGGAGATGGTGGACTTGGAGGCGACTGGCACTTCATTGTTGGAGATGGTGGGATAAAGACTTGGAGGAGGCTAGGCATATTGGATTGGAACAGCATCCCAACAACGCTGGAATGCAGGTATTTCTTAGTCATTAAGAAAAAGCCAAGGTAAGATCATTTCATTATTATTTTGGCACTCCTACTAAGTACAAACATTTCCCTCCCCTCTCCCACTCTCAGCACATCTTTTGTAATATTTTTCTTTTGTTTTGTTTTCTGTTGTGTTGTTTTTTCTTTGTCTAATTTTCTCTGTTTTCTCTTTGCCGGGACTTCGTCATTGGAATGGTGGAAAGAGCCCAGGTAAGATCGTTTCATAATTATTTTGGTACTCCTTCTAAGTACTAACATTTCCCTCCCCTTCCCCACTCTCAGCACATCTTTTGTAATAGTTTCTTTTGTCTTGTTTTCTGTTGTGTAGTTTTTTTCTTTGTCTAATTTCCTCTGTTCTCTCTTTGCCGGGACTTCATCGTTGGAGATGGTGGACTTGGAGGCGGCTGGAAGTTCATCGTTGGAGATGGTGGGATAAAGACTTGGAGGAGGCTAGGCATATTGGATTGGAACAGCATCCCAACAACGCTGGAATGCAGGTATTTCTTAGTCATTAAGAAAAAGCCAAGGTAAGATCATTTCATTATTATTTTGGCACTCCTACTAAGTACTAACATTTCCCTCCCCTCTCCCACTCTCAGCACATCTTTTGTAATATTTTCTTTTGTTTTGTTTTCTGTTGTGTTGTTTTTTCTTTTTCTAATCTTCTCTGTTTTCTCTTTGCCGGGACTTCGTCATTGGAGATGGTGGACTTGGACATGGAGGAGGCTGGGCATATTGGATTGGAACAGCATGCCAACAATGCTGGAATTCAGGTATTTCTTAGTCATAAGAAAGAGCCCAGGTAAGATCGTTTCATTATTATTTTGGCACTCCTACTAAGTATTAACATTTCCCTCCCTTCCCCCACTCTCAGCACATTTTGTGTAATAGTTTCTGTTGTTTTTTTTTTCTGTTGTGTTGGTTTTTCTTTGTCTAATTTCCTCTACTCTCTCTTTGCCGGGACTTCATCGTTGGAGATGGTGGACTTGGAGGCGGCTGGCACTTCATCGTTGGAGATGGTGGGATAAAGACTTGGAGGAGGCTAGGCATATTGGATTGGAACAGCATCCCAACAACGCTGGAATGCAGGTATTTCTTAGTCATTTAGAAAAAGCCAAGGTAAGATCATTTCATTATTATTTTGGCACTCCTACTAAGTACAAACATTTCCCTCCCCTCTCCCACTCTCAGCACATCTTTTGTAATATTTTCTTTTGTTTTGTTTTCTGTTGTGTTGTTTTTTCTTTGTCTAATCTTCTCTGTTTTCTCTTTGCCGGGACTTCGTCATTGGAGATGGTGGACTTGGACATGGAGGAGGCTAGGCATATTGGATTGGAACAGCATGCCAACAATGCTGGAATGCAGGTATTTCTTAGTCATAAGAAAGAGCCCAGGTAAGATCGTTTCATTATTATTTTGGCACTCCTACTAAGTACTAACATTTCCCTCCCTTCCCCCACTCTCAGCACATCTTGTGTAATAGTTTCTTTTGTTTTTTTTTCTGTTGTGTTGGTTTTTCTTTGTCTAATCTTCTCTGTTCTCTGTTTGCCGGGATTTCATCGTTGGAGATGGTGGACTTGGACATGGAGGAGGCTGGATTGGAACAGGCATATTGGATTAGTCATTAAGAAAAAGCCAAGGTAAGAGTTTCATTATTATACTCCTTCTAAACTAACATTTCCCTCCCCTCCCCCACTCTCAGCACATCTTGTGTAATATTCTAATCTTCTCTGTTCTCTGTTTGCCGGGACTTCATCATTGGAGATGATGGAAAGGAGCATATTGGATTGGAACAGCAAGGTAAGATCGTTTCATTATTATTTTGGTACTCCTTCTAAGTACTAACATTTCCCTCCCCTCCCCCACTCTCAGCACATCTTGTGTAATAGTTTCTTTTGTTTTGTTTTCTGTTGTGTAGTTTTTTTCTTTGTCTAATTTCCTCTGCTCTCTCTTTACCTGGACTTCATTGTTGGAGATGGTGGACTTGGAAGCGGCTGGCACTTCATTGTTGGAGATGGTGGGATAAAGACTTGGAGGAGGCTAGGCATATTGGATTGGAACAGCATGCCAACAATGCTGGAATGCAGGTATTTCTTAGTCATAAGAAAGAGCCCAGGTAAGATCGTTTCATTATTATTTTGGCACTCCTACTAAGTACTAACATTTCTCTCCCCTCCTTCATTCTCAGTACATCTTTTGTAATAGTTTCTTTTTTTTGTTTTTTCTGTTGTGTTGTTTTTTCTTTGTCTAATCTTCCCTGTTCTTTGTTTTCCAGGACTTCATCGTTGGAGGTGGTGGACTTGGACATGGAGGAAGCTGGGTATATTGGATTGGAACAGCATGTCAACAACGCTGGAATGCAGGTATTTCTTAGTCATTAAGAAAAAGCCAAGGTAAGATCATTTCATTATTATTTTGGCACTCCTACTAAGTACTAACATTTCCCTCCCCTCTCCCACTCTCAGCACATCTTGTGTAATAGTTTCTTTTGTTTTTTTTTCTGTTGTGTTGTTTTTTTCTTTGTCTAATCTTCTCTGTTCTTTGTTTGCCGGGACTTCATCGTTGGAGTTGGTGGACTTGGACGTGGAGGGGGCTGGGCATATTGGATTGGAACAGCATGCCAACAACGCTGGAATTCAGGTATTTCTTAGTCATTAAGAAAAAGCCAAGGTAAGATCGTTTCATTATTATTTTGGCACTCCTACTAAATACTAACATTTCCCTCCCCTCCCCCACTCTCAGCACAACTTTTGTAATATTTTCTTTTGTTTTGTTTTCTGTTGTTGTTTTTTCTTTGTCTAATCTTCTCTGTTCTCTGTTTGCTGGGACTTCATCGTTGGAGGTGTTGGACTTTGAGGCAGCTGGCACTTCATCGTTGGAGATGCATGGAGAAGGACTTGGAGGAGGCTGGGTATTGGATTGGAACAGCATGCCAACAACGCTGGAATGCAGGTATTAGTCATTAAGGAATAACAGAGGTAAGATCTAACAACTCTAACAAGTCTTTCTAACAGACTTCAAATAAATTACTCTTAAAAACTACTTACAACTCATCCTAATAAACTTACAAATCATCGTAACAAGATACTAAAACTACTAACAGTCTGCTTAATGTTGTGTGACGCGTCTAGTGTGTTGATGTTAGTGACTGTTTGCTTGTCACCTCTTGCTTTCAGCCAATCACCACTGGCTAGCAACAATGCGAAAAGGGAAGGCATTTTTTTTATGTCTTCCCCTGCCAGTGCATAGCCTCTCCACAACAAGTCCTATGTGATTCCTCCACATGGAAGCAGACGGATACTGGGCACCTTTCGGTCCCAGGCTAAGTTCGCAAGGGTGCACAGTAAAATGAGTCATGAAAGCCTTGGATGGCACTTAATTCATCTAGAGGAGAACATTGATAATAACCACAAGCAGGAGACTGGATTGATATAAATGATGGCTATCTATCTTTATTTAAATAGAAGTGAACCATTGTCCATTATCTGGCATCGTCATCTTTCCTTCAGCAGTATAAAAAATGAAATGATTGTGCTTTCATTTTTAAGCAAAAATGTTTCTGAGAGGTCGTATTCTGAAAGAACTGTTTGATAATGTCATCGACCGTGATTTGTATAGCAAATTCTTGGCTCCAAATTAAAATATAAACAAATTACTATGCAGTTAAAAGAGTACCGACTGGAGGAGTCAATTATGTCTTGTAAAGTCAAAATATCAGCCTTGCGATTTAGATTACATCTACATCATTATAAACTGTTTCAGTGTGGGTTTTTGTCGTATTTTTGTTGTGTTCTGGCAGACTTGAACAAGTAAAACTGGACAGTTTTTCAAAACTTTAATTCATAAAAAGGGATGTTCCGTTCTTTATCTCTGATTTGGCAGAACAAAAATGACGTACCGCTACATTGGTTGCCATACTGCAACAAAAAATATGGAAAGCCAGTAAGAACTTTCAAAGAAATTTTAAATTGACAACAAATATAAAAGCTTCTCAGAATATGCAAATTCCTCGCACTTTTGGTGTTTTTGTGGTTGAGATATCATTATTAATAGTATATTGTGTCAGATATGAACGCCATATCTTACGCTATTCAAGAGTTTATCACAAGATTTTTTTTGGGGGGGGGGGGGGGGGTAGGTCAAACATGAAGGTCAAGGGGTCAGAAATCATAGCATGCTCGGAAATATCTTGCCACAAGTAATGCACAAATATGAAAGCCCTATCTCTTCTAGATCAAGTTATAAGGAAGAAATAACATTTTTGAAAAGTAGACCAAACTTTAAGGTCAAGATCGCATGGTCAAAATCATAGTCACTGTGTATGGATTAAGGAAGGACTTGTTACAGGTAATACAGTGTACATATGTATATATGCAAATGCTATCTCTTTTCATTCAAAATTTATGACCAATTTAAAGTATTGTTTAACTTTTTAAAAAGAAGGTCAAACTTTAAGGTCAGGTTCACGGGGACAAAAATTATAGTGTGTTTAGAAAAGTCTTGTCACAAGTATACAAATGTATAATATGAAAGACCTAACCCTCTCCATTCAAAAGATACGACCAAGGTTAAAGTAGTGACAGGTCGACGGACAGACTAATTGACAGGGAGACGAGTGTGCTTTAATGTCCACTCGCTTTTGCGAAAGTGGGGGACAAGAAAGGAGAAAGGAGGCAGCCCCCTTCCCCTTGCCTAATGAAAGCAAAATTTGTATTATTGGAGGATATTGTCATGTTTCATACTTTATGATGTTTAATTCCATGAAAAACGTATTGCATCATAAATCATGGGAAAGAGGATGGATGGGTAAAATTTTCCTCACATGCCAAGAAAACTTGTGCGTTAAGATGGAGAAGAGTACTAAATGGGTAGACGTTACCTGATTGGCTATGTAAATATTTTCATTTTGAAGTAAAAATATTAATGATTGAGATAAACGATGGAATATAGGAATATTACAGAGAAAACAGAAATATCAGGAGAGATCGTAGGAATGGGGCTTGGTATTTTTTGGCAGTGTCATTTACTGCCGATCGCTACACTATACATTTTAAACTGCAATTTTGCCCTATAAACGCCATGGGACCCTATATTTTTTTCCTGTGCTGTTTTTTTTTATAGTGCTTAGAATAAAGTATTAAGGTATTGTACCGGTAATTGACCAAAGAAATCGAACTTAGGCAATTGTAGTCCCATACTTAAATTTTTTCCTTTTGATTTTTTTTTCAATTTCCTTCCAATCTAGTTTTAAAATTTTGGTAGCAGTACCTGGGATATTTTCTGTAATTTGTAAATCAATAAAGGTTTTTGCCGAACTTATCCAGATCCAGGAACTTTTCTCAGGGCAGAAAAGACTAGCTACCTCCTGGGGCCCGTTTTACGAAAGAACTTACAACTAAGACAAAAATTTATTCTGCATATTACTTTCATATTTGCAATGAATGGAAAATAGTTTTAAACTTTTTAAAAGTAATGTAAAAAGATATTTTCATCTTAATAAACTCAATCATTAATTTTGAAATAAAATTACAATTAAATAAATATTTTGGTCTTGGTCGTAAGTTCTTTTGTAAAACGACCCCATGTCCTTGGGTTGCCTAGCTGAAGTTTATTTTTCTTGAACTAAGAAAGCTGAAAACCTAGGATCCACTCCTGAAGTCTGCTGTCGTAAATCGTCTTGCCAGCGTTTGGGGAATATGGGTGATTTGATTCAATTACACTTTTAATGAATCCATCGCTGTGGAAAACCGGACAGGATTTCTCGGCATGCATTCATCTTTTTTTGGGGGGGATAACGTTAATGTTTTTAAAAATTATTCATGAAAAATCAGTGTAATATTTTTTTCTATCTAGTTGCATTTCGTACAAAAAGGTGCATTGTCAAAACAGAAAACTTCAATGAATCTCAAACATTTTTACTACAAAAACGGCATATTGTTGGTAATTGTACTCGGGTTCGAGGTACGTAAACAGTTGGTCATAGGTGGCGTCGTCTAATAAACTTCCTGTAAATAGCAAAAAGCATGATCGGGGGATCCAGTCCAATCATTGTTCTGAGTAAGTTTTTTCTACCTCGCTTACTTTTTCTGTGTATGACTAATCTAAATATTTGTTAAAATATATTTTTTCTTTTCTTCAGACCAGAACACAAAGCGCGAATCTGGTCGCAAAGTCCAGATAGGGAATATTGCAGCAGGCAAGGTAGGAAAACATGTTTTCACATGGTCGTCGCCATGGTGGAATATTCCAGATCTATGAATTTTTTTTTATTAAACAAATATGAAGATTATTGTATATTGATTGCTTCAATTTGCATAAAATTACTTTTTAGAAATCTTATTTCTGTTCAATATTTGTACAAATTCATAAATTAAAATATAGTTGAGAAAATTCGGTCTATATTGCAGGCAATTGCAGACATAATAAGAACATGTCTTGGACCAAGATCAATGTTGAAGGTATGTTTTAAGCTTTTGTTCATTGAATATTTAAGAAAATTAAATAAAATTTATGCATGATGCCATCAATGAAGCTGACATTCTTTCAGTTGTCAGGTATTTTCAATCTCATGATAAATTGTACAAATTGTGCTTGTTGTGTGTTTGTAATAACAAAAATGGAAGACAAAATGGAGAAATAATTTATTCAAATATGACAAAGTTTATAACTGAGTTGAATTTTAATTTTTGTTTTTATTTTGAATATTCAAATGCACTGAAAACCATTATGCAGGGCATATTTTGATTACCACAAGTAAGTTTTCATGTAAAACACATAAGAATTGTACTTCATAACAGCCCCAAGATCCCCTGTATTCCAACACTGCAATACAAGGGAACTCTTAGACTTGTCAAAAATTTTTAAATCACTGTTAGACATTTGGTCTGACAAAGTCAGATGTTCTGTCGGATCAGTCAAAGTTTTGTCACACCAGATACATAAACCTTATTTTGACGCTGAGAGAGTAATATGATTAACATCACCAAAATGCCATGGATTAACTTCAACAGCCTTCAATCTTACAAACTTACTTCCTTTGGATAGAAAGTCTTTAATAAAAGATATGAATTACACGTTTTATGACTTTGCTATAACAAACTTAATTGGCTATCAATCATCAACACATCGCATATGTGGCCATTTTTTCAGTGTTAGTAAGCTTCAGCTGGCATCCTGATTCCGACCTTTATTTAATTTGCATTAGGCTCAATTTTTTTCAAGCAGTCATCTGGACGGACGATTTCTTCAAAATTATCAGTCCAGACAAATTTTTACTATCCTTGCCGACAGGACCGATGGATTTAGACAAGTCTTCACTCCTCAGTTCAGAAAAAAAGGCTTCCTATTTTAAAAATTTTAAATGAAAGCAAGTTTTGAAAATAATTTGCTACTAAAAGTTAACCCCAAAAAAACCCAAAAACATGGAATGCATGTACATGTTTTATGGAATTTATTGTCAAGTTCATAAAGAATTTATTTTTTCTACTTTAAAATAGATGCTTATGGATCCTATGGGAGGAATAGTGATGACAAATGATGGAAATGCTATTCTTAGAGAGGTAGGTTTATTTAACGATGTTCGATCCTGATATTTAAAGTCTTAAACTTTTTTTGCCAAGTATATTTTTAGTTTCTACAAACATAGCTTAATTAAAATTCAAATCAAAATATGGGGGTCAATACACTTCTTTTTGCGCTACAGTACATTCAATATGACCTTTTTTGCACTGAAATTTGTGTCTTAATTAAAAATTAAATTTTTGATGTTTTCCCTCCAATATTTTTATCCGATTAAAGCATGAAACAAAATGAACTCTAAGTTTGTTTTAAAAAAAGACACTTAAAAATTGTGACTAAGAAAAGTTTCAATTTGCTTTGCACAATCAATTATTTGACCTTTCTGCACTAATAAAAAGTGATTTTTCTGGCATTGAAAATTTAATAAGCAAGAAAATTATTTTAAAGTCTTAAACTTTTTCTGATTTTAAGCAAATAGGTCAAATTTATCTTGAATATTTAGAAAAGAATATCAAAAGTGGGGGTATATGATGTAAGTTTTTAGATATTACTAAAAAAGTGTTTTCCCAGATTTTCAGAATATATTTACTATATTTGTCACACTTTGTTGATAGAATTCATAAGAAATAATTTAATAGATATTTCAGAACCAGCATAACACATTTCACTGCAAAAAACAGCTTTGTGTGCAACCAGGATGGAAAAATAGGAATCCAAAACTAGGAGACTTATTGTTCACAGAACAATAAGAGGTCTTTCCACCTTTTGAATTTCAATTTCATTTAATATTTATCTATTTAAAATTAAATTTCATTAAAAAGAAACCAGGAATGGCTTAAAAGAAGAAAAAAAAAATGAAAATGAAATTTTTTTTTTTAGGTGACCTTGACCTTTGACCTTCAAGTCAAATTCAAGGTCAAAGGTCAAGGGTCACATTGTAATTAACCCCATGTCTCTATGACTTATAGTTTTCAAGTTATAAGGTTTAATATTAAGCACAAAAGCATTTAAGGGCAGTAACTCATTCAAGGAGTCACCAGATCCTTTTGCACTTGAACGTAAAAGTTTTGCCTAAATTCCCATAAGACATTAGAGAAGGTTTCGTGTCTTTGCGGTTTACGGTTTTGGAGCAATAGCAATAAAAATGTTTTTCGTACAAGGGACAATAATTTTTAATAGGGTCAATCTTAAGGGACGAGAATAAAATCTAAGACAGTTTTAAAAGTACATATTAATGATGCATAGACATTATGCATATGTTGAAAGACAAAAGAGATATAAAAAGAGCTAAATTTCTCAGTTTTGGAATGACCTTGACCTTTGACCTTTACATGAATTTTATGCTCAAAGGTCAATGAATCTTATGCAGTTGGTCCCATGTCACTATCACTTCTCGTTTTGAAAATTTTTAATTATTTCTAAAATTCAAAAAGTTTCAGGGGCAATAACTCATTGAAGAAGTCACCGAAGACTTTCGCAATGAATAGATTCCAGAATCCTCTCAATTAGTCGAAGACTTTAGTGAAGGTTTCATATTTGTACGGTTTATGGTTTCGCAGTAGTAGCGATAACAAGGTTTTCCGCACAAAGGGCGATAACTTTTAATAGGGTCAATGTTACGGAATACGAATTGAATCTTTAAGATAGTTTTAAGAGTACATATTAATGATGCTCAGACAGTTTGTATATGTTAAGAGACAAAAAAGATATAAAAAGAAATTAATTTCTCAATTTTGGAATGACCTTGACCTTTGACCTTTACATGAATTTCAAGCTCAAAGCTCAATGAATCTTATGCAGTTGGTCCCATGTCTCTATCACTTCTCGTTTTGAAAATTTTTAAGTATTTGTAAAATTCAAAAAGTTTCAGGGGCAATAACTCATTGAAGGAGTCACCGGATACTTTCGCAATGAATAGATTCCAGAGTCCTCTCAATTAGTCGAAGACTTTAGTGAAGGTTTCATATTTGTACGGTTTATGGTTTCGCAGTAGTAGCGATAACAAGGTTTTCCGCACAAAGGGCGATAACTTTTAATAGGGTCAATGTTACGGAATACGAATTGAATCTTTAAGATAGTTTTAAGAGTACATATTAATGATGCTCAGACAGTTTGTATATGTTAAGAGACAAAAAAGATATAAAAAGAAATTAATTTCTCAATTTTGGAATGACCTTGACCTTTGACCTTTACATGAATTTCAAGCTCAAAGCTCAATGAATCTTATGCAGTTGGTCCCATGTCTCTATCACTTCTCGTTTTGAAAATTTTTAAGTATTTGTAAAATTCAAAAAGTTTCAGGGGCAATAACTCATTGAAGGAGTCACCGGATACTTTCGCAATGAATAGATTCCAGAGTCCTCTCAATGAGTCGAAGAATTTAGTGAAGGTTTCATATTTCTACGGTTTACGGTTTCGAAGGAGTAGCGATAACAAGCATTTCTTGCGAAAGGGGCAATAACTTTTAATAGGGTCAATCTTACGGAATATGAATTGAATCTTTCAAATAGTTTTAAGAGTACATATTAATGATGCTAAGACAGTTTGTATATGTTAAGAGACAAAAAAGATATAAAAAGAGCTTAATTTCTCAATTTTGGAATGACCTTGACCTTTGACCTTTACATGAATTTTAAGCTCAAAGCTCAATGAATCTTATGCAGTTGGTCCCATGTCTCTATCACTTCTCGTTTCAAAAATTTTTAATTATTTGTAAAATTGAAAAAGTTTCAGGGGCAATAACTCATTGAAGGAGTCACCGAATACTTTCGCAATGAATAGATTCCAGAGTCCTCTCAATGAGTCGAAGACTTTAGTGAAGGTTTCATATTTCTACGGTTTACGGTTTCAAAGGAGTAGCGATAACAAGCATTTCTTGCGAAAGGGGCAATAACTTTTAATAGGGTCAATCTTACGGAATATGAATTGAATCTTTCAAATAGTTTTAAGAGTACATATTAATGATGCTAAGACAGTTTGTATATGTTAAGAGACAAAAAAGATATAAAAAGAGCTTAATTTCTCAATTTTGGAATGACCTTGACCTTTGACCTTTACATGAATTTTAAGCTCAAAGCTCAATGAATCTTATGCAGTTGGTCCCATGTCTCTATCACTTCTCGTTTCAAAATTTTTTAATTATTTGTAAAATTGAAAAAGTTTCAGGGGCAATAACTCATTGAAGGAGTCACCGAATACTTTCGCAATGAATAGATCCCAGAGTCCTCTCAATGAGTCGAAGACTTTAGTGAAGGTTTCATATTTCTACGGTTTACGGTTTCAAAGGAGTAGCGATAACAAGCATTTCTTTCGAAAGGGGCAATAACTTCGAAAGCGGACATAGTTCATACGCGTTGGGTCAAATTTGTTCATAACTTTTAATGACCTTTACGATGAACAAAAAGTCTTTTCGATAAATGTCGAAACAAAAAATCAGCGGAAGAAGAATAATAATAATAATAATAACTAGGAGACTTACTGTTCACAGAACAATAAGAGGTCTTTCCACCTTCTTTGAATTTCAAATTTATTTTATATCTGACTCCTTGAAATTAAATTCCATGAAAAAGAAACCAAAATTGTCTTAATGGATAGAAAAAATAAAAATAAAAAAATTGAATGACCTTGACCTTTGACCTTGAAAAAATCTTCAAGGTCAAAGGTCAAGGGTTACAATGCAATTGACCCCATGCTTCTACGACTTATAGTTTTCAAGTTATAAGGTTTAATAGTAAGTACAAAGAAGTTAAAGGGCAATAACTCATATAATAGGTCATCAGATCCTTTTGCACTTATACAGTGAAGTTAGGCCTAAAGACCCTTAAGACATTAGTGAAGGTTTCGTGTCTCTACGATCTACGGTTTCGGAGGAGTAGCGATAACAAGGTTTTTAGCACAAGGGGCAATAACTTTTAAAGGGAATAATGTTAGGGGACAAGAATGAAATCTTTGAAACAGTTTTAAGAGTGCATATAAAAGATGCATAGACATTATGTATATGTTAAAAGACAAAAGAGATATAAAAAGAGCTAAATTTCTCATTTTTGGAATGACCTTGACCTTTGACCTTTACATGAATTTTAAGATCAAAGGTCAATGAATCTTATGCAGTTGGTCCCATGTCTCTACGACTTGTCGTTTTAAAAAATTTTAATTATTTGTAAAATTCAAAAAGTTTCAGGGGCAATAACTCATTGAAGGGGTCACCGAATACTTTCGCAATGAATAGATGAAGAATCCTCTCAATTAGTCAGAGACTTTAGTGAAGGTTTCATATCTCTACGGCTTATGGTTTTGGAGAAGTAGCGATAACAAGCATTTCTTGTGAAAGGGGCAATAACTTTGAAAGCGGTCAAGGTTCATTTACGCAGGGTCAACTGCAGTAATCTTTTATGGAGTACATTCTTATGGACTATAAATCTCATATTAAAGATGCTAATATAGATTGTGTATGTTAAAAGACAAAAAAGATATAAAAAATGCTTAATTTCTCATTTTTGGAATGACCTTGACCTTTGACATTTGCATAAACTTTTAGACCGAAGGTCAATGAATCTTATGCAGTTGGCACCATGCCTGTACGACTTCTTGTTTTCAAAATTTTTCATTATTTGTAAAATTCAAAAAGTTTCAGGGGCTATAACAGAAGGTGTCAATACCAATAGTAGTCTTTCCACGGTTTATGGGAAAGGTGGAAAGTCATAGTTCATATGCGTTGGGTCAAATATAACTTTTAATGACCTTTACGATGAACAAAAAATAAATGTCGAAACAAAAAATAGAAGTCTTTCCACAGAAAGGTGGAAAGACCTAATAATAAACAGAAGAAAATCAATAGGTCTTTCCACAGAAAGGTGGAAAGACCTAATTAACAGTACTGTTATAGTTCAAAATAGAAAAACTGATCATTTTCGTCTAAAAAACCTTCCGCCACAAAATATAGTCCCTAGCTTAATTCTACTTGAATGGAATTTAATCGCGGTTTTTTCACTGAATATAGTTAAATTTGCACTGTAGAATTCAAATTTAATGTTAGAACTTAAAAATGATGCAGAATTTTTTAAATAAAGGACCTGACCAAAATACGCTCAAAATCTCAGGATCGAACGTCCTTAAATGTTTGCATTTATGTGACAGTATTTAAAACTTATCCAAGATCCCTCTGATTTAGACCCTACCCCCTTTTATATTGTGATGTATGCTGGGAAAGTAAGATTGGATGCCATATACTAGTAAGAGGTGTTAGTATGCTTATCTCAAATATTTAACTTCCAAAATGCAAGAATTCAGTTAATGAGTAAAGATAATATAAATGACAAAATATTTAAAATTTTTCTTCAGATCAACGTCCAGCATCCAGCTGCCAAATCCATGATCGAGGTTGCTCGCACACAGGATGAGGAAGTGGGAGATGGAACAACATCCGTCATTATACTGGGTGTGTAGTTATATAAGAAAGAAACGTTATTATCTAGATACCCTCTTCAAGGACAGTAATTCAGCTAGTAATTTAAGAAGCAGCTCTGTGAGGAATATTTGGTTGATACATACAGATCTGTTTATAAAATAAGTATCACTTAATAGCAAATTTTAACAAAAACTTCTTAAATCTGAGGTGAACAAATTTTAAAAAGCAGTAAAAATAACAGTTGAATCTGATTGATGAATCAGTAATTGAAGATACAATCTTATCTTTATATTGCATTTCATATGATAGATTTATCTTTCATATTTTTAAATACCTCTGCTTACTTATTGTAGGAGGAGAGATGCTGTCAGTGGCTGAGCCTTTCTTACAACAACATATGCACCCCACAGTGATCATTAGTGCTTTTAGACAGGCCTTGGAAGATCTGGTCGAAATCCTCAGGGACAAAATCAGGTAAAAATTTGTATTCTTTTGACAGATTGAGATAAAACCAGGTTGAAAATTGTATTGTTTTGAAAATGTATATGAAATGTTCATGACACTTTAAAAAGTAAATCTAAGTTGGCTTACTTCCAAAAGATGACAAAGTTGTGTTCAACATATAAACATGTATAATATTTGCATCATCTTAAGTTTGGGCTATTGATTGGTTTCTTAACAACACCTGATTACTGTTTCTTGCAGTGTTCCAGTTGACATCACAAACAGAGATGAGATGATGAAGATCGTCAAAAGTTGTGTAGGAACAAAATTCATTAGCAAATGGTAGGTGGTTTGTAACAATTTTGATGAAGTAGATATTCAAATAACTTTTCAAAGATATGTCTTACTGTGCATACATGTACATGTGGATGTTACTGGTAAATCCTAGATAGCCAAGTTTGAAGTTAGCTATTTTGTGTTTCATTTAGTATTTTTGTATTTATTTTAGGGCTAATTTGGCTTGTGAGATTGCCCTGAAAGCTACATCTACTGTCCTTTTAGAAGAAAATGGAAGAAGAGAAATTGATATTAAAAGATATGCCAAAGTAGAAAAAGTAAGTGTTGTAGATTATCTTACCTTAAAGAAGAATAGTTAAATGAAGTAAACTATTTTTCATTATCCTTCACAACAAAACGGATCAGACTTTGATAGCAGGATGAACATGCTACTGTACATCTGTTTGAATACATTGGACTTTCAAATCTTTTAAAATCTCAATGGAAAAATACCTTCTTTTCATATGGTGTTGTGTTATAGAATATGCTAAAATGAACATGTCCATGGATTGAAACTTGACACCTTATCATAATAAATTAAATTTCTTTTTACAGATTCCTGGTGGTACAATAGAAGATTCCAAAGTCCTAACTGGAGTCATGCTTAATAAAGATATTGTTCACCCCAAAATGAAAAGGTTTGTCAAAATTAAAAGAATTTAAAGAAAGTAAATAATGACTACACAGATATAAATGTATAATAGAAAAAATACTCATATATTTTGGAAATGTTGAGTGAAAGATGATTATTTTGCAGGAGAATAGAAAACCCTAGAATATTATTGTTGGATTGTAACCTAGAGTACAAGAAAGGAGAGAGCCAGGTAATTAAAAGTGCTGCACTGATAACCAACTTCCTATTGTGTGCATTTAAAGTGCAATGAATGTAAAAAATTCTATCTCAAAGAATAGTTTAATTTGTTTGTTCATTTTGGGAAAATAGAGGACAACTATTACTTTAAATAATTTAATTAATTAATTTAAATTCAAAAATATTGAATTACATTTGAAATGAAAAAAAAAACAACAATTTCATGAAAGTAGTAGACTTAAAGAATAGTGGATTTTTGTACCACCTCCCTGCTTAATAAATGAATAGTAATTATGTTTTTTGGGGTGGGTGGGGGGATGAGCTTCATTATAGACGTACATGTAAATAGCTTTTACTCAAAATATAAATTTCTACCCAAAACACTGATTTCTTTTTTGCAGACTAACATTGAAATTACAAAAGAAGAAGACTTCTCGTAAGTATACAGTATTCCTGAATAAAGTTGTGAAATTCATGTACACATTTCTGTTACTTGAGATCAGATTCATGAATAATAATAGTTTCATATAAAAAAAAAAGTAGAAATTCCTAAGCTCTGGAATCTGGACATACAATTTTGTTTTTCAGTAAGATTTTGCAAATGGAGGAGGAATACGTTAAAAAGATCTGTGATGAAGTGATCGCCGTCAAACCAGACTTGGTCATTACAGAGAAGGGCGTGTCAGATCTGGCCCAGCATTTCCTGGTGAAGGCAGGCATTAGTTGTATCCGAAGAGTACGAAAGTCCGACAACAATAGGATAGCACGGTACTTAAAAGCTATGTCTGTAGAGACAAGTCTCCATAGCTTGATATCATTGTATTTACTTGAGCTTAAAAAAGACTGGGTAGATCATGAATTTTTATGCTGAAGTACCATTTTTCCTTCAGTTAAAAAATTTAAATGAATATCATTATGCAGGAAGTTGACCAGTGAAAGAAATTTTAAATCCAAAGCAGGTATGGAAAAGCTAGGGATAATAAAAAAGTCCATGTCAATTAAAGTGAATACTTTCTTGTGCTTTCAGTGCTTGTGGAGCAACCATTGTCAACAGAACCGACGAGATCAGAGAAGAAGATGTTGGAACAGAGTGTGGACTGTTTTACATTGAAAAGATTGGTGACGAGTAAGTTTAGTGTATATCAATCATTATGAAATGAAAAAAGGTCATTATAAAAGCACAAGAATTTTTAAAATGTGTATAAAGGTGATGGATATTTTCTAAACTTGATTCAAGATAATTAACTTATGCTTTTTGCTTGAATACACGGATGCCTTTTTTATTACAGAAATACAAATTTCTGTTTTTTTAATAAGGTATTTCACATATTTGGTGGAGTGTAAGAATCCCAAGGCCTGTACAATCCTGCTCCGTGGAGCCAGCAAGGATATTCTGATGGAAGTGGAGAGGAACCTACAGGATGCCATGAATGTGTGTAGGAATGTGATGCTGGAACCTTACCTTGTTCCTGGGGGTGGGGCAGCAGAAATGGCACTGTCTCAGGTAAGACGCATGTATAGAGCTACACGGACTGATATTTATTTCCAATGCAGCTTTTAACTACTTTGGAAATTACTTTTTGGTTTACAGACCTTTAAATTTTCCTTAAAAATGGTTTCATGATCTTATCTCAACTCTGTTCAGCACACTCACTGACTGGACTGAAAATAGTTCTTCATTCTGAAATCTCAGATATTAAAATTAATTTTACTCGAAATTGGAATACAGTTTTAATGCATTATGATTTTGAGAATAATTTGTTTCACAGTGACCTCCCTCGAAGCTTATGATTTGATTTTTTCATCTGTAATCAAGAATATTAAAGATTGCTATGTGTATGAAATTAAAATTGCACCCATAAATATTTAAATCATCTACTTAGAAGAAGTGTGCAAATGCTATTTTATGTTTGGGGGGCACATCCTCCATTTCTTTTTTTTTGGAGGGGGGTGGGGGGTTAACATCAAAATGTTTAGATATACCTGAATCAAGATCAGACCTTGGTAGACTTAATTTACTTATAAATCAATTTTTCAGGCTTTGAATGAGAAAGCCAAGAGTATTACTGGGGTACACCAGTGGCCCTACAGAGCCGTAAGTCGAGCCCTGGAGGTCATTCCTAAGACTCTAATTCAGAACTGTGGAGCCAGCACAATTAGAACTCTTACTGCCCTCAGAGTAAGTCAACATCTTTATTAGACTGGAATTTTTGTAGCAATTTTTCTGCTAAAAGGATTATTAAAAAGCTGCTGTTTCAAGACTTTGCTGAAAAAAAGAATTTAACTGATTAAGGTAGGAAATGAATTTCGATGTAGAATGATTGTAACTAATGATTTTCTTTCAACTAGGCTAAGCATGCCACTGCCAACAACACCAGCTGGGGTGTGGATGGAGAGACTGGTAAAGTGGTGGACATGAAGGATTATGGAATCTGGGAACCATTTGCAGTCAAAGTCCAAACCTATAAAACTGCTATAGAGGTAAAATAGAATATCTTTCTGTACATTTCCATCATTGTACTGTTTGATGGAGAATTTCAGCATTCCTTCAGGATTCTTATTCACACATAAACCTCGCTTTATTGGTTGCTTCTTTTTTCTTGCAGACTGCTGTATTACTTCTGAGAATTGATGACATTGTATCCGGAGTGAAGAAGCAGGGAGACATGGGTGGTGCCCCCGGAGGAGGTGCTCCTGCTGCCCCTCCAGAGGCCTCAGAGGGACCAGAGGCATAACCATACCTAATGATTAGATTCACTGTGCATTATGACAATGTGTTCACAGATCGCTGAAATCAGTCCCCTCATATTGAACAAATGTGAAGCTTGCTGTTTTATGTCAAGATTATGTTTTTGCCTATTTAGAGACATTTAATGTATATGTATTTTGTAATTCATATTTATCAAAAACTAAATTTTGAAGTAAAGTCCTACTTAAATCTATATTTGATTTTTTTTTCTGTTTTTGCAAAACTAGTTTGTGCATATGTTGAGGAAATTTTGAAATATATATAGAAAAAAGTGGTAGATTTGTTAACTTTATAAAGCACTGATGCCCATCTCTGGCAACTCACTTTCTCTAACGAAAAGTCAAGGTTAAGGGACCAAAAGTCTTTTTACTCAAGGAAATTCTGTCACAAGGAATATACCTGTGAAACATGACCAAATGCTCAAAAGTTATGGCCGATGTTCAAGTTTACCAAAAGTAGGTGAAACTCCATAATCAGAGGTTCTAAGATTTTCTGAACCCAAGGGAAGCTCTTGTCCTAAGAAATATACCTGTGAAAAATAAAAGTCTCGGCTCCAATTCAAAAAGAAAGTTGCCAATTATTTTAAGAAGTTTTAAGTTTGGTAAAATTTTGAAAAAGTGGGTTAAAGTCCAAGGTCAGATGTGATGTTACCCAATGAAAGAGCTTGTCACAAGGAATACTCATGTAAAGTATGCAAGCCATAGCTCACAAAATAAGGTAAAGAAATTTTTTTTTTCTGGATGAACTCGGACAGACAACCAGGGATAGACAGGACAATTGTAAAATATAAATTAATACCCCCAAATCTTTGATAATGGGTCATAAAGATCACAGTCACTTTTTGGGAAATAATTTATTTAACAGCAGTATAATAATAAAACATACTATATGCATGGTTTTAAAAAATTATTTCTGAAACAAGTGCCTGTTTAGGAATTGGATATATACTTCCAGTGTAGCCTTATGTTTAATAAAAAAAAAACAAATAAAATATGTTTATATGACAACAAGCAATGAAGCTCTCATGCCCTTTTATCATGACATATGTAATCCAGTTCAAAGCAAGACTTGGCAAATTATATTTGTAAGACATTAGAGAGTTATGTGCTTGCCATAAAAGGGGGGCTGATTTTGTAAACTGGTCCTACTTTCATTTTCAATGCGAGGACCAGTTTATCGAAAGATGGCTGCCCCCAGTGGAAAGGGGTTTCCAGATTTTCAACGATTAAAAATCCTCGCTAAAGATGAACTTACAAGCCTCTTGGATGATGTAATATGTTTACTATTGTTAATGAAATTTAATTGATAATGTTCAAGCACTTTAGCATGACATTATGTCCTTGTTGTCGATATCATTTCCAAAACGGTTTCGGTAAAGTAAATTATAAACATGTAGGCCTAATAAGAGTAAATCAACCATCCACCTACATATACTTTAATCATAAAAAAACCATCTATCACGTTCACTGAACGGGAATATACTTTAAACAAAACCAGGCAGCAAAAGTGGGCGTGGTTGTATTTACATTTACTACAAGTCACCGAGATTGAAAAAAAATATCATGAGTATTAATTAAAATTATATATACATATTTATTATATAGTCTATTTATATTCCCTATATAATGTATACAAGCGCAAACAGTTCATAACACTATATATTCACTGGATTTGAGGTCGTAACCGGGAAGTTCGCGTGTAGTGGCATTGTGTCACAATCAACATCAAACAACGTTGTAAACAATGGTTGCAACGGCCGCAACGAGCTACGTATATGGAGCAGGAAAAATAAACAAAACCAGGATTATTAAACATTTGGACGTCTTACACATAAAGTGAAAGGAAAACACGGAGGTGGTAATCTCGACATTTGTTTTCAACGACGGAAATTTGTTAATGAAAATGGTGTCGTCATTCAGCGTTCAATGTTTTATTAATTCAAATTCGGACTGTATAATAAAACAATTATGGACTCTTTTGGTGTTGAATATGATTTGTTAAAAAAAATATCATGACCTCGGCTTCGCCTCGGTATTGATTAAAATTATATATACATATATATCCATTGGGGTTCTCCTAATATAATAGAATTGGTTAGAGATTCTCTTATTTCCGAAGCATCACTTTTTTAATTTTAATTTTTTAGTTGCCTGGGAAAAAGGACTTGGTTATTGATGGAGACCTCATGAAACCACTAGACAGAATTGCTAGTATATCTCTTCTCAAGGTAAACCATGTGAAAATCTTTTATAGAAATACTTTTTAAAGAATCATGCCAAATACTTCTCAGTAAGATTAGCATATTCAAACAAGCAACAAGCCAACAACTGTACACTTCAATATGTAATAATTACTGAATACTGTATACAGGGAAATTTTCGCCTCTGTTTTATTTTTGCCCCATTTGCCCTTGTTACATTTGGGCAAATTTAATCTGGGGCAAAATCAAAGATCACTGTATAATTTCTTAAACAGAACTGGGAATGGGCAAATTTAAAACTGGGCATAATAGTTAGCAAGTGTAAAAGAGTGAAAATAACACTGGGTGAAAATAACCCTGTATACAGAAGCTAATATTTGGCTTTAATGAAAAGTGTGCCCATAACCAAAATAGAAAAATAATAATACTGTGCTTAGATGGGTTACTTTTTTTGTAATTTAAAAGTTTATAAGTTTTTAAAGTTTCTACAAATTTGTTCAATTCTGGAATGAAAATAAACTAAACAACTATCTTCTTTATGAGGTTGTTCTTCAATATTTCAGCAAAGAGGAGTTGAGAAAATCTACAAATTTGACAGTACCTTAAAGGCTATGCATGGCTGTGAACAGTAGGTGTTTCATGCAAATTATATTAAAATGTATCTTTGTATTTTGCAAGACATAGTTGTCAGGTAACATCTAATTAGATATACAGTGTACATTTTACCAAGGACACTACTTCAATAACAATAGAATGAAAGTCCCACCTCCATAAACTTTAAGACAAGGAGCATTGACTAGGACTTGGCTTTCTAATATTTCTCAACAGAATTTGAGAAAAATATGCAACTGTCAATATTGAGAATTTGAGCATATGTCATGAAAATGAATATGGTGTTTGGTTACAGTTTGAAAACCGGACTGCTAAAAAACAAAATTTCAGCATGCAAGGAGACAGGCTCATCCAACTGACTTCTGTATTTATAATGTAATAAATGACACAATAAATAAACATGTACTTCATGCTGTAGGAGGATTTACTTGGTCCGACCCAGGATGACCACAATGAAGGCTATTGCTGACCACATCAATTCCGATCTAAATATCAACTTCAAACGAAAATATAACATTATATTTGTTCCAAGAAAAGTAAGAAGAGTTTTTTTTAATCATCAATGTCATACATGTATATATACTTTGTATACTAGAGAACTATTTACAAAACAGTATTTACATGTCTAACAGATTGATAAATTTTGGCTTGAATATTACTAAGGAACATTTATCATGCAGTTCTTCCACTTAATCAAAACAAAAATGTACCATGATAGAGTTCTAATTTATAATATATAAATAAATTATATATAATGGTTATATATATGTATATTATTAAATACATGTTAATATATTTTTTTTATTATTTTAGTTACATACCTGCCTGTCTGTTCTGGAGTATGAAGGGGTAATTGGTCATGTGACTTTGAGTGAATTTCAATTAGACTTCCTTCCTCTAGACAAAGATATTCTATCTCTGGAACTACCAGAATTCTTCAAAACATTTTATCTTGTAAGTAGACATTTATACACATATATGCACATTATTGCTGATACTAAATAGAGAATTAGAAAGAATATTTAATTGAAACTACAGAATACCATACCTGTTGACATGCAGTGTGTAAATTCAGACATATTTATAGCCCGCAAGCTATTTCTTACTATCTTTACAGGAAAACGATCAGACTTGGATACATACTGTAGCCAAATCCCTTGTGCGGATACAAGCTCTTACTGGTGAAATCGGCCATGTACATTGTATAGGTAAAGGGGCTAAGGTAGGTCAAAGATAATTTGCCATGGGAATTTTTTAATGTGATCAGGGAATGTAAATAATGCTGTTTATAAAAGTTAAGATATTAAATAATAATAATTTTTAGGAGCTTTACAGTTTTAAGTTAATTTTTTGGATATTTTATAGATGACAAATGATTTGATGAACTTTTTGATGAAAAGAAGCTCATCTGACCAGGATTTTAGTAGACATGAGATAGGCACTCTTATCCTTATAGACAGGGGTAGGTAGCTTATCCTGATAAACAGAGGTAGGTTGTTTAAACCTGATAATCAGAGGTAAGCACACTTATCCTGATAGTGTATTGAAAATGTATAGGTATGAACCTGGATTATAGTATCTGATGATTTGTGTTTGATTTGTAGATGTGGATTATGTAACTCCATTGTGTTCACAACTTACATATGAGGGCCTCCTTGATGAAACATTTGGCATCAAGTGTGGTAAGATATAACACACTCGTAGCTAATTTACCTCTGTACAAATGTCAATCTAACTCATCGTCGCAAACCACAATCCTCTCCCATTCTGGCCGTGGTTGAATGAGAAGAGAATATTTCGTACTTCATTAAAATATTGACCAATGCGAGTAAAGCATAGTTGGTAGATAAACTTTGCCAAGACCTTTCAATAACCAATAGCAGTTTACAAAATATTTTTGTGTTCTGATGATGTCAGTGTTGATTTCAATTGTGATGGAAACAAATATTGTCATTGGCTGAACATGAAGTCACAGCATAGAGGCTTAAATATTCAAGATTAAGACAATTTATGTGATCAAGCAGCCACGAGTAGGAGAGAGCTGTATGCAGAGTCCGAACCGTGGCTTGAAACTATGAGTCTAACTTTACTTCTTCGTTAAATCTTTAATTTATATGTCTTTAACTGAGGTAAATATTGGGGATTACTTAAGTTTATATTTTTTGTAGTTTTGATCAAATGTTTAGCACAAGGTATTCTCTTTTTAGGTGCCATTGAATTTGGACCAGAAGTTACTGGGAAACAACAGAGTGCCAAGTTACTACTTAATTCAGATGATGTAGTTAGTATGAAATTTAATGTTTTTATGGACACATTGTACATGTACATTGTATATATATTGCTATTATGTCAGGGTGAAAGAAGATTTTAAAAAAAAAATTAAGACTCAGTGATATTGCAAGTGATTTCAAGTAATTAGCAAAATTGATATGCCAACATAATAAATCTAGATGTTTTCTCTCTGTAGATATTTGAAGACGTCAGAAATCGTCATTTTTCCCATGTCCTAGGATATTTAAGTTCAAAGGCCAAGCTACTCCAGCAGGATTTTGATGTAAGTAAAAACACTTTTTGCTGTAAAATGTCAAACAATGAGGCATTCTGGTAGTTTAATGTTTTCATTTACTGATCAACAGATGGGTAATTGTTTTTGTACTGCCTTTAAAAGATTTTTCTCAGTCAAATTGATTATAAATAATTCATACCAACCTTTGTACAGTATATGTATGTTGATGATGTGCAAATATTGATACATATCAAAAAGAAATGTTTTAACAATCATAACTAGACATTACATCATATCGATGTAGGAACAGGGATTCCACAAAGCTGCTGGCAACCGTAAAGTAAACTCCAGATTAAGATTAATCGGTTACTTGTACCACCTGTTCGAAAGGAACAAACTCTAGCTTTCACAGAAAATATACAAAATACTAAATTCTGTCACAAAGAGAATGATTTACTGAGGTTTTAAGTTCACAATATAGATCACCACATTTTGGTAGGACTTTTTTTCGGAGGTACATGTTGTTGTTTGGTATATATTGAAATGTGAGACAAAATTTCAGATTCCTTATTACGGTATGGATTATCTTTACTGATCTGAGCTGAAAGAGCAATTTTTCAGTATCTTTGATTGTGTCTTACAGAAAAGACATGGACTCAAGTCTGTTGGAGATATGAAGGACTTTGTTGCTAATGAACTTAGAAGACTCAAAGAACAAAAATCTGTGTTAGCCAATCGTAAGTTCAACTCCAGTTATCCATAATAAATTTAAATAAATCAAGGAACTCATTGTTACTATGTAGAATATTTGAAAAAGCTTGCTTATACTGTAAAACTTGTTTTAAGTAAGAACAAGAATTCTCAGGGATAACAAAGTTATCTTGGATCTCCATATAACATGGTATATATTTCAAGGAATTCCTTATACGAAAATAACGAATTACGGATATAGCAAAGTAATTTAATAGATCCCAGTGACTTCGTTATAAGTTTTACTGTAGCCCTGAATGTACATGTACATATTGTAGTTCATTTCAAAATTTGAAAAAAAATTCTTTTATTTGTTTATATATATAGACATTGGAGCCTGTGAGCAGATTCTGGGGAAGAAAACTAAAGGAGGATTTGAGGATTATCTACAGACAGAACACAGTGAGTTAGTTAGGGATTATTTTTTTAGTTGTCATTTTCCGTACTTCATGTTATGTGTATGTACTGAGTTTGAGTTTAATTGCAATCATCATTAATACTATATACTATGTTGCATGCAAAGGTAATAAAACTGGAATAAAAAAATAAAAATGAAACTGGAAACTTTTTCTTTACAATAGGCCTGCTGGAGAGTTCCAGTGTGAGAGACAACATAACATACATTGAAGAACTCATCTATAAACAGGTAATGTACTTTGGTCTAAAGATAATTACAGCACTAAAATGTAAAATGTCCAAAGTAATTGTTCTGGTACTAATAGTGTAATTATGTCAAAAGAAAACTTTGTAAATATTTCCATTTCCATTTTTTCTCTGTGATAACTCTTTGAAAGCAAGTTACACCAGAGTTGATTTCTTGATAATTCAACTAGAATGTAAATTTCGCCAAGCAGAGTTGTGGAAAACTGCCGGTCATGCCAGCAAAACCGACAAAAAATTCGCATGACCGGTAAAAATTCTATCAATGTCTGTCCAAATGACCGGCCTTTTTTTTGTTAAAGTTTTTCGTTTTTCCATTTATCATCTGTGCATTTCCCGTCTTAATTATCGTACCTTATATGCGATTGCGTAATACCTGTTCTTTAAACGAGATCAAGGCTGTAAATGAAAGCGAAATTAGCATGATTCTTGTGACCTATTAAATTTACAACTGGGGCAGAATGAGGTAGTTATCCAAGAAAAAAGTAAAGTTTAGAGGAGCTAAATATGAAAAATTTCAACAGAAATAATTCAAGCACAGGTTGGGAAAGCAGTAAATCTAGTACTTCCGACTGCCCCGGATTTTCGTTTTTTTTTTTTTACTGGTCGTGTTGATATCTTTATTATGATAATTAAAAGATAAATTCATATATCTGTATTCCATTCACTTTAAAAAAAAAATACCAACACAATTAGCACACCTGTGCTGACATAACAATTGTTGAACAAAAAGAATATAAAAACATCCAATTTCTTTAATCCAAAAATTAGTAAGGCTACACTAGTGAAAGTAATAGGTATGAATCTAGCTGAAACCTGCACAAATTATTAAAGTTTGGAGGTATGATTTTTTTTACCTGCTTGGACTGTGTTATTTGTGTACTAGTACAGTCAATTAAAACATTGAAAAAAAATACTTTTTTTCCAGGGATGGGGGAGGGGCATTTTGGAAAATACATGTAGAGACCATTCTCTTTACTTGGAAAATATTCAACCAACATGATCAAGTGTGTTTTATTCTACTTTCGGTTTAAAAAAAAAAACGATCCTGCTTTTAATTAGTTAATAGCTTACAAGTTAATTTATCTATGGTCTTGGGCTAATTCTTGCATAATCAATGCAATCAAATGACAGTCTCTCAAGTTAAATCCTCTACCCTGACAGCCTGAGGCATGTTAATTAGCCAGGTGGCTGTGTGCGTACTATATTCAACCGTCAAAAAGTGATTTCCTGTCGTGATATAAACAAAGGGATTATCAGCATGCACTGAATAAACAGAGCACCTAAGGAATATTACCTCAACTGGGCATATTTATTAATTTTTGGTTAGGAAATAAGGGCATGGCGCTGGAAAAAAGGGCATGGCGCCGAGAAAAAAGGGCATGGCGCCGCGCCATGCTAGTTTGCTTTTGATTTAACACTAATTATCGATGCAAAGATTTTTTGCAATTTCTAGACCCATTCTCTAGGTTTATATAATTCCAAAATCCATAAATGTTTTTTTTTTTTTAAATATTATTACACTCAGTATGCTGAATTAGCATTGTGACCTGCCCAAAAGCGTTGGAATCTAGTGCAAAAAATATTGTTATAAATGCAAAATTAAAAGAAAACGGAAGAGGACTTGGAAATGGAGACTGAATTTTGTATCATTATTAACATGATTTATTAAAAAGATGTTATAAAGTGAATAAATATTAAGGGTTTTTTTCATTTTGTGACTTACTATTTCGGACTGACAAAAATCACTTCGGACCGGCTTATTTTGTTTTCTTGCCGGTCCAAATGACCGACTATCTGAAAAAGTTTTCCACAACTCTGCCAAGTGAAAGGTCAGGAGCTATTGTCCAATGTATGTGTCTGTGGAGATTTAAGTACTCTATATTTAAAGAGTCTATTTTTTAATTATGAATATTAATATTGTGATATTTTATACAGGATAACATGTTGAAGACATTAAAGCTCATGTGTCTTCTGTCCCTCACTCAGAATGGAATACCTTCCTCTACATATAAAACTCTCAAGACCCACTATCTACAGGTAATATTTGAATATTTATGCAGGCATTCAGATATTAATCATAAAAAATGATTTGTTCAAGTGCATACATATTGATATTTTCAAAGATCAATTCTCCTGTAGTTTTTCATGCATTAATATTAAAGATCGCAGCCAATTTATCAATTCCCAGGCAGCTGACATACATGCATGAAGTGTAAAGATTACACTGTACATGTAAAATATATGGCTTGTAATGCTTCTATTTTTAGAGTCATGGTTTTGAGCAGCTGATCACTTTTTCCAACCTGAAGTTGCTGGGTATCCTGACAGAACAGGAAACAGGAAGTCAGGCCGCCACGCCTCTCAACAAGGTCACGTCTGGTATGGCTGCCATTACACGAAGAAGTACATTCCAAAGTCTTTGTAAAAAACTCTCTTTGGTAAGTGCCTGTTATCAGGGAAGGGTAAAATGTACATGTATTACTAGGAACTTAGTTTACTCAATCTGTTATGAGATGCATTTGGCTAATTCATATACAAATAGACAATATCCCACATCTTTGTATATACATGTAAATGTTAAAATCATTTCAAATTCTTTTCTCAAAACCCAGAAAATTAATCATATATAGAATTGGAAAAGTCTAGACATTTAAATATCAAAGCCTAATACATGTGTATGTATATATCTATAATGTTAAAATCTTTTCAAAAAATTCTTTTCTTCAATCCAGAAAAATTAATTGTATATAGAATTCAAAATGTCTAGAGAAACAAAACTGTAATTGTCTAATAAAAGTGTAATTATGATTCAATTAAGACAGAAATTTTTTTGTTTATTGATTTTGTTTATTAATGACAGATTCCCAAGTCAGATGACATTGATCTGAAAAACCCTACAGACATGTCATATGTGTTTAGTGGCGCCTACACACCTTTGTCCTGCAAACTAGTCGAACAGGTATATAAAGATCTTTCTTCATCGAAATTTAATGAAGTCTTAGATTAAAGATAAAAAAAATTATGACTAAAATTCATTTTAAGGTAATGATCATTTGTAAAGAAGTTATATTATGAAATTAGCACTGTCCATTTTTATCTAGGTTAGGTAAATTTTTCATAGTTATAAATACAATGTATGGACCATAGTTGATGACGCTGACTATTTGACACATTTCTATAACTTTTGAATCACATTATACTGGTATTGATTGAACCTTTGCAATGTTCTCTTAAAAGTTGATGAGGTACAGTGTAGGTTTAATATATTTTGGCAGGAACAAATAAAAATGACAATTCATTTGAAACTTTTGAAACCTGTAGCATTGTATGAATTTACAGATATTAACCAGAGGGAGTTTTGCTGGTATGGAAGAAATCACTAAATACCTGCCAGGAGGGGTTCACAGTGAAAACCATGTCAAAGCATCAAAAGGTATAACCAATGCTTCATTACAAGTCCATTCATATTCAGTGCTTATAAAGCTAGACACTAGGTTTTCATTATTTTCCATTAATATTAAGAAAATCATCAAATAGGAACAAGATTTTTTTGATCCCAAAATTTGTCACCTTGTGCAACATATTTTATGTTTTTCTTTATTTTATTGTATTTGCTGCCTCTTCATTTATTGGTTGTAGTTTAAGTAGAATGCTTCTATCTTTTTCCTCCTCTGCTTTAATGAAATTTTTTGTCGCACTAATAGAACTGATCACATTTATAAATCAACCACAGTATAGATTTTTATTTAAAGTGTATTCCTTCATGTTCTGTTCTTTAGTCAGAAATCAGATTATAACTTCAATGTTCAACAGTGTTGCAATAAAAATGATTTCTTGTTCTCACAAATTTATAGGTAGATAAAAGGAGTACCGATAATTTAATTGTGGCAATAAAAAAATCTATGCATCATTCAAAATAAGGATGGAAGGTGGAATATTTGCTAACCATTCACCAATTTCAGAAAACAAATGAAATATTAATCCTTTACCTGGGTTTATTTTACAAGTCAGCTTTTCGAGAAATTAGATAATTTTGGTAACCAACAAAAATGTACTTCATATAATTTTGCATGAACAAACATGTATATGATATAATTTTGAAGTGATAACTGGTTCCAAAAATTCATCTACAATTCCAACACAACCATTCACATTATTATACATACTTTAATCCAGACAGCAGCACCACATCAAAAGACAGATCAGGTATGAATTGATATTTTTATAGTGTTACAGAAGTTGCTTTTTTAAATAGTACATGCATACTAAAAATCCTATTTACCAATTTTAAATTTTCCATAAATATGCATTGTATTTTGCACTTATTAACAACATATTTACAGCATAAAGGGCCTACATATTTATATATACACCCCTGAAAATATCAATACTGCATTCGAGAACAGTCAGCCTTTTATTCCTGCTTATATAGTTAGGAATACATTTACCTGGCATTAGAACCACGGTGTTTAGGTGTGTGCAAACCTCATGTTTATTAACCTTATGTCAAATTTCTTGGTTTGTGGTTAAGGTTCCAAGATGTTTTTGTTTTTTATCTTATATTGTGTAATTGCTGCATGATAATTTGCAAACAGCTTTAATTATTACTGTTTTGGTAATTTTTTTTTTTTTCAATGTTAAGTTCACTATCATTATCTAGATTAAAACTTAAAGCTTTTGTAATCCATGTTTTAAATATTGAAGGTAAAAAAAAATATGACAATAAAAAATTATTCAGTACAGGTATTTATTTAATCTCTGGATAAGAAGATGGGCGCATTTGGCGTGTGATCTGCAGGAATCATTTGTACGAAACATTTATGGTTTAAATGTCCATGATTTGGTTGGCTGAACATAGCTTGTCAGATTTTACAAACACGTCCATAGGTTTTTTTCAATTAGTTTGAAAGTGTGATATTGTAACATTTTTGTCCGTTTTTCCTAGGGGGTACTATAACCTAGTAATGTTTCAAAAAAAATAAACACCTAAAATATTTAATGCATATAGATGCATGATGCGTGTACAGGTACATTATATAGAATAGAAGATTAGAATTGATTTCACTCGAGAACCAAACTGAACCAAAATTAATCTAATTCAAAATTTTAATATATCGGTACATAAAGCAAAACTGACAAAATAAATGGTTGTTTGCATGAAAAAAAAAAATTAACGCCCTATGCCAGGCTCGAACCAAAAACTTTTTGATGCCAGTGCACTGGACAGTTAGCCCACCTTAATTATCAAAAAAACAAACAAACAAACAAAGTCTGATGGCAACTTTTGTATTTGTATGGAGAACATATTTCATTTTATTTACAGTTGTAAAATCTTGACAAAGCTATAATACCTGAAATTTTGATAATTTTTTTAATTAATTAATCCAATTAACAGGTAAATCCGCCAGACAGGACCGCCCAGTCAGTAAAGTTGTCCTGGTATATTTCCTTGGAGGCTGTACTTATTCCGAGATAACGGCCCTCAGATTCCTAGGTAAACTCAAAGGTAGGATACTTTAATTAAATCATAAATTTGTTATAAATAAGATTTTTTATGTTCTTCTAAACAGAAATTTTGTGTAACAGTCAATCACTTTGAATGTGTATGAGTATGATTTTTTTTTTCAGTTAAAATTTACTAAAATTTTGGGAAATTCATGTTTTAATTAATGCATTTTCTTGTTACAGGTTACATCTTCATCATAGCTACCACTGCAATCATCAACAGCTCCACCATGTTAGAATCAGTGATGGAGAGACCACCTATCTAGTTGCAATGAGTTTTATTTATGTTATTTATTTATAATATTGCTGTGACCTATGAAAATTTATACCATACAACATATTGACAATATGATTGAGAAAACATCAAAGAGAGAGAGAACCATGCATGTTTTCCAACAGCCACAAACAGTGTTTGGTAACTATGGACTCTGCACTCCCATCTCATATAAGTGACTGCAACCTTAAAATAACAGTTTCACTTTAATTCAATCCATGGTGGATGTAGGAAAATGGGAAGTTTCTGATTAGATCAAGATGTAACATGAATTTTATGTACTTATTATTGGAAATGGAATTAAGGGAGTGCACAGTATAATAGGAAAGGGTAAAAATGCAATGGACCAAACTAGGATTTAAACTGGCGAGCCTCAAAATCTCCAATCAGGTGCTCTTCCAACTGAGCTAAATGAATGTGTCGGATATGGCACGCCAAATTCACAAAAATGAGATAAACCTAGTTTCACAATTGATAAACTAGGTTTATCGACTGTAAACTATAGTTTACAAACCGTAAACTATAGTTAACGATTCGTTAAGTATAGTTAACGAATCATGAAGTATAGTTTTCATCTGTAAAACTATATTTAACGGTCGTTAACTCTAGTTTACGAATGCTAATCTAAGTTTATCTGTCTGAATAAAGCGTTAACAATAGATTTTGTTGATAAACATAGATTCACGTTTGTAAACTATAGTTTACAATCGTAAACTATAGTTAAGAGTTGTTAATCATAGTTTCACAAATCGTGAAACTATATTTATCAGATCGTTAACTATAGTTAACGGTTTGTAAACTATAGTTTACAAATCATTAAACTGTATTTATTAGATAATCTATGTTTTGCAATCGCAAATGATCGTTTTCGGTGTTAAGTATAGTTTACGGTTGTGAAACATAGATTATCGCGTTAACTATGGTTTACAGAAGTAAAATATAGATTAACGTTGTTAACTTTAGTTTACAGTCTGTAAACTATAGTTTACAACCGATAAACCTAGTTTATCGACTGTGAAACTATGATTAGCTCATTTTTGTGAATTTGGCGTGCCATAGTCGGACTATCTGGCTATGGACGATCAAACTTTCCTCACCACCACATATCTCCTTCCTTAAAGTCTTAACCCCTAAAGACACCAACTCAGGCTCTTCTGTCTGGAACATTATGTTACTGTGTTTATGTTGACACGTATAAGTGAACCAATCAATAATGAACATCATCAATTTGCCGTCGGAACCCATTCAATTCAGTGTAACGGAGAGAAAAACCCCTGGGTTCCGCCAATGCAATTTGCTTATCAAGAACGAGACAAAACCAGAATTTATGATGCACCTCATACCAAGTAATGGCATTTACATGCACAACTATAGGATTTTTTGTTGAATGACCTTTGAGTGAATCCAATCAACTGATCTGAATATATTTTCATAAAAGATACAAATTTTACTGATAGAGTTTTATAAAGGATCCTTGCTCATGTTTGCTGTTAATAAAATCATATATATTTCTCATCAAAGTGTAAAGATGTGAAAAACTTATAAAATGGACAAATTGAGTGGTTGTTATGTGGAAATGATTAATTTTAATGAATTTAATTGTATGTGATACTATTTTAAACATGACTACTTTCTTTAATGATGAATTGCAGTACAGCCTATAGATTTAATAGGAAGTATTATACATGTACTTGTGTATATTGAACAATTTACAAATAAAATTTTCATAACATAGTATTTGAGTTTTATTTTATTTTCTCATATTCTTTTTGGTCAATCCTTGGTCATTTTTCTTTGCATTAAATGTCAATTAATTAGCTCACATCAACGAAGTTTGGGGAGCGTATGTGATTCTCTTGAAGTCAGCATCCCAGGTCAAGGTTTTTGGAGCAGTTTTCTTTTTAATTACTTCTATACCCTTTACTATAATTCCTGCTGCAATTTCAGACATGCATGGATTTATTGTGTGTTGTTTAATGTCAACAGACAACATTTGTTGAGGTGAGTTCTGTAATCTGTGATTACCTGATTGAAATTCTGTTTGAAAGTCAAAATGGGAAAAAAAGAATGGGCTTATTTTTATATCTGTACACTTTTTGCATTTTAAACTTCTCCAATCCCTTTGGGTTATTTTCAACTTACCGTGGTAACTTCCAACAAAAAATAATTATAGGAAGGAGAAAATTAAGCAAGATGAAAATTCTGAATGAAAAAAACATCTCATGAAAGACAGTCAAATATCAAACTTATATGAATGCTCATTATACAAATTATACAGTGCATTAAGTTAGTTCTTTATTTCAAGGCTTCCACAAGTATATGTAGGTTTGTATGGAGGGTAATAGTGCAGACATGTACATTTGTAAATTCCAACTTGCCATAAGGCCAAAAAAAATTGTTTATCAGGCCAAAAAATTCAATGCGGCAGGCAGTTTTTAGCTCTACTGGTCAGAGACCAGAAGAGCTTATGCGATAGTAATGCGTCCGTCGTCCGTCCGTCTGTAAACAATTTTTCAAAATGCTACTCCTCGTACAGTTTTGGTCCGATTTCAATATAACTTGGCACACAAGTAGACTACACTAAGATACATAATTCTGTGCATCGGTTTTTGATTTCGATGAACGGTGTTGCCATGGTTACTAAAAATAGAAATTTCTGTGAAATTCTTTCAAAATGCTACTCCTCCTACAGTTTTGGTCTGATTTCAGTATAACTTGGCACACAAGTAGACTACACTAAGATACATAATTCTGTGCATCTGTTTTAGATTTTGATGAACGGTGTTGCCATGGTTACTAAAAATAGAAATTTCTTTGAAATTCTTTCAAAATACTACTCCTCCTATAGTTTTAGTATGATTTCAATATAATTTGGCACACAAGTAGACTATACTAAGATACATAATTCTGTGCATCGGTTTTTGATTTCGATGAATGGTAATGACATGGTTACTAAAAATAGAAATTTCCGAGAAATTCTTTCAAATTGCTTCTACTCCTACAGTTTTGGTCTGATTTCCATATAACTTGGCATACAAAAAGACTATGCTAAGATACAATTATTCTGTGCATCGTTTTTATTTTGATGAGTGACAAGGATCATTTTTCTATTTATTGCTGTTTTGAAGTCTCAAGTCCCAACTGCTACTTTTCTCTTCCTTTGTTTTAAGTATAAACCAGTAGAGCTACAGTCTCAACAGAGACTTCTGGGTTTGTTTGTTTTTTTTTTGTTTTTTTTTTGAAGCATGTTATACCTTTTGTAAGCCACCTGTTCAATAAAATGATAATATCCATTAATTCTTAATTTTTTGTTCCCTTGAATAATTTTTTTTTGCCTCATATCAGTTTTATGTCTACCAATCTCTACCCAGAGTTATCGTTCCACTTATTCGTGTTGTAGTGAAGCGAACGACAACTCTGGTAGAGACTGTATGTCTACATGTACATATGCAGGTAAGTAATTCTGACATCCTAGCAGGTAGTTTCCAAAAATGCATTGGCGTTGACCTTGTGTATTTTTGATGTAGTAAACTTTACTTGATACTTTTCAGAATCTTTATCACCATACTCTGAATAAAATGAAATCCATGCAATGACTATTTCAAAATTGTAAAGACAAAAATTGCTATTGGGATTTGATTGCAATTTTTGTATTTAGTATGCCCGGCGACCATGATGGTAAACAAGGTTCAGTAAAGACGCAAAACATGTAAGGTGGGACCAATATATTTTTATTATGGTTGCTTAACCTGAAATGAAGTCTTAATGAATATGTTCAACATGTACAAATATTTAGTGTCTAGTCCTAACATAACCATGTAGAAAAAAAATCTCCTTTTTTTCCCAAAAGGATAGAGAAGCTTACAAAACTGTAAGAAAGCATTTTCGTATGTGATAACTAAATTTTTATCAAACATATTACCATGTAGTCCAAAAACATAAAATTAAATATTCCACCAACATTAAAAAAATTTGAAATGAAAACTAATTTCTGAAACAAGTGTCAGAAAGTTAGCAAAAGTTGAAGCTGTTTAAGCAAAAAAATTAAAACATGATTTCTTTCATGCATTGTCTTTATACACATTCCTTTATATCAATTATAACTATTCAATTGAATAAAATATTCATCTATATGGATGCAGTCCTTGGAAATGGACAAAAGTCACAAACTCATTCTTATTTTCATGCATTGTATTGAAATATTTTGACTCGACCAGATTCCTCACCAACAAAAAACTGATTATTGTACTCCTGAAAATTGATGCACTGGGGTTTTCCCACTTCATTCAGAATTCTTAATTGTTTTCCTTTCGGTGTCAGAATATGTATGTTACTTTTTCCCATGCTATTCACGTATATCATCCCAAACCTGTCCACTGTTAATCCATATGGGCTTTTTAATTCCTCATGGTTGTATGTAAACAAAACATTTCCTTTTCTGTTTTCTTTTCTGACGAAGTTATCATTGAAACTGGAATAAATGATGTTTTCCTCCATATCCACAGCTACATCATATACACGGTTTACATTATTCGTTTTTCTCAACTTCTGAAAATTCATATCCAATACTTCTACTGCTGAGAGACAACCTACTGCAATAGTATTACCTGACTGTGAGATTCCAAAGCATTTACAGTCAAAGGTGATCCGTTTTACTATATCGAGTGAATCAGTTTTCATTAGCAGAATCTCTTTGATTTCAGGAAATGTAACAAAGATGTGATTCTCACTACAAAGAGAAACATCCCATGGGTTGTTTTGGAAAGCTACTTCTTTCAAAATAACCCCATCTGTTCTACAGCGTATTAGTTTCTTCTGCACATGGTCAGTCAGCAAAAGTCCATTATTTCGTAGAAAAACTCCACCCTGTAAATCAGCACCTTTGATTTTAAAGTCAGAAATTATTTGAACTTTAGCATGTTTCATACTAAGATCCTTTAGAATCACAGATTCTTTGCACTCCTGTAGAGAAATTTCAGTTAAACAAGGTAGATCAATCAGTTCTCTGACATGATTATGCATCGTAGACTTCATTCCAATTTCTAACTTTGACATTTCAAGCTTTCTCACTTTTTGAAATATCTGTTCCAATTTGACATATGACAACACAAAGGCTGATTTGGATGATTCTTGACAAGATAAGTTTTTCCCAGTTGCTTCTTTCCAGTATTGTAGATAACATCGTCTTTGCTCTAAAGCTTCAATAGATTTTTCAAGTTTTGCTTTAGCTTCTTTGGACAACTTTGCTACTTCATTCAGGTGTTTTTCTCCCAACCTTTTAATGGATTCTATAATTTTATCTTTTGTTTTAGTAATATCATTTACAATTTTGTCAGCTATATCCTCGATATCAGCAAGATTACTTTTTTCTTCTTTAATTACTGTTTCTAAAAGATCGTCTAGCACATCCATGTCACCTTGCAAACATTTAACACGTTCAGGACTTAGTTTTTCCGCAACTTCTTCTATTGGGCACATACTTTGACAACTTCTATGCTCTTTTGTAGCACATAATACACAACATGGTGTGAAATGATTTTCACAAAACATGTCAATTTTTCGTCCTTTGTGAATTTCGCAGATGTCCATATTAAAGTTGGGAGAGGGCTCAATAAAATTTTCATGTAAGGGAATTCTTTCATGGTGAAACGAGGACTTGAATTTTTTGTGACTCGTAAAACAATCTTCACACAGGGCTTCGGTGCATTCCTTGCACAAGCTTCTTGCTTCATTCTCTTTTCCTTCCCTGTTGCATGGGTTACAAAGAATTTGAGAAAAACTGTCGCCTTTCCTCACTAAAGAACTCAGATGCTCATTTTCAGGAAATTGACTGACCCATTTGTCCAAAGGAAACTGGCCAATTGCTCCCGGCGCGGGAACGAATGCTCTACACAAGGGGCAAGGAAACCCGAGTGGCTGATCATCGTTTTCCTTTTTCGAACATGTAGCTTTAATGTGAGTTGATAGGCAGATTTGACAAAAAGTGTGTGCACATGGTAAATATATCGGTGATTTGAAATTCTCTAAACAGATAGAGCATATGGTTAAATCCAATTTTTCATGAAGAACTTGTGTTCCCGCGGTTGCGGTGGCCATCACTGAAAAATGAAAGTTGAACTTTTCGGGAGCCCGAGCCCGATTGATTTAATCACATGGGTGGCAGGGGTACCATTTAGTGATTTATGAGCTCTGCTTAGTAGTCCCTGCAAGTGGTTATTTTATTTCATAAACCAAATAGAACTCTTCTAATCTTCTATAACATATATATCACACACCCAAATTATCGGTATTATTTCGGTTTGATGGGAAGATCATATTGATGATGCATAGCGTCGGAAGCAAATTGAAAGGGAGGGGGGGGGGGGCTAAACCAACAAAAAAGTTAAACCTCAATTTCTAATGCCTAATATTATGTCTATCTTTGAAAAAAAAAACCGGGGTGGAGGTGGGGGGTTACCCCCCTCCCACTTTTTTTTTCAAAGACAGGCAATTACTATAACATTATAAATTGAGGCTTACTTTTTTCCGTTGGTTTAACCCCCCCCCCCTTTTGAGTTTCAACTAGCCACCCCACTTCCAATTTGCTTCCGACGCCCATGCAGATATAGAGATTGTTATGAATAGTGAACAACTAACCATTATACTATAATGGATTTCGGAACATAAAAAATACAGTTTCTATGAGGGTAAAAAAAATTACAGAGAGAGTACTCCAAGTATGTCACAATGGTCACTCCACAGTATAAAGTTGCCACAAATATTGCATGATTTTTCTCCGCTTTCGCAATAAGGGAAGAGATGTGGATTTCAAATTAATTCCACATGCACATTACTTGTGACAAGAGCTTTCTAAATATGCCATGATTTTTTTTTTTACCATGTATTCTCGATCTTGCAATTGGATCCATTTTTCAGAAATATTTTTTTCTTACAATTCAACTTTTGACAGAGAAGAGATGGGGCTTTCGTATTTGACATATGCATTACCTATTACAAGATGTTTCTAGTTATTTAATGATTTTTGATCCCTTGATCTTCAGGTTCGACCAATTTTGCAAAAAAAAATAAAAAAAATTGGTGATTAATTTTGAATGAAATATGATTGGATATTCATAATTGACAACTATGGCATCAATAATAGCATTACACCCACTAAGTCACCGAAAGCGGGGGGGACCACAATTCTTCTAATTTGCTTGTTATGAATTAGATTAAGTAAAATACCATTCAGACAAATCCATCGTATAAGAAAATCCACAAATAAGCAACTACAGTCTAAACTGATGTACAAACACCGGTACCATTTTTATCATTTAGAGAATTCGACTCTTACCTTAGATTACAAGTACGCATATTCCGCACTGGATACTTACTTACAAGGTCATTAAGTAGAATGAGTGCAGTAAGATACATGTATATTTTTAGACCCTAAAGAAATACACGTAGATCACCCAAGGAATTGCAGTGATCAAAGTTCACAAAACGAAACCAGAGGTACTGTGAGCACTGAGCTCAATAAATGATACCCCTCGCCTCCCATATAATGGCAAAATAAGAATCTGTGAAAATATCATTAATTTTATCCAGTGATATAGGAGGAGATGCGGAATAAGATGGATGGGTTCGATGAAACTAGCTACAGCCAATTGTCAAGGCAGGGACGTAGCAACAGGGGGGCCTGCCCCCCCCCCCCACTTTTTCCCTCAACATTACCTTAACTATAGTAAATGTTTATTGAAAGGATGGTTGCCCCCCCCCCCCCCCACTTTTTACCTTAGTATAGTGATATCAAGGAATTATATGGAAAAAATTGGAAGTGAAAGTAACTTGGCTTTGAAAAAGTTGGCTACTAAATTAATTTAATTAAAATGGAAAGCAGCTAATCTGAATTTATTTTTCTTTAATTTTTAGGATAATATTATTATATGCTTCCTATATTTAAATTTTTCTTATTTTATGGTAAAGTTGTCACATAAAGATTCAAAATTATACAAAAACAAAAAAGTTTTGATCGTTTACATTTATTCATCGATTATGTAATAAAACAATTATTCCTATTTTTCAGTCAATACTTTGATTTAGTCACCTTTAAATAATAATATTTACCTCATCCTTCGGGCTCGATGAATGGCTAAATTGCCTCAAAAACAGCAATAAATTTAATTATAACATTTCTTGTCCATCGGTACACAGTCGACAGACTGTAAATTGCAATGTTCGTAGTCTACAACAAAGAATTAAAATAACAAACGAACTTGGCAAAGAAATGATCAACATTACAAATTCTTCAAAAGATTTACATTGGTATTATACTCCTTGTTGGGAAGTTAGTCTTGTAAAGACAACTCCAAATGAGTTTTTGTAAATATTTTTTATGAAGTTTGCATGATTTAAAAAATGATAAAATTACATGTAAAAATACATTTATATACTCATTGAATTGTGGATCCAGAATATATGTATATGTACATGTCATAACATGATAATATGAGAACTTGAAATGGAATGGAGAATTAACTATACCAAAAATTTTTAAGAGTTCTGTCCCTCTCCTTGTAAGTGCAAAAACAAAATCTATTTTCTATTCAAAAACATAAAAACAACAGTATTTACTTTTTGGGACAGGAGCTTTGCTCCTATGAAGGATTTTGTCAGTTTGAAGGCTGCCTTCAACACCCAGGTCCCCATTAAAATCCTGACTTCACCATGTATTCATAATGTCCTAAAACATGATGATCAAAACTTTATACAGTAAATTCAAATATTTTCACAGTACCCCCAGTCTCTGCAACAAAGAATCGGTTACTATTCTCCTGAAATTTGATACACACAGGCTTTTCAACTCCTTCCAAAATTCTTAGATTTTCACCATCTGGTGACAAAATGTGTATATTATTACTTTCGTAACCATTCACATAAATATTTCCATGTTTGTCTACTGTTAGTCCATATGGACTTTTTAATTTCTCATGGTAGTATGTGAACAACACATTTCCTTTTCGGTCTTCTTTTCTGATGATATGATCAATGTAACTGGAGTAAATGATATTTTCCTCCATATCTACAGCTACATCATATATACCGCGTAAATCATGCGAACTCCTTAAGTTTTGAAAATCCTTGTCCAATACGTCTAATGTTGATTCACTACCAATTGCAACAGTGTTACCAAACAGTGACATTCCAAAACATGAACACCCAGATTCGATATATTTTACTTTATTCAGTAAATCCGTGTTTAAAATAAGGATCTTTTTCACATCTGGGAGTGTAACATATATGTGGTTTTCATCATAGAGAGAAACATCCCATGGACTGTCTTCAAGGGTAACTTTTTTCAAAATGCGCCCATTTGTTTCACAGCGTAACAGTATTTTCACTGCAGAATCGGCCAGGATGAGTTCATTGTTCCTCAGATAAACTCCACCTTTTAAATCAAGTTCATCAATATTGATTTCAAATTCAGAAATTAATTGAACTTTGGCATGTTTTATAGTAGTTTCATTAAGCATCAAAGATTTTCTGCCCTCCTCTAAAGAAATTTCGCCTAGGCTAGGTAGTTCAATCAGTTCACTAACACTCTTGTGTATAGTAGACGTTATTCCAACATCTAGCTTTGAAACATCCAGTTTTCTCAAATCTTTAAATATTTGCTCTAATTTTACGTATGACAGAACAAACACCGATTTGGACGATTCCTCTTCAGGTGATAAATTTTTTGCAGTTGTTTTTTGCCAGTATCTTAGATAACACAGCCTTTGCTCTAAAGCTTCAATAGATTTTTCAAGTTTTGCTTTAGCTTCTTTGGACAACTTTGCTACTTCATTTAACTGTTTTTCCACCAATCTTTTCAGAGATTCTATAGCTTTTTCTTTTGTTTTAGTAATTTCATTTACAATTTTGTCAGCTACATCATCAATGTGAACCAGATTTATTTTCTCCTCTTCGATAACCATTTCTAAAAGAGAGTCTAACCGACCAACACCATTTTGCAAAAAAACTACACTATCAGGACCTATAAGATTTTCAGTAACTTCTTCAATTGGGCACAGCCTTTGACAACTTCCATGCACTTTCGTTGCACATAAAACACAACATGGAGTGAAATGACTTTTACAGAACATATCAATTTTCCGTCCGTTGTGAATTTTGCAGATGTCCATATTGAAGTGCTGATAAGGCATAAATGCATTAAAAATTTCACCAATTGGAATTTGTTCATGGTTAGATAATAGTTTGAATTTTTTGTGATATTTTAGGCAATCTTCACACAGAGCCTCTGTGCATTCTTTGCACCAGCTTTTTGCTTCATTCTCTTCGTCATCCTTGTTACACGGGTTACATAGAATTAAAGAGAGACCGTCGCCTTTTCTAACTAAAGAACTCAGATGCTCATTTTCAGGAAATTGACTGACCCATTCGTCCGAAGGAAACTGACCAATTGCTCCCGGTGCTGGAACAAATGCTCTACAAAGGGCAAGGAAACCCGAGTGGCTGATTATCGCTATCCTTCTTTGTACATATAGCTTGAATGTGAGTTGATAAGCACAAGTGACAAAATGTGTGTGTACAGGGTAAATACCTCGGTGATTTGAAATTCTCTAAACAGATAGAACATATGGTGAAATCCAACTTTTCTTGAAGAGTGGCAGTGGCCATCACTGAAACGCAAGTGAAATTTGGAGCCCGAGCCCGATTGATTGTCCCCTGCAAGAGACAGTGTTTTTAATACATTTGTATATTCGATCTGTGCTTACTTTTATAGTTCAAGATAGCAGAGAATACGTAGAGCATTCTTCGATTGATATTTTTTCACCGATGAAATGATTATAATATGTTTTACGGTGTGACCGTTGAGGCGAGCGCAGTTGTACGATCAAAACACTTAAAAAAATTGAACAGCCACTTCAAACATCAAGTCGCACGAGACATCTCGTCTAGCTGTGACGTCACACGACGTCACGGAGCTCGTCGGAGTTTACGGAAACGGCCGAGCGATTTTTGGTTTAAACTATTATAGCACAATTTTGGTCGAAAAACATTGCAGAAAATTTTTTGTTTCTTTGAAAGATTTCTACAAACTGAAAGCTTTATTATGCTTTAAGTTATTGTTTATTTATTTATCTATTTCACGGAAGCAACCGACATGACTTAATTAGCATATCGTCAAATTTCGTAAGTTATTTTGTCATATGTATCATTTCCGAAGGGCAAGGTGAAGGCCAGTGTTGTGGCACGGGGGTATTTTTTGAATAAGGCAAGGCAAAATCATTTCGTTAATTTCTCGGTACGAAACAATGTTCCTTTATTTTTTTAATTATTTTTGATTTATTTGCGCAAAGGACATTGGGTAGTGCGGGAATTCTGGGAATGTTGCACAGAGAAATTTGGCTGACGTATGTACAGATTTCAATCCGAATTTCCATCTTTCTTACAAAAAACTTTGAGCTCGCTTTGCGAGCGTGTAACGGGAACGCTCGCTGCGCTCGCTACTATATCAACAATCGTATTAAGTTCATGTTTATTGTTCGTAAATTATCATATAATTTCCTCTTAGAGAAAAAAAAAATATTATTCTGTGTGTGTGTGTGTGTGTTTTAAGGAATGTTTTTAAGTTTTGTGTGAGTTATTGGTGTTGGCTTAGTAGAAAAACACAGCGAATGTAAATATATATTAATGACGGAATTTTCAATCCCTGAGCAGATTTTGCACGTTGTGTAAACTGTGGGGAGCGCAACTATAAAATGTGTAGCAAACCCGAACTGGGCCGGAGATTTCTAAACTGAAAACCAGGTTCAGCATATTATGCTCAGCATATTATCAAATATAGAAATTGAATTATATAAGTAAGTTACTTGACGAATACATTTGTATATTTCAGTAATTTTCAAAAAAAAATTCCGCAGCCCATTTTAAACACACTTTGTGTTAGAACAAATGTTCAGCAGGGACTGTATAATTTTTATTGATCAGAATTCGTATTCATATGATCTAATTAAGAAAAAATGTTTCTATATGAATTTTCTGGAATGTAATAAAATTTAAAGTTAAATGAATAATTTGTGAAGAGAAAAAAAATTCATCCGATTTCTACGCAAGTGAAGCGTCATATTTCCGCCACATGCCAAGCTACGGTGATGAACTCGGCCTATATTTTCGTGTTGAAAATTCAAGTAAATTGAAAAGTCGAATTCTTAATTTCCAAAATGGTTATACAACACCAGACCCGCCATCGTAACTTCTCGGCAAAACAAACGGTGTTTCTCTGAGCACGTGTGTAGACCAAGACCAACTGGTCTTGCAGGCACAGGTTTTTGCACTGTTTTCTAGTAGACTGTGGGCAGTAATGCTACGGACTCATGAACTTTACACCAGTTCCATGTCAAGACACTGCAGCTTTTTTTTTATGAAAGTCATTAAACACTGTTAAATCTAAAAGTCGAATACCTTTGGATATGGGGTAACCCATATCTATTCTTGCCATATTTGTTATGTGCATTACCCGTACCGTTTTGATAGGAAGATCGTAGTTGATATTGATGATGCTTGAAACGAAATATTTTGTGACTCGGATTTAGAGAATGCTATGAATGCTATAAATGTATCAACTAACCATCATTTATGGATTTCAGGGGGAGTCACACTCCTATAGCTGCAATAAAAACTGCATGATTGTTTCCTGCTTTTGCAAAAGCGGGAAGACATGTTTCATTCATGTGTCTGTGTATAAGTCTGTCCATCTAGCTGTCTCAAAAAACTCTATCTTTGGTCGTATTTGACCCAATATGGCATAAATAATGGAATCTCACCTATTAAGACACCGGAAACAAGGGACCCAACAGTTCTTAAAAGCTTGCTATGAATAGGATCAAAAGTAAAATATCATTCAGACAAATACATAGTACTATAACAGTTTCCACAAAATAATTAACAATACTTAATAGCTAGCTCTAAAAACATCAACTGGTTCAATAACATCAATTTCATTATTTAGAGAATTCGACTTTTACATTAGATTGCTAGTACACAGATTCTACATTGAACCCTTACTAGCACTAACAAGGTCATATACATCAAGTAGAGTCAGTGCTGTAAGATATATTTTTAGACCCTTATATCGCACAAAGAAATGTAGTTACCACAGCTCACAGAACAAACTAGTGGTACTGTGAGCACCGAGCTCAGTAAATGATACCCCTCGCCTCCCATATGATGATACATGTAATGGCAAAGTCCATGTTTTCCTCTGAAAGACCAGAAATAAGTGTCAGGTCAAAACGAAAAATAGGAGGAGCAAAATGGCATTATGTAATAAAAAATCTGTAAAATATCAGTAATTTTATTCTGTGGTATAGGGAGAGTTGTGGATAATAGATGGGTACCACTAAATCACGAGATTTTCAATCTTATGTGAGCAGCTACCTCAATTGCAACTTACTCAACATCTACATTTCGATTTTGAAAATCCGTAGACTTGCATTTCAAAAGAGTTTTGAGAACTGGTACTTTTTTTTCTTTGTAAAATTTTCTGATTTTTTATGCAAAAATTGTTGAATTGAATATCTTTCGACCATGGAAATCAACTTTAACTTTCAAATTAAAATGATCTATATCACATCAAACTTATGATAAAAAAAAACCCGGCTATAAAGTTAACATCATCAAAATCAAATAAACAAGCGTTTAATATAAGATATTTATTTTCCTGCAAAATATCGTGTAATTCTATAATATCTAGCAAACAAGTAGCCCCTCAGGCTTGCTTCAATTTAAAAAAAAAATCGGCAATTTAAGCATATAAACTATGAACAAAAATTCAATAAATTACAATTTTCGAATGTCATGAACATAAAGATACAAAAGAAAATGTATTGTTTAAACTGGGATTGGCACTATAAAGTGGCATTTTTTATAAGCTGTTGCAAATTACACATGTATATATATTTTTTACTTTATAATTCCCATTACGTACTAGTCCATGATTCGAGTCTCAGTGCTGTACGTAGGCCTAAAGTATTAATTCACGTCGACATTCCACAACACAAGCATGAGATACTTCAATTTCTTTCCTTATAAGCAGGGATTTATATCCACAGTTGAATGGCCTTTGCAGCAGCATTTTTCTGAGGAACATTTATTCTATTCTTCTTTGAAGACAGTCCTGTCTGCCCCATTTTCTACCAGACTTTTCAGCTTTTTAGAATATTCCCAAAGCCAATACATTACGATCTATTTTCTTTTCTTTTAAAGTTACAGGTTTCTGTCGTTCATTTGAAGTGATTTCTGAGAGACACTTCAAATCAATAAACCTCTTAACATCGTCATGCATTTTGGTTTGAATTTCAGCTTCGAACTTTAAAATTCCCATTTTTCCAAATATTTATATATCTGCTCCATTTTAGCATAAGACACTGCAAGGACTGTTTTGGGTGATTCATTGATTGTTAAATTTTTCAATGTTTCCCCTTTCCAGTGACGTAAATAACATCGTGTTTGTTCTAAAGAATCTATTGACTTTTGTAGTTTTGCTTTAGCATCTTTGGATACTTTTTCTATTTCGTTTAAATGTTTGTCTTCCAATCTTTTAACATTTTTGATAATTGCTTCCTTTGCCTCCGAAATATTTTTCGTAAATCTGTCACGTACATCATCAGTATCAATCATATTAGCTTTCTCATCTGCAATTACTTCATCAAGAATGACTTCAAACCGATAAACATCCTCTTGCAAACATGTGACTTTCTCAGATCCGATTAGTTTGTCAGCAACTTCCTCTATCGGACTAAGCTCCATACAACAGCCATGTTCCTTTGCAACGCAGAGGACACAACATGGAGCAGAATGACTTTCGCAGAACAATTCAAGTTTTCTTCCATCGTGATCTTCACAATTGTCCAGTGCTTGTTTCACCGGTAAAAGATCACTTATTTTATCCAGAGAGACTCTTTGGTGACCACGAGAAGGTCTGAATTTTAAGTGACTCTGAAAACAATCCTCACACATAACCTCGGAGCAATCTTTACACCAAATGCTCGACGTATTCTCTTCTCCGTGTAAATTACAAGGAGTGCACGGAATTGAATTCAGAGTTGCATTTACTTCTCAGAAATGGATCTCAGAAATTGGTTTTCTGGCAGTTTACCTGCCCATTCATTAGGGGAAAACTGACCTACTTTTCCGGGAGCTGGGACAAATATCCGACATATAGGACATGAAAACCCAAGCTGGAATCCGTCAGAATCACTACATGAAGATTTGATATGAGTCTCTAAACATCTTTCACAGAATGTATGTGTGCAAGGTAAATACCTTGGTGATTTAAAATGTTCCAAACAAATAGAACACACCGCCAAACTGCCAAGAGGAGTTGAAATTGCAGTTGCCATCCCTGTGCTCTAGAGAAAGATCTACCAGCCAGTAATCTGAAAACATCGAAACTTTCTTAATTGAAGTCAAAATATATTGGAATTCTTACGTCATATATTTACCTTTGATTTTGAGTGTCAGTCAACAATTCAGTTCAGTCTATAAATGGCAAAACATTTGAAAGGTTTTGATAAGATATCAGAGAAGAAAAAGCCGCACTAAGTGGGGTCTTTAGTTGGAAATTGAATCTTTGGTGGGGGGGGGGGGGGGCACAGGTTTTTGGATTAACAGATGTTTAGTTTCACATGGTGTAAAATGTTGATTTTCAACTCATTAATGTTCATTGTATTTCTAAGTTGTATAATTCTTAGATTGTTCTTTTTTTTATTAATTATTTATATTGTAATGTTATCTTTAAAATATTGTTTGGTTTCCCTCTTCCTACTTACTGACTTAAAATGAACCGACTCAAAACTTGTTCATACATTCCAAACCACGATTTTTCTTTCTTTTTTTTATCCCTCTTAACTCCTCATCAAATATGTAGAAATTTTCTGGAAAAAAGTTCCCATCTTCCTAATGACCCGATAGTTCGAGTGAACCTCAAAACTTTGATGAACTTTTTTTTTCAGAAATACGAAAAGAATATCAAGATAAGTATTCAGTATTTCTTTTTAGTTGACAATATTTGCCATCGTTTTTATACCACAGAGGGCCTTCAAACTTACACTCTTTAGGCTTATTTTCAAATTTGATCCTATAATTTAAAAAAAAAGCAAATTTATTTTTAGAAAAAAGTGATTATCAGTTTTTAAAGGTATTGGTGATCCTAATTTTCCCACTAAAAAATTCTTATCAAATTCTTTACAGAAATGGAAATAAGCAGAAAATATATGCTAAAAAAACGATTTTGTTTCTTTTTTGGATTTTTACCATTAAATGCAGATTCCTATAACTTTTATGATTGATAAATTATGAACAACAAACATGACTTTTGATTATCCAATCTCTAACTGGACGTAAAAAGCTGGTACATTGGGTTTAACATTGATGTACAGCTGTTAGACTCCTGTCTCAAAAGCTAGTATCGCTCGGCATTATTTAATACTTTTATTTATAATATGCAAAAACCTGCTCTTAAAAACTGTTTAATATCTATAAAATATAAATTGCTAATCTTGAATTTTTATGTTTTTCTTCAAGACAGTGGCATTAACCCAATCTTAACCACTAACTTTGCTTGATTACATTGTGTTACCATGACAACAATAAACGTTATTCATTGAAAAATATTGCTTATAATGTTTTGAAATCAAATATTTTCATTCTTTTTATTAAATTGTTGATCGAGTTTGATGACGAATCGCATAAGTGGCAACAAGGTGTCATGTTGTTGTGAGAATGCTTTATTTCCTTTTCCTAGTTTTTATTATTAAGGTCTTCCGTTTCCAACGGAAGACCTTCTACTGATTCTGATGGTTAAGATTATTCTTATTCTTCTTTTTTTTTTCCTAGACGCCAACTTTGAGACCTCGTAACTCGCTCATTTCTCAACGGATTTCCCTCAAATTTTCAGAGGTTATAGACGTTTATGAACTCTATCAGAATGCTGACTAAAATTTCAAAAAGTCACTTCCGGTTTTGAGTTATTTCACTTTTAACGAAAATTTATAGGCTTTTGTTTCCAGACAAAGGCTCAGAGACGGCTAAAGCTGGAGCAGAAATTCTACTGATTTTAGATAATAGAAGGATTGAAGTTGTGCACATCGCTTTTTGTTTTTCGATTTCTCTATTCAAAATGGCGCTATATAGGGGTCAAAAATTAGAACGCTTAAAAGAACCAAAAATTACTCATATTTTGCTTCTTATCTTCTAAACTAAAAATATTTTGTTAAAATATATAGAACATAATTTGTGCAAAATTAGAAGATCTTTCAAACGATATGTCGGAAAAAGGGCTGACCCCTAAATTAAGGGATCTAGAGGGGCCAAAAGTTTTTTCCAGATATCTTAAAAAGTATTGAGAATTTGTTATACATCAAAGAAGCAAAGTTGTTGAAAATGTCAAGAATAATCTAATGGAGTCGTCAAAATACGTCCAACGTCGTCACTTCCTGCCAAACCGGAAGTAGTCAAAAACGCGTATTTTTGCCGTTTTTAACAAGTTTTTGGGCAACATGTGTCTCTGGGAGCTTAAAAATTAATTTTTCATGCGTCGTCGTCACTTCCGGTCAAACCGGAAGTAGCAAAAAATGGCTTATTTTTGCATTAATTAACATAGCTTTAGAGGATTCAAAGCATTTTTTGGCGTTATTTCTCATTTTTGTTAAAAATGAAAGCTACTTTCGGTCAAACAGGACGGAAGACCTACTTGTTGCTTTGCAACGAGCTTTGCTCTAGTTTATTAAGGCTCAATTTTTATAAAATAATATATCTTGCTTTTTTAATATCTTCTACAAAAAAAGATCCATGGGCCATAATGCTCATCTGAGACATTAACTTCTTTAATGATTTTGTTAAACTCATAGTATAATAATAATCACAAGTTATACTAGAGGTACTGTGAGTGATGAGCTCACTAAATGATACCCCCGCCCCCATATAGTTATAATGGCAAAGTCCATGTATTGCTGTGGCCGTGAAACCCAAAATATGAGTCGGGTCAAAACGTAAAATAGGAGGTGCACAATGACAATATATACTAGAGGTACTGTGAGTGATGAGCTCACTAAATGATACCCCCGCCCCCATATAGTTATAATGGCAAAGTCCATGTATTGCTGTGGCCGTGAAACCCAAAATATGAGTCGGGTCAAAACGTAAAATAGGAGGTGCACAATGACAATATGTAATAAAGATTCTGTGAAAGTTTCATCTAATTTTATTCAGTGGTATGAGAGGACTTGCTGATAAGAAATGGGTACCCCAAAGCGTAGCAGACGGACGGAAGGACGGACGGACGTACAGACGGACGGAATTAACGATTACTATATACCCTCCCACTTTTCAAGCGGGGGGGTATAATAACTTGGAATTATATGTAGTATACCCCTCTTACGAATCATAGCCATTTACACTTTAGAGGAATTGCATTGACAAACTGCATATTGCAATTCTTTTATATGAACATTAATCGACACAATAAACGACATACTTTACTTTATTCTTTTGATCTCCACAAAAACGTTAAGTCTATTCTTTAAATTTAATGAATATGATCAACTTATGAATACAGTATATTTGAAAGCAGAATATGTAGATTCCAATTTTTTTTTTTTTTTTACCAAAAACAACAAATAGATGATAATATTATATATGATATATTATATCTTTATATAAATACGAAATAGATAATAATTAACACCACTTTGTGTAAAATAACTTCGCTTTCCAAAAGACATACACAAACAACTTCTTTTAGTAAATAATGCTTATTAAACGAAATGGATTTTTTAAAACTTAATTTACTTATCAACAGATCAATTACGAGAAACACCAATTTTACAAATGTATTACAGCTCTTTGTAATGATCAGACTATATCGAAAGAGAAGGAACACGGACGTTGATGGGATCGCTAATCGTACAATGTAATTAAATTATTTGATTTGTTGTCGTAAAAAAAAACCGTTTTCAATGTATAATATACTATTCTGCATATCTGACTAAAAACATTTTTAAAAAGTATTCAGTTACATGTATTTCTAAATATTTCTTCACTTTTAAGTGGGCAGCGGCATTTCTATGTATGTCCCATTTATTTATTTTTGTTTTTTGAATGTCAGTTGTGCTAACGACTATTGAGTCATGTTTATAAATAATAAAAAAAAAATTGAAAGACTGATAAGATATCAGTAAAGAAAATGTTGCAATAGGTGTGGTTCTTAGTAGGAAATTGAATCGCTTTTTAGGAAACACGGGGCGTTGGTTTCAACAGATGGTTAGTGTCGCATGGTGTAAAGATTTTGATTCTCATATCTTTATTGTGCATTGTATATTTTTTATTGAGTTGTATAGTTCATAGATATTTTTTTTTATTTTGTCATTTACATTGTTGTCTGGTTGTTTTATATATTTTTCATTATATTTTTATAATGGTTCGAATTGTATTGTATTATATTGAACATGAATTAAAATTTTGAATTCAATAAAAGAATTATTTATTTAATTAATATTATTTTGTCATCACCTTTCAAATAAAAAGTTATTTAGAATGCAAACTGAACATTATAGAAAACAATAAGTGTATACTACATGTAAAATAAAAATAGGAATTATTCAATGAAAAACGGAATTCAAATGGAAAAGTATAAAATAGAAATAAAAATTACCGAATACAATACAATTTGACAGTTAAAGAATACAAATAAATGTGTGGGTACAAACATTGCATGCTTGTACTTTACTTTTTGTCTGTCCCATTTTTTGCTCATTGTTACTTTTTGGATGCTGGATTGTTAATTTGGATATTCTAAGTTTAATTTGATATATTGAGGAAATCAATTAATGTTTTGTGTTTACACATAACTTTTTCAGTGATGTATTGTGTAAGAGTGATCTCCTCTTTATCTGATTTATCTTTTAGTGTATCCGACCCATAGTAGGACATAATTTTCGAACGTTAAATATCCATCCTGTATTGAATACTCTGAAACTAATTCAAAGCAGTTAAGAGTAGAAAAGGATTTAAGGAGAAATTTTCAAAAATATAATTACCCGAGCAGTAATTAATCAATGAAGAATGCATTGAAGTCTATGGGAACAAGCACATTTTTGAAAACAAAAAATTAAATACCATGAATATCAAAAAATGCCATGGTGAAAAGATATATATAATTATTAAGAATTGATTAAAGTTTTAAAAATAATTTTTCACCAAATAGATTTTTAAAAAAATGAATTTCATAGATTAAAAGCAAAGGGGGATAACTCTTCAAGGACGGGTCAAGGTAAAAAATTAGTACACATTCCGCTCCTACATATTGATACTGAAATATGAAAAGTATGTCTACATATACTGAGTATTCAGCCAATATATATCTGTTATGCATTCAAATTCATGGAATCTGAGGCTATTATGGATCGGATACCTTAATTTTCTGTCGTTATTTATATATGTATAATAAATGACAAATTCATCCATCAAACCTGGTGTTACTTACATAAGATATATGAACTATAAATTGTTAAAAGTAAACGCAAAAAGCTAGCTTCAGTGAACTTTTAAAATTACACTGGACAACATAAATGTTATTCAATACCGATGATGAAATAAACAATACAAAAAATACTTAATAAAAACAGAAAAGATCGAAAAAAGCATCGTCTGACATTTCATAATAAAGACATTCTGCTGAAGATGTAAATTACTTCAAGTAGTTCGAGTTATTTTCAAACTTTGATGAACAGCTTTATAAGAAATAAGATAAAAAATATTATAGTTACTGCTGTAAGTATTTATCAGACATAAGACCAAATTTGCTAGGTTCTTTGAACTTGTGGGATATTCAGAAGTCAAATCTTCGCCCGTTTGGTGCAGTGGTAGAGCACAAGCGTGAAAAATTCTCGATAGGGACGTTAAACAACAAATAAGCAATTCTAAACTCATGGGAATTTACGTTAAACATTTGAGGTTGTCTGATTCCCTGAATTGACGTTTTTCTACAAGTTAATGTTTTTTTATACATAAATATCATTATTATATTATTAGTTTTATTAAACCCATCTTCCTTTCTATCCCTCTTACAAATGTGATCGTAATATGTTTATATAATATATGTACCTCTGACGATATCCTACAATTGTTTTATGTTTTTCATGCATGTACTGTTATACCATAATGTTTAGTTTTAGTGAATAAATGGACTGGATATTAAATGATACGAATGTTAAAAAATAACAAATAAAATTTGAAAGAACTTGATTAGTGAAGTATGTATAGCAAATATGAAGTCTCTGTCTCTTATGATTCAAAAGTTATGGCGATGGTATGGGTCACTGTCAAGGTCACAAGGTCAATGACCTTAGTGCCATTTGATAGAACTTAAGGTAATTCCACCCTCCTATGATGTCATAAGTTTTTGCAAAAACTAATTAGTTTAAATTCATACCTAATAGAACAATATCTTATAATTTACAATAGGTGTAATGATAAATATTGTTAAGTAAAAGAATTTTTAAAATGCATATTTTCTTTATTTAATCAATTATTCAATCTTTGAAAATGTTGATATTCACAATTTAAAAATTTCTTATAAGTAGGATTGGTGTTTAACGCCGAACACCAATCCTACTTATAAGAAATTTTTGAATTGTGAAACTATTTTACAAGTAGGAAGTAATAGGAACATATGCATTTTAACCACGTTTTTTACCCCATATTTTTCATAATACTGTTTGCAAAAAAAATGCGATTTTTTTATGTTGACATACAATTCTATTTATCTGTGTTTCGCATCCTAAATAATATGGTGACCTATACATTTTTTGCAATAATTGGAAAATTTAAAGTATATGAAATGAAAATAAATGCAGTTTTTGTATTTTGAACCATTAAGATTGTGAGGATGGAAACACCTTAATTAGTGGAGTTGGCATACCAAATATGCAGTCTCTATCTCCCATGGCTCAAAAGTTCAAAAGTTATGGTGAAGGTACAAAAAAGCTATTTATATCACATGGGTCACAGTCAAGGTCAAAGACCTTCCTGCCATTAGAAAGAACTTAAATTAGTGGAGTTTGCATACCAAATATGCAGCTTCTATCTCTAGCATATGGGTCACAGTCAAGGTCACAAGGTCAATGATCTTGGTGTCATTTGAAAGAACTTAATTAGTGGAGTATGCATACCAAATATAAAGTTTCTATCTCTCAAGGTATGTTGAAGATTCAAAAAAGCTATTTTTAGCATACAGGTCACAGTCAAGGCCACAAGATCATTGACCGTGGTGTCATTTAAAAAAGCTTAATTAGTGGAGCACGCATATCAAATATGAAGTCTCTATCTTTCATGGTTCAAAAGTTATAGCGAAGGTTAAAGTATGCAAACAAAAAAATATTTTTAGTATATAGATCCCAGTCAAGGTCACAATTAAGGTAACTGACCTTGGTGTCATTCGAAAGAGCTTGATTAGCAGTTTACCAGTTTACTTTCTAAGACAGGACTGCTGTGTGTGTACCCATAAAAAATAAGTCTATAACAAAAATAGGAAATGCATTTTACCGCTTCAGCAAAGATGGCTTTTATCATTTCTAGAACATGTACAGTACTCGTAACAAAATACAAAGAATATATGTATTGCTCATAAGGGAATTCAAAGAAGCAGCATATATAGATAAACTAAACTATCATTATGAATATTCAAAATCATGAAAGATAACTCATATTCACGCCTTATAGCTTATAAAAGGTTTGTATTTCTTAATTTTTATCAGACATTTCAACGAAACGTCTTCACTTGTAATTTCATGACATCCAGTCTTCTCAATCCTTTGATTTTAGATTTTTTAAGTAAAAAGTTGACTTTTTTAAAGTAAATATACATGGCTTATATAAATTCTTAGTAAATCAACAGAAACTTGTACTCTAACCAAAAGTTCATAAAAAGAAATAATCTACATAAGCTGATATCCTTCATTGTGAATAGTTAGCTATTTCTGCAAATGAAGCGAAAAGTTTTCATTTACATGTCATAACCACCTTTAACCAAATTCATAATTTGGTGTAGTCACTTTTAATGTTTTGGTATTGGTTAAAGGTGGTGATGACATGCGTAGGAGTTATCTAACACAGCCACCCTCATGATTTTTCCCATTACTAGTACTCTAATGCTAATATGGTCCGATAGTACCTTACCTTCTGCATGAGCCTATATCATAACAAATACTATTGTGACATTAATCAACCAATATTTATCGTTGAATTGGAACATAAGCCTACTGATTCATGCAATATTTAAGGGAAAAAATACTTCCTTTCAAATGTAGAGAACCCTGATTAATTCAAATATTTTCACTCTGTTTTTGTTTTTATTAACAAAAAATCTGTTGGTATCGTTTTGAAATTTTATGCACATGGGCTTTTCAACTCCTTCAAGAATTCTAAGATTCTCGCCTCGTCTAGACAATATATGAATATTGTTGCTTTTGTATCCATTTACATAGATATTTCCATTTCCATCTATGGTTAATCCATATGGCATTTTCAATTTCCTGCTTTCATATGTAAACAATACACCTCCATTCGTATCTTGTTTTGTGACCGTATTCTTACTCCAACTTGCGTATATGATATTATTTTCGTTGTCTACTGCTACTATACGTCATCAGTGCATTGTAAATCTTTTAGAGATCTGACTTTTACAAAATTCTCTTGGAAGATTTCTACAGAATCACGAGAAGTAACGGCAATCGTGCCTCCATGCTTCGATATTCCATAGCAGTGAAAACCAACGTCTATAGTTTCCTTGATTTCAAACGAGTCGACCATGAGTTTAACAATTTTCATTTCTTGTGGAAGTGTTATAAGAACTTCATTATTACCGTTGATGCATACATTCCATGGGGATCCTGTTAAGTTAATCTCTTTAAGAACAACACCATTTATGTTACACAATATGCATTTGTCCATGTCTGTTAAAAATAATTTGTCCATGCCAAGAAATATACCATCATGAAAAAAAGCACCGGGAATTTGAAATTCAATCAGCTTTCTAACTATAGCATTTTGCATACTGTTATACCCTCTCGGTACTTGTATTTTATATTCACGAACGAATATATGTAAAGACATATCAGCAGGGCGACATAAATCCAAAAGTTTTTGCATATTGTCAGGTAATTCGGTTTCCATCGAAATGGTTAAGCTCGAATTCTCTTGTTTTGCGAAATTATCATGAATCTGTTTTAATCTACAGTATGTCAAAGCCAACGTAGTTTTTGATGAGTTGTCATGTAACATATTCTTGTGCAACAATTCTTTCCAGTACTGAAGGTAAAAAAGCCTATGCTCAAAAGAATCTTGAAATTTTTTAACTCTTGATTTTAATTTTTTGGATGTTTTTGTGAACTCATTTAAATATTTTTCCTCCAGATCTTTGACAGCTTGAATAATAACTGACGACATCTGTGAAATTTCCTTCGTAAAATTGTCAGATATATCATCAATCTCATCAATGTTAGTCTGTTCTTCTTTTATTATTCTTTCGAACGAGGAACACAATTCTTCTACATCATATTGCAAACCTTGAACCTTTGCATACCCCATTTTTGCGAGGTTCTCGGACAGTTCCTCGATCTGACAGAGGCTTTGACAGCCAACGTGTTCTTCTCGTAAACACAGGGAACAGCAAGGGAGAAAATGAGTTTCGCAAAAGAACTCCAATCGTCGACCATCATGATTTTCACAATTCTCTAATGCAGGATACTCACGCGTAAGAGTCATTGGCTTCGACATATCAGAGAGTAAAGCTACTTCATGATGACGAGATGGGCGTACTTTTTTGTGACAGTTGAAACATTCAGCACAAAGCGCTTCAGCACAGTCCTTACACCAGCTATTAGCTTTTACTTCTTCTCCATCTTCGTTACAAGGACTGCATAGAATAGCCTTCAAACTCGAATAATTTTCAGCAACTGTAGCGATAAACTTATTTTCAGGGAATCTGACAGCCCAGTCGTTATAAGGATATTGAGCCATTCTACCTGGTGCTGGTATAAAGACGCGACAGAGAGGACATGTAAATCCAAGGGCTGAGTCACACCCGGAACAGGTCGATTTAATATGAGATGATAAACATTCCAGACAAAAGGTGTGTGAACACGGTAAACATTTTGGAGATTTGTATTGTTCCATGCATATAGAACATATGGCCAACACGAAAATGTCCTCCTCTTCTGGGTTTGCAGTTGCCATCCTTTCTGTGATATTGTTGAAACAAAAGTTAAAAAAGTAAATAAATAAGTTTTGGTTTGTTTTTGCAAAATCCAGTTATGCGTGTCAACATATCATTATAGACGTTGACTTTTAATTTACTGCATTCCCACTTATGCATGACTGCATCCTGTTTTGTGTGCAGACATGTGAGGCTTATTTCAATATCTTTACAGATACAGCTTGTTTACAATTACTAAACTGACCTTTGGGTTTTACTATAAAAAAATTATAATACAGGCAAAATGGTTGACATTTACGTACAGTATCCTATAAAGCAATAATGTTTTTTATTACACCAGTGCTCTCGGACTGCGCATTTCCACAATTACATTCCTTTTTTAATACCTGGGTCGGTATTGAAGACCTGTAGATTATGTTCTAAATTTTATGACTCAAGTACTTCACATTAAAAAAAAATCCCAGCAATTTAAGAGAACTCTTGCTTTAAAAACTACAGATATTAGTATATGCGTCCTGTTTCATGTGTGTCAATTTTTTTCAGTAATACAATATATATATAAATTACCGGATATAATTATTATTTTCCAAATTTGAAAAAAAAAGAAAATTTTCAATCAAAAGAGGCCTTGGTTTGTGTTAGTGAGGCCCTTTTGTCTTTTTCTTTTGGAAATCGGTATTGGATAAAGTATTATTATTATTAAGGTCTTTCGTCTTCAGCGGAAGACCTTCTTGTTATTCTTAGGTTTCTTTTCCACTATTTTTATTAAGGTCTTCCGTCTTCAGCGGAAGACCTTCTTGTTATTCTTAGGTTTCTTTTCCACTATTTTTATTATTATTAAGGTCTTCCGTTTCCAACGGAAGACCTTATTGTTTTCGTTCGTTTTCTTTTTCCCTATTATTATTAAGGTCTTCCGTTTCCAACGGAAGACCTTATTGTTTTCGTTCGGTTTCTTTTTCCCTATTATTATTAAGGTCTTCCGTCTTCAGCGGAAGACCTTACTGTTATTCTTAGGTTTCTTTTCCACTATTTAAGGTCTTCCGTCTTCAGCGGAAGACCTTCTTGTTATTCTTAGGTTTCTTTTCCACTTTTTTTATTATTATTATTGTTTTTTTTTTCTTACCGATTTTGTGCACGCGAGTTCTCGGAAACGGCTGGTTCGATTTTCATGAAACTTTCAGGACTGATAGAACATCAAACAAAGCTGATATATAATTTTTTGTTTTGATGACGTCACTTCCAGTTTGGAGATTTCCGCGATTTAGTGATTTTCAGAGGGTCAGTTTGTCCGCGAGTTTTCTCAGAAACGGCTTAGGATAGAAACTTGAGTTTTTCAGCAATGATAGAGCAATATATGTAGATGTGACATACGTATTTCATTTTCACCGGAAGTGCTGCACGTCGGCGCGCGCTATGGCCAGAAAATAGACCTAGGTGTTAAAAATTTTGCGAATTTCAAAATTTTTAACACTTTTTCTACGATATCTTTTTACCAGGAAACATTTTGTTAAAATATATAGAACAAAAGAAGTGTAGAATTTCACGATCTTTCAAATGATATCTCTAGAAAAGGGCTGGCCCCTAAAATAAGGGGCCTAGAGGGGCCAGAAGTTTTTCCTTTATATCTCAAATTGTAATACGTCAAAGAAGCAAAGTTGTTCAAAATGTCAAGCTAAATCTATTAGAGTCGTCAAAATACGTCTGTCGACGTCACTTCCGGCCAAACCGGAAGTAGTCGGAAAACCCGTATTTTTGCCGTTCTTGACAAGTATTTGGGTAACATATGTCTCTGGGAGCATAAAAATTAATTTTCTGTCCATCGTCATCACTTCCGGTCAAACCTGAAGTAGCAAACACTGGCTTATTTTTGCATTAATTAACATATGTTAAGAGTATTTAAACCATTTTTGGGCGTTATTACTAATTTCTTAAAAAAAATGACAGTTACTTCCGATCAAACAGGACGGAAGACCTACTCGTTGCTTTGCAACGAGCTTTGCTCTAGTTTTATTATTATTATTGTTTTTTTTTCTTACCGATTTTGTGCACGCGAGTTCTCGAAAACTGCTCACTTGATTTTCATGAAACTTTCAGGACTGATAGAGCATGGAAAAAACTAGATATAAATTTTTTTTGTTTTGATGACGTCACTTCCGGTTTTGAGATTTCCGCGTTTTAGTGATTTTCAGAGGGTCACTTTGTCCGGCAGTTTTCTCAAAAAGCACTTAACATATAAGCATGAAATTTTCAGTGATGCTAGTGCAACCTTTGGAGAAGTGAATTTCGTATATCACAACCACCGGAAGTACGAAGCGCTGACGCTCGCTATGGCCCGAAAATAGTCCAATCAAGAATTTCAAAATTTTTAACACCTTTTCTACGATAACTTTTTACCTAGAAATATTTTGTTTAAGCGTGTAGAACAAAAGAAGTGTAGAATTTAAAGATCTTTCAAATGATATCTCGAAAAAAGGGCTGGCCCCTAAATTAAAGGGCCTACAGGGGCCGAAAGTTTTTCCTTTATATCTCAAAAAGTATTGAGAATTTGTAATACGTCAAAGAAGCAAAGTTGTTCAAAATGTCAAGGTTTATCTACTGGGGTCGTCATATTACGTCCGGAATCGTCACTTCCGGCCAAACAAGAAGTAGTCGAAAAACGCGTATTTTTGCCGTTCTTGACAAGTTTTTAGATAAAATATGTCTCTGGGGGCATAAAAATTAATTTTCCGTCCGTCGTCGTCACTTCCGGTCAAACCGGAAGTAGCCGAAAATAGCTTATTTTTAAGGTTTTGATGCAAAATTGAAATTATATAGTCATTGGAGATGACTTAGCTCATTGCTTTCATTTGTTCATGTCACTTCCGGCACTTCCGGTCAAAACTGGACAGAAGACCTACTCGTTGCTTTGCAACGAGCTTTGCTCTAGTTATTATTATTTTTCTTCCAACCGATTTTGTGCAAGCGATTTCTCAGAGATGGCTTGTCTGATTTATACCAAACTTTCAGATCTGAAAGATATTTAATTGATCTTGATAGGATTTTTTGCTTTTTGATGGTCTCACTTCCGGTCGTGAGATATGGTCAATTTTCTGATTTTCAGAGGGTCAGCTTGTCCAGGAAACTCCTCCGAAACGACTTAAGATATCGACTTAAGATTTTCAGTGAAAGTAAAGGAAGGTTTAGTGAGTTGTAATTGGGTCTCCAAATCTTTCTAGCGCAAAAGGCGCCGGAACTCGGTAGGGCCTGAAAAAATGTCTCAGAAATATCTCACAAAATTTGACACATTTTGTTTCATATCTTCATACCCGTTCATAATTTGTTAAAGCATATTGAAGAAAAAATGTGCAAAATCATAAGACCTTTCATTTGATGTCAAAAAAAATGGGGCTGACCCCTAGAACAAGGGGCTCAGAGGGGCGATAAGTCTTTTATCTATAACTCTCTAATTATCAATATTTTATAATACATTACTGAAGCAAAAGTATTAATCTTATCAATTTGCAACAATATATGATAAAATTTTGATCATATGTTACGTAATTAGGGGTCACAAGGGGCCAGAATGTCAAATCTTTGACGCTTTCTATCTCAAAAAGGGGGAATATTTCAATATGCAATATTGAACAAAAGATGGTCAGAATTATGTTCTAAACAATATGCATACTTTGAATTTTTGTCAAACGGACCCGTTAAGGACTTGTAGGGGTGGCCCCTAAATATTTCCATTCAGCATATCTCCACAACGAATAAAAATCTCTGAATAAATACTGAACAAAAAATCTTCAAAATCATAAGACCTTTCATTTGATACCAAGAAAATGGGACTGACCCCTCAAATTAGGGGCTCAAAGGGACCAAAAGTCTTTTATCTATAACTCTATAGTGATCAATACTTTGTTATGCATTACTGAAGAAAAAGTATTCATCTGAATGATTTGCAACAACATATGATAAAATTTTGATCATATGTTACGTAATTAGGGGTCAAAAGGGGTCAGAATGTCAAATCTTTGACGCTTTATATCTCAAAAAGGGGGAAATATTTCAATATGCAATATTGAACAAAAGATGGTCAGAATAATGTTCTAAACAATATGCATACTTTGAATTTTTGTCAAACGGACCAGTTAAGGACTTGTAGGGGTGGCCCCTAAATATTTCCATTCAGCATATCTCCACAACGAATAAAAATCTCTGAATAAATACTGGGCAAAATATATTCAAAATCACAAGACCTTTCATTTGATACCAAGAAAAAGGGGATAACCCCTCAAATTAGGGGCTCAGAGGGGCCAAAAGTCTTTTATCTATAACTCTCTAAAGATCAATATTTTATTACATATTACTGAAGCAAAAGTATTCATCTTAATGATTTGCAACAATATATTATAAAATTTTGGTCATATCCTACGTAATAAGGGTTGCAAGGGGCCAAATTGCTTTATTTTTTATGCTTTACGTCTCGAAAAGGGGCAATATTTTATAAGCCATATTGAACAAAAGATGTTCAGAATATCGTGATAAAAATCAGAAACTTTAAATTTAATGAAGAAAAACTTAATGTCATTCTCTTTTAACTAATATCTCAGTCAAAATCACATCTCATCTTATCGAGAAATTCAACGGAAGACCTACTCGTTGCTCGCAACGAGATCTCATCTAGTTATTACTATTATTCTTAACGATTTTGTGCACGCGAGTTCTCGAAAACGACTCGCTCGATTTTCATGAAACTTTCAGGACTGATAGAGCATGAAAAAAACTAGATATAATTTTTTTTGTTTTGATGACGTCACTTCCGGTTTTGAGATTTCCGCGTTTTAGTGATTTTCAGAGGGTCACTTTGTCTGGCAGTTTTCTGAAAAACCACTCCACACAGAAGCATGAAATTTTCAGTGATGCTAGAGCAACCTTGGAGAAGTGAATTTCGTATATCACAACCACCGGAAGTACAAAGTGCCGACGCTCGCTATGGCCCGAAAATAGTCCAATCAAGAATTTCAAATTTTTTAACACATTTTCTACGATAACTTTTTACCTAGAAATATTTTGTTAAAACATGTAGAACAAAAAAAGTATAGAATTCCAAGATCTTTCAAATGACACCTGAAAAAATGGTTGGCCCCTTATATCAGGGGCCGAGAGGGGCCGAATGTTTTTCCTTTATATCTCAAAAAGTATTTAAAATTTGTAATACGTCAAAAAAGCGAAAGTTGTTCAAAATGCCAAAGTTAATCTATTGGAGTCATCAAAATACGTCCGGCATCGTCACTTCCGGCCAAACCGGAAGTAGTCGGAAAACGCGTATTTTTGCCGTTCTTGACAAGTTTTTGGGTTACATATGTCTCTGGGGGCATAAAAAGTAATTTTTCCGTCCATCGTCGTCACTTTCGGTCAAACCGGAAGTATAAAAAAATGGCTTATTTTGAAGGTTTTGATGCAAAATTGAAATTATAAAGTCACTGGAGACTACTTAGCTCATTGCTTTCTTTTGTTCCGTCACTTCCGGCACTTCCGGTCAAAACCAGACGGAAGACCTACTCGTTGCTTTGCAACGAGCTTTGCTCTAGTTATTATTATAGTTTTTTTTCTTACCGATTTTGTGCACGCGAGTTCTCGAAAACGACTCGTTCGATTTTCATGAAACTTTCAGGACAGATAGAACATGAAAAAAACTAGATACATATTTTTTTGTTTTGATGACGTCACTTCCGGTTTTGAGATTTCCGCGTTTTAGTGATTTTCAGAGGGTCACTTTGTCCGGCAGTTTTCTGAAAAACCACTCCACACAGAAGCATGAAATTTTCAGTGATGCTAGAGCAACCTTTGGAGAAGTGAATTTCGTATATCACAACCACCGGAAGTTCGAAGTGCCGACGCTCGCTACGGCCCGAAAATAGTCTTTTCAAGAATTTCAATATTTTTAACACCTTTTCTATGATACCTTTTTACCTAGAAATATTTTGATAAAACATGTAGAACAAAAAAAGTATAAAATTCCAAGATCTTTCAAATGACACCTCGAAAAAAGGGCTGGCCCCTTAAATTAGGGACCAAGAGGGGCCAAATGTTTTTCCTTCATATCTCATAAAGTATTTAGAATTTGTAATACGTCAAAGAAGCAAAGTTGTTCAAAATGTCAAGCTTAAACTACTGGAGTCGTCAAAATACGTCCGGCGTCGTCACTTTCGGCCAAACCAGAAGTGGTTGGAAAACGCGTTTTTTATCGTTCTTCACAAGTTTTGGGGTTAAATATGTCTCTTAGAACATAAAAAGTAGTAATTCCGTCCGTCGTCGTCACTTCCGGTCAAACCGGAAGTAGAAAAAAATGGCTTATATTGAAGGTTTTAATGCAAAATTGAAATTATAAAGTCACTGGAGACTACTTAGCTCATTGCTTTTTTTGTTCCGTCACTTCCGGCACTTCCGGTCAAAACCGGACGGAAGACCTACTCCTTGCTTTGCAACGAGCTTTGCTCTAGTTATTATTATTATTATTATTATTAGAAACTGGTACAGATAGTAATCTGGTTTGACATAAGGGATTGAAAATTTAATTATATGTTAGAATGAATTGGATTTTGCTGAAAAAATTTTATAAGGAGAATACAATGAACTTTACACAAGTTTACAATAAATAATATTTGGGGATTCTTGGTACAGTATAATATTTGACCTGACGATTCAACTGCAATGCATTTACATTTGTGTACATTTTATCTAGATGGTGCAATGTGCATGTGACTGGTTAGAGAAATGCTTCCTGTTCTATCTTTACTCGATCCTTTGACACAGTAATTTAAACAGTTGTCTCAAAATTATATATTTAGAGGTGTTATAATTTCAACTATGGGTGTGGTATTTTTTTTTTCATAGGTCTAAATCAAGGCATTGAATTTATCAGTTAATTAAGTGATGCTAAATAAAACCAGACCAACCATTGTTTTAAGAGATTTTCACTACAATTGCATACAGTGAGTCCTATGTATAATAGTAATAGAGGATAAAGAAACATTCTTGGAACTGGTGTAGAATGAAACAAAATTTAATTACTTTCATATCTAACATATCCAGTATTTTTTATGTTGAGCAATTTCATTCAAGTCTTATTTCCAGTGCAGATTTTGACCTTTACATTTGACATTATTTTCAATGTGAAAAATGTTTTAGCTCACCTGAGCCGAAGGCTCAAGTGAGCATTTCTGATCACATTTTGTCCGTCGTCCGTCTGTCCGTCAGTCCGTCTAGCTGTCTGTCTGTCCATCTGTCTGTCCGTCTGTTAACTTTTCACATTTTCGACTTCTTCTCAAGAACCAATGGGTCAATTTTCATCAAACTTGGTACAAAGCATCCCTGTGTTAAAGGAAGTTTAAATTGTTAAAATGAAGGGCCAAGTTTCCTCACAAGGAAAGATAATCAAGAAAAGACAAAAATAGCGTGGGGTCATTAAAAAATCTTCTTCTCTAGAACCACTGGGCCAGAAAAGCTGAAACTTATGTGAAAGCATCCTGGGGTAGTGTAGATTCTAAATTGTTCAAATCATGGCTCCCGGGGGTAGGGCGGGGCCACAATGGGGAATCGAAGTTTTACATAGAAATACCCTGGTATAGCAAAAATCTCTTAAAAATCTTCTTCTCAATACCTATCTGGCCAGAAAAGCTAAAATTTATGTTAAAGCATCATGAGGTAGTGTAGATTCTAAATTGTTCAAATCATGACCCCCGGGGGTAGGGCGGGCCACAGTAGGGAATCGAAGTTTTACATAGAAATACCCTGGTATAGCAAAAATCTCTTAAAAGTCTTCTTCTCAATACCTACCTGACCAGAAAAGCTAAAATTTATGTTAAAGCATCCTGGGGTAGTGTAGATTCTAAATTATTTTAATCATGACCCCTGGGGGTAGGTTGGGCCAAAATAGGGAACCCAAGTTCAGTATTTATTTGAAATATATGGGAAAATTCTTTTAAATTCTTCTTCTTGGGAACTACTGGGCCAGAAACGCTGGAACTTATGCGAAAGCATCTTGTGGAAGTGGTGATTTTAAATTGTCCAAATTATGATCCCCGGGGGTAGGGTGGGGTCACAAAACGTATTACAAGGAGGAAATTTGGTAAAGAACTGCATTGTCAAAGCTATTCAGGTGAGCGATGTGCGCCATGGGCCTCTTGTTTGGAAATTAATTTGGATGGTTGTGTATGCATGAAGTTATCATAAAATAATATTTTGGCGTATATGGGAATTAATATGACGTGCCATTTTATGACTAATTAATTAACATATAATTTGGACAACTTTCATGGCCAACATTTTGTTTAAGATCTCACAAGTAAGTTTCTGCTTCGAGCAAAATTATTAAGAAAGATGCGAACTATAATTCAATTGTCATTCTAAAAGGTCTTTACAATATTTGTATATTATTTTAAAGATAAGATATTGGTCCCAATTAACTTTAAGGAATTGAACTCTATTTGTATATATCATTCTTGAAACATTTTTGTGACGTAATTTTTTAATCTGGTCCAGTATTTTTTTTATTGCCCTGCATGTTGTTACCTGTTGTTTGTGTAATAAAATTTAACTTATTGAGCGGCTGCAGGTAATATTGAAATGAAAACAAACGGGCAATACAGATAAATAAACAACACTGGAAAGATTTTGCTAGATTAATCAAACAATTTAATATGAGTAGCAAAGTAAATAAATATTTACTTTTTGCAAACGGGCAATACAGATAAATAAACAACACTGGAAAGATTTTGGTAGATTAATCAAAATTAAACAATTTAATATGAGTAGTAAAGTAAATAAATATTTACTTTTTGTTTGTAATGTATACGCATATTTTGCAATTCGTTCTGTTATTCTTGCATTATTTTCTAATTGGGGAGATCATTATACAATGTACTTTACTTTGTTATGTAAATGATTATTTGTATAATTTTTTTTATCTCCCCATTCATTGTATTATTCATACTCAATGTTATTTTCAATAAATGGCATTTCACACAAATATTGTTTTGCGCCAATTTTTCCAGAAAAGAAAGCTGTAATTATATTCGGAACTTTGTAATATTTAAACGACATATACATTATTACAATTTAACAAACTACTCCATATGAAATTGGCATTTTAAAATAATCCATTCCACACTAAATGTATCACAGGAATATGGGGGTTCAATAATTCATTGTTTATTGAAAAAACAACATCTTAAATTTTGTAAACGTATCTTAAATTTGAAATCATCTACCCCTAATTTAATGGTATATTGTGAACTGGGAAGATATCCATTTTTATTAATATTTAGGTTAGAATGATTACTTTTGGGCTAAGTTAACTGCATCAAGCAATTCAAAGGTATCTTCAAAACCTCTGACATTAAATATGAACCAAAATGAAACACTGTGGTGAAAATTTGTACAAAAAATTTAAATGAATGTGGTTTATCGTATATATGGAAATGTAATACGGTTAATATCAAATCGTTCGAAAACAAAGTACGTATATCATACTCTTATAGATCAATTTTAACAATCATAGTATAGTGAAATGTCCAATTCATCAAAGCAACTATGGTTTGTTTCATTAATATTTGTGGACATCAAGTTTCGTTGATTTAGTAGAATCACAGTTTCGAGGATACGTAAATCCGAGGACAATGGTCCTTCAAGAAAAAAACTGTCTGTCATCTTTTCATATTGTCTTTCACCGTATGCTGTAGCGGGAACCATCTTGCCATTTACAATATTAAGGGTACGTTAATATTTTTTTTTCACAGTACTAACAGGTAAAAGCTCTTTCCACCCTCACGATTCTAATGGTTCAAAGTACAAAAACTGCATTTATTTTCATTTAATGTACTTTTAATTTTCCAATCATAACAAAAAATGTATAGGTCACCATATTATTTAAGCTGGGAGACATAAATAAACAGAAGTATATGTCAACATAAAAAAGTGCACATTTTCTGTGAATAGTATTATCAAAAATATGTAAAACTAGTTAAAATGTATAATTCTGATGCTGAATGTTCCTAAATACTTCCTCCTTATAAGATACTTTTGAATTGTGAATATAAGGGAAACTATTTAACATTAGAAGTACAATAAAGCAAATGTCTGAATGAAGAGACCTGAGAAGGAGTTATTGCCCTTGTCAACATTTTTTAAAGATTGAATAATTGATTAACTAAAGAAAATATGCATTTTTTTAAATTCTTTGACTTTACAATATTTATCAGTGCACATTTTGAAAAGCATTCATCTAAAAGATATTGTTCTATTAAGTATGAATTTAAACTAATAACAGTTTGTGCAAAAATCTATGACATCATAGGAGGGTGGAATTACCCTAACGCAACTGGTTATTCAAAAGTTAGAATCTTCAAGCTTTTACAACGCAGTGTTACATGTACCTTCTCCAATGTAACACTGTGGGCTGGAACAGAGAGTAATTAATAATTTCTGTCAGAATTTTTATTTAATGATAATTTATTGTTTTCATTGTGCATGTGATAATGGGGGTTGGACCCTTATATTGTTTGTTACGCCTGATTATCATCTTCTAGGAGGGATAATACCCCACTTATTGGTATATGTATATGCTGCGTTGAAAGCTCTACGTGTTTTTGTTCATCTCCGTGCAAAATATTTAAACATCTTTATACAAAAAGTAAATTTTTAGATGATTATGTACAAGTATTTCTTCATCTATTTTGATATTCTTAAAATGATTGTCTTTAAAGTCAATCTGTTGGAAAAGGGGGTGGGGGTATATGATACATATAAACAAAACACGAAGTGAACTTTTTAAAAGTTTTAATAATCAAAATGGAGGAACCAAATTACTATGAATTTTTAATTTCGTAGATCGACTCAACAACGAAATCCACGAAAATTAATGTTCCATGAATAATGACGAAACCACAATAATAACAGATTATTTAAATATACATTATCCTTTGAGAAATATACTTTTATTTTATCGTTAAAATTTCTGAGGATTTTTTTGTAAATTTAGAACTTGTAATGCCAGGCTCCCTATTGAAACAGAGAGATGGCATGGTATTCATAGAAAATTAAGACTCTGTAACCCATGTAAGTGTAAAGAAACTGGTGATAAGTTTCTGTATTTTTTCAATTGTACTGAACAAGTTTTAAAACAAGGTTAAATATTATACTCAGTATTTATCTAATTATTATAATGTAAATCCAAATGTATATAAATTTGAGAATCAGTTTAAAACCACAAAGAAGCAACAGTTGATAAAAGTTTGTAAATGTATACAAAAGATTGAGAGAGTCCCTCTCCTGATAAAATTTTCCCCACCCTATGTGCATTGTCTTATGTATTTGTATTAGTAATTGTTCTCTACAACATTAACAAGTTTTATAAGAAAAAATTAGAGTCATTTTAATTTTTTAGTAGAATCAGTGAAATCAATCTTAAATTTTGTTTCTTCGTCATGATAATTAAAATTGATTGATATATTGAATCAAAAGACTGAAAATACGAAGCATTTTTTTTTATAAACTAGTATTAGTAGATTTTATTTGTGTGACAAATTGGTGGTTGTTACTATTGAAAAGTGGTCGTCCTTCATGCAAGCACAAAATAGCACGGGGGAAAAGACATTAGAGTTCTTTCTTTTCACATACTTTAAAATAAATTATTTGTCAAATTTTATTTTTTTAAATTCAATAACGGGATTAAAGGAATCAAATATGAACAAGATAAAATTTACAATACATTTTGTTTTAAAATATAATTTTTAATGAACGTTTAGAATTGCGAAATTTGTTTTCTCTCAGAGCGGGGGATTGACTTGTCCGTGCCTTTTACACCCTCATTATTCGCAAAATAATGACTGGACCGCTAATCGATCTCATTTAATCATAATTCCATCGGACAAGACGTTAAATGGTGCCCCATGTCAAAGATGAAACCCCCCTTGGCACGTGAAAGATCTTTCTCTGTACTTCGAAAATGAGTAGACTCACTGGAGACCGCCAGAGAAACCAAAATCTTTCAAAATCCGATTATTTTAACTGATAATCTGCCGAACATGGCTGAAAAATTGCCGACTCGGCGTTAAAAAATATACAATCAATCAACAATTTATCATCAATTTATTTATCAATAGACTAATTTGAATAAATTCTTCCTACACAGAACACGTATTTGCATATCGATTTAAGTGAGAAGCATGAATTTATACGATGGTTTACACATTTTGCCACAAATGTTGTTTAAATAGGTCAAAATTCCACATTTATTATTTTCAAAACAAACAATTTTTATGAACAATTTCATGATTATCAATTAAGCACATGGAAGAAGTACTTGTTACGGTATATGCTTAAATGAATTCAAATATTTTCACTCGACCATCTTCTTCACCGACAAAAAATTTGTTGCCGTCTACCTGAAATTTTATGCACTGTGGTTGCTGTACTCCTTCCAGAATCCGGAGCTGTTCACCGGCTGGCGACAGTATATGAATATTATTGCTGTCTTTGCCGTTTACGTATATATTTTCAAATTTATCGAGTGTCAAACCATATGGTCGTTGTAGTTTTTCATGTGTATATGAGAATAGAACGTATCCCGTTTTGTCTTGTTTCCTCACTATGTATTGATTATAACTAGAGTAAATAATATTTTCTTCCGCGTCCATTGCTACATCATAAACCGAAGACAAGTCAGACGAAATTCTCTGTGGTTCATAATTTTTATTTAGGACTTGTAATTCGTCTTTAGATCCCAGTGCTATAGTACTACCTGATTTCGATATTCCACAACACCTGAATGAGAGGTTAAAGTTTCTTTCAACTGTAAAAGTCTTAATTTCCATAACTAGAATTTGGTTTGCATCATCAAGTGTCACATGCATGTGATTTTCTCCAAAGAGTTCCATGTCCCAGGGTGAGTGTTCAAGGGACACTTCTTTCAAGACAGTCCCATCTGCTTTACATTTTATAAGTCTTTTTCTTCTATTGTCAGCCAAGATAAGTTCACCATTTTTTAAGAAACACCCTCCCCTAAAATCAGCACCATCAATCTTAAATTCGTATATCATTTGAATTTCTTGACTTTTTAAAACTGTTTCATTTAGATTTACAGGTCTCTGTCGTTCATTTGCAGTAATTTTTGAAAGACAAGTTAAATTAACAAGACTTTTAACATCGTCATGCATTGTGGTTTGGATTTCGGCTTCGAACTTTGAAATTCCAATTTTTTGCAAATGTTTACATATTTGTTCCAATTTAGCATAAGACAATGCAAAAACTGATTTTGATGAATCAGTGCTTGTTAAATTCTTTAATGTTGCTTCTTTCCAGTGACGTAAATAACATTGTTGCTGTTCTAAAGAATTTATTGACTTCTGTAGTTTTGCTTTGGCATCTTTTGATACATTTGCTATTTCATTTAAATGTTTTTCTTCCAATCTTTCAACATTCTTTATGATTGCCTCTTTTGACACGGAAACTTCTTCGGTAAATTTGTCCTGTACATTATCAATATCAACCATATTAGCCTTTTCTTCAGCAATGACTTTTTCAAGAATGGATTCAAGCTGATTTACATCCTCTTGCAAACGCTTGACTTTCTTAGATTCCATTAGTTTATCAGCAACTATCTCTAATGAATTAAGGTTCATACAACAACTATGATCTTTTGTTATACAAAGGACACAACATGGTTTGAAATGAGTTTCGCAGAACAATTCTAATTTTCTTCCCTCATGATCTTCACAATTTTCCAGTTGTTGCGTTAGCGGTAAAAGATCACTTATTTTATCCAGAGACACTTTCTGATGACTACGAGAGGGTCTGAATTTTAAGTGACTCTGAAAACAATTCTCACACATGGGTTCGGAGCAATCTTTACACCAACTGCCCGACGTATGCTCTTCTCCTTGTAAATTACAAGGAGTGCACGGAATTGAATTCAGAAATGCACATTTTTCTGCGATGGATCTTATAAATTGATTTTCTGGCAGTTTATCTGCCCATTCATTTGAGGAAAATTCTCCTACTTTTCCTGGAGCTGGGACAAATATTCGACATAACGGACATAGAAATCCAAGCTGGAATCCGTCAGAATCACTACATGAAGATTTAATATGAGTCTCTAAACATCTTTCACAGAATGTATGTGTGCAGGGTAAATACCTTGGTGATTTAAAATGCTCCAAACAAATAGAACACACCGTCAAATCACCTTGAAGATTTGGAAGCGCAGTTGCCATACCCCCTGTTGGTGTTGTGTTGTTTAAAACGAAAGTACAATTCTTGATAATGATTTTTTATCTTTTTTGTAATGCTGAACCCGATGATTTTTTTTTCCCTCTGACGATCATTTGCATGCGAATTCCTATCAAAAAATTCTATTGCCTTATAGAGCAAAGGTCACTGTGAAAGGTAACATTTGAGCAAATTACAATATCCTCCCCGCTTGTGGGAGGTTATATAGTGATTGAGGTGTTTGTCCGTCTGTCTGTACTCCGTCCGTCCGTCTTTTACGCTTTGAAGGTACTCATCTCTTATCTGAAACTCCTCTTTTACCACTGAATGGAATTTAATAAGAGTTCTTATATAATGCAATTGTGCACCTCCTATTTTACTTTTCGATCTGATACATCCCGAGTTTCCATAGCAAAACATTTACACTGTCATTCTTTCTATAATATTGAAGGGCACCCATCACTTATCCGCAACTCTTCCTATACCACTTGAAAAATACTTTCAGAGATTCTTTAATACATAATGCAATTGTGCATCTCCTATTTTACTTTTTGATATGGCACTTATTTCAGGTCTCCCAGAGCAAAACATGGACTTTGCCATTACAATCAAATGGGAGGCGGGGGTATCATTTAGTGATATCGATGCTCACAGTACCTCTAGTTTCATACAAACTTTAAAGATTTATAATCATTGCTAATAAAGAAGCAGACTAGTCCATATTCACCATCCTGACCAGAAAGAATTCCTTCTCAGTTTTATACAAGCCAAAAATTCTCGACAATTTTCCACAGCAATGGAAACAATAAAAGTTTGCTTGTTGCAAGTCACGCCCCCTCCCTTTCCCACTACGCTGGAGATCGACAATTACAGCTAGGCAGCTTGATCCAAGTTTCTATTTTTTCAGTTAAAGAAAAAAAACTTCTACCACATGTACAGCTCTTAATATGTCCTGAAGATCTGTGGAAGCCATTATTTATCTAGAAAGTACATGAATTATTCTAGGCGCAGGTATCAACAGTTTAAATTTGACTGGAAGAAAATATAAAAGAATTCTCAAAAGAAAGTAAATACAGTGCAGTAATCTTCTCAATAATCGTGCCCGTTTATTTTCACGATAAAAAAATTTTTTTTTTAATTTGAGCCCATAGTGCCGAGTGTAGAACTACCTTAAGTAACATAGTTGTGTATGAAAAAAATTACATAAATTAACATTTTACATATGGCCATAAAATTTCGAAAATAGGTCACCATGACCTACTTTTTGATTGATGTTCTCCAAAGACCCAAGATGCATTAACTGACAAAGTTTGTTGATAAGAAGCCAATTATTACCAGAGATATTTGAATATAGCCATAACATTTCAAAAGTAGGTCATAGTAACCTACTTTTGATTGACATTGTTTGAGGACCCAAGATACAACAACTGACAAATTTTGATGACCATAGGTCTGCAAGTATCAAATTCAAGCTCTTTAAACAATTTGAAAACAATGACTGCAAAATTTAACCAGAAGTCTCTGTTGAGACTGTAGCTCTACTGATTTGTACTTATAATAAAGAGAAAAGTAGCAGTTGATACTTAAAACTTTACAAAATCAATAAATAGAATAATGATCCTTGATTAAGTCTCTTTTTGAGGCAAGATTGCAAAAAGACTACAACTGTATGAGTAGCTTTTAATAAAATTTTACAGAATTTTCAATTTAAATTTCTAAGGCAACATAAATCATCAAAATCAAAAACTCACTTACAATGCACATATGAATTTACATGTATATATATGTGCGTTACTTGGATGTTATGTTTTTTATGCTTGTGAATGTAGATTTACTCTTTTGTGCTTAGAAAAGATGTACAATTATGTTTAAGTTGTTGAAATTTCCACTATGGATATAGGTATTGTTAGGAATAAAAGAAATAATCGGTTGAATTTATCACTGAAAGTGATACTATAAGAACCAGACCACATGGTTATAAAGAGATTTTTACTACAATAAGAGAAAGTTGGACCTGTGTATACTGGTGGTAGGTAAAAAAGACACTGGAACTGAAGTATCTGAAAAACCAAAATGTAATATTCATCTTTCATATCTTATTAATTCTGATTAATATTTATTTCAATCCCGTGACATACTATTTCAAAAAAATAATGATCGTTTTTTTTAAGTTGGATAATTTCATTCAAAAAGTCTAGTACTTCCCAGTACATGTGTTGACCTTTCCTCTTTTTTGACCTGATTTTTAATTAGATTTTTCTTTTGTTAAATTAATTTGGCCAGTTGCGTATGCAAGAAATCGTCATGAAATATTATATTTTGATGTACGAGGGTTGTCCCAAAAAGTCGAAGACAATGTTAATAACTTTTTTAACACGCAACCAATACTAACCAAATTTTGCAGATACAAAATACTTTCTATTTTCTTTAAAATAGTAAATTCTTAAATATATATCTTTCATTTTAATTGTATTGGGACGATTTATATATTAATAATTCATGATATTTGTCTATAAAATATTAGTATGTATCTCTGATACCTTTCGTAAATTTGTTTAATGTTTTATGTATCTCGTGTACCATTAAACCATTATGTTTTGTTTGATCAGTTGGTCAGTTTAACATTTTGAGAATGTTTTTCCAAACTCATGTTTTTCTTCTAGATCTTAATTTGACAGTTTGAATACTTAATGACATCTGTGAAATTTCTTTCATAACATTGTCAGATATATGACCAATATTTGTCTTTTCATCTTTAATTACAGCCCAGAGGACCGGGCTGTTCTATGCATATAAGCTTAATTTTTGGTGTATGGAATTGAAGTGGGAGAAGCTATTTAGAATTAAACGTTATTAATACATTAAATAATATACTACATCAGAATTTTCTTTCCCTTTATAATTACGAGATACACAGTTTATTTATTTCCATAAAGTGCATTTTTGAAATGTTATGTTTTCATATTAAAATATATCAAGTTGCTTATCATTAACTATTAAAATCAAAGTACTGAAAGTACTGAATCGAGGTGACGTCTTCCAGAAAAATTTGAAATTCACCCCCAAGTAACTGGCATATACAAAAATTTTAATCTAGGAGAAATCCCAATGAAAATCACTGGAAAGAAAAAAGTGACCAACACGACAATGCATTTTGTAACTTATATGATGTATAAAAAGTGAACTTAACTATACTATACTAACTATACTAAAGTGAATAGTTATCCTTCAGTACCCGTCACCATAGGAGGAAAATACCTCGCATTTCTCTTCAAATTATAGTTTGATTTGTTTCTTGTTATACAGTAGCTGCAGATCTGTAGCTCTCTGAATAATTTGACAGACCGGAGAGCTACAGTGCCACCCATTGAAAAACTGTTTATTTATTGCACAAAAAGAAGTGCGCTGTTTCTCTGTTTATTTCTCCGTGTTTTTAAACTGTCATCTCAAAATATTACTAACCATGTGTTCCTAACATATTCTTTCACTGTTTTCACAACAAAACGTTCCTTAAAATTATTTTTAATAGCCCTCCTGGTCCTGAAATTGAGATCATCAAACATATCGTCTATTTATAATGCAATTTTCGTTTGCAAAATAATTCAATCCAACGCAGTTCGTGCAGATGTCAACTACGAGAGTACTTCATAGAGGAGTAAGGAATTTTTTTAAAATGTATCTTTTTTGCGATTGAGGTAAGAATTTGGAAGAACTAATCCAGAACTAAGCACAACTTTTTGTGCGCAATAAATATACAGTTTTTTTTTTTCAATGGATGGCACTGTAGCTCTCCGGTCTGTCAAAATATTTTTTTGAAGAGATACAGATTTACAGCTAGTTACACAGTAATAAGGATGAACATTATATTTATTGATATTAACAAAAAAGTGCAGACACTGGGCTTACATAAAACACTAAATAAAATAAGTATCCTGCCAGTATCATTTTGTCCAATGTATCCTAACTCTGTCACTAAGGTTCTCTACAATATGCCAACGTATTAAAGAACCCCCCTTAGTTAAACTTTTCATGAACTTTGTATGAAAAAAATAATGTACGTGTCATATATTTTTGAAATTGCAGCATGAAGGCTCTGGGGCCATAAAACTTAGATGAGCTCACTCTTGATCTCAGTCTCACTTTTCTACAAATACATGTACTAGTAATTCTTTATAAGTAAAAGTGAAATTAGATCAAAAGTGCCCCGGAGCAAGGAAACAACATTTAACATTGATGCAGCTAGCATTTCATACGATCAAACACCCTCTCTTTAGTATTTTTTTTTGCCAAGAGCAGGCCCAGTTTGACATTTTAAAGAAAAGTATAAATTCTGCATTTTAAAATTTGACTTTCCAAATAGTAGATTAGGGGATTGAATTCGCCCATCAAATCAAAATCTATATTATTAGCTTTAAGATTTAAAATATAACTATCAAATTAAAATACTTAGCATAAGGTACATGTATAGTTTAAAAATATATTATTTCAAATTTTCCAGTTACAAGGCATATAAATGTCTACTGTAACAGCTTGAAAACAAATTATTCGCTATTATCAATCTAAAGTGTTTACATCCTCTTCAAAGTTCATTTTCAAATTCCTTATAATAACTTTCTTTTTTGTAAATTCTTAAAATTATGAATACCGGTAACAGAAACCACATAATAACAACTTTATTACAAGTATAAATTATAATGTAAACTAAATTAATAGCTCTAAAATTTACATGCATGTCTCTATTTACAGCATGATTCAATCGTTTTAACAATAGAAATGATCTACCTTCGGTATGACATCAATAGATGTTTAGCTGTGTTAACGTTGCGTTTTGTCGTGAATAACGTGTAACAATGTAATTTTTCATATGCGGAATCCTAAATTCTAGAGGAGTTCCAACAGAGTATTCGATGAAGTGGTCATTACTCATTAGCATGTAGCGAAATAGGTACAGGTGCCCCGCTGTTATTCACCTTTTTCAACAGTGATAGCACCAAACAGATTTATAAGATCGGGACGATATTTTTAGGTTCTAAACAGATTTTTTTAATGAATTACAAAAACAGAAGGGTGAAAATAACTTCGCTTTTGTGATAATTTACGGTGAAGTGCGAAAACAACTTCGTTTTTATAATAATTTACGGTGAATTTTGGAGCTCAATGGGGACTATTGCGCCGCAAACGCCTCTATGTTAACCCCAAATTTATTTAATTGCATGTTTCAATTCAAGCAGAACGCTTCCTTCTGTTTTGTTTCAGTGTATACTGTTCTGTTCTCTCCCTTGCCTGCGATCGACTTTCAATACACATACAGGTAGGTCACGATCCCTGCTGCAGCCAGTTGTTTACATTTTACCCTCGCTAAAATAGTTCAGAGCGTAGGGATACTTCATATCTTATTCCCACTCAGGAACTTGTATTTAGTTTTTGTAAATCCATAAAAACACTACTTCCTGCTTGGAAATTAAATTAAATGCATTGTAGATCTTGTTTTGCGACTGAAATTCTGATTTTAATACATGTATAATCAGGGGACTATATTTCTTAGAGAACTGATAAAAATTAACGTTTTAATATTTCCAATCAATCTTGCAAGTGCTATTGTTTACATATTAGCAACCTATCTCTGATTTGATCCTTGCCTTCTAAGGTATCATATTTTAACAACAAGATTACTGATCTGTCCCAAAGATCGAAGATCAATAACAAAATGTAAATGGTAGTGATCAAAGGGGTCCGCCATTAAGCTATAGAGCAGCTATCGAGGCTGACTTACGTCACCTCGAAAAACGACAGTTCCCTCTTTTTACAATATCAAATTTTACAGATCGCATTAGCTAGTCTTCGATTTCTCTTGAATTGCAGCTCAAAGTTATTCAATCAAACAAATGAAAATCAATTATCAAGTTATTTTATAGTTTCAATATACTTAGTAATTGTATTTTGTTTTTTGGCAAAGAGACCGATCTCATCACTTTCCTTTCGAAAATTTTAACTAAAATTAGAGTAAAGCGAATCCTGAAATTATAAACTGATGGAATAAGAACAAAGACATATAGTAAATATACAATTTATTTAATTAACAAGTTTTTTCCATAAATAATTAGGCCTATTTTACTTCACAAGATTTTATACTTAATGTATACAAGATAAATGACAAAATGAGGAATACTTTGGTCTCTTCGGTATGTACGTGTATGCTAGAATGAGTTTATTAGTTTACTATATTATTCAATATTATCAAATGTAAGAACTACTGTAAAATCACTTATTTCATAGGGACGAATTTTCGAGGTTTGAGGAAAAAATACATGTATTAGTTTGTGAGGATTTGATTTCGATGTTTAAGAACGTTTAGAAGTAAAGCATACGAAATTTTACTTTTCGTGGTTGTCATAAATTCATGGGTCTCTTCATACCTTGAAAACAACAAAAATAACCCCCCACCCCCACCCCCCCCAAAAAAAAATTTCACAGTATTTTACTCATTTATCGAGAAGTTGTTAATTCAAATATCTTCACTTTGCCTCTACTTTCACCAACAAAAAATCTGTTGGTACCGTCCTGGAATTTTATGCACCTTGGGTTTTCCACGCCTTCTAGAATTCTTACCTTCTCACCACTTCTGGATAATATATGAATATTGTTGCTCCTGCTTCCATTTACATAAATAAATCCTGCTCGATCTATTGTTAATCCATAAGGGCGTTTCAGATCCTTATTTTCATATGTGAACAAGATGTTCCCTTCCATATCTTGTTTTGTGACTGTGTCTTTTGAGTAGCTTGTGAAAATGACATTGTTCTCACTGTCTATTTCTACGTCGTCAGTATTTTCTAAATAGTTTATAGACTTGTCTTTTGCAAAGTTTTGAAAAATTTCCACAGAATCACGAGCCCCAATAGCAATCGTGCATCCAAGCATCGATATTCCATAACAGTGACAACCAACATCCACAGTTTCCTTAACTTCAAACAAATCCGAAGCAAGTTTTACGATTTTCTTTTCTTGAGGAAGTGATACAAGTACTTCTTTCTCACTGTTGGAACACACATCCCACGGGGATCCTGGTAAATATAACTCTCTCAAAACAACACCATCAAAATTACACAAAACACACCTTTTCATGTCTGCTAATAATAATTGGTCATCTTTATAAAATATACCACCATGAAACCTAGCAGCAGGAATCTCAAATTCCGAGATCTTTTTTACCGTAGCATTTTTCATGTTGTAATAATCTTGCGGTACTAATGATTTATATTCCTGTACAAATATTTCAGCAAGTTGACATGAATCGAGCAGGTTTCGTAAATTATCTAGTAATTTGGTTTCTATATGAATATTTAACTTTGCATTGTCCAGATTTATCAAATGTTCATGAATTTGTTTCATTTTGCAATATGACAAAGCTAATTTATTTTTTGACGATTCTTTATCTGACAAATTCTTCTGCAATGACTCTTTCCAATATTGAAGAAAAAGTGGCCTCTGCTCAAACGAATCAATGGATTTTTGAAGCTTTGATTTAGATTCCTTTGAGGCTTTTGTGAGTTCATTTAAGTGTGTTTCTTCCAGACATTTAACAGCCTCAATGATTTTCGAGGACATCTTCGAAATTTCTTTTGAAAAATTGTCAGAAAGATCATCGATCTCATCAATGTTAGTCTTTTCTTCTCTTATTATTCTTTCGAAAAAGTCTTGTAATTGCTCTACATCATCTTGCAATATTTGAACCTTTGAAGACCCAATATAATTTGTGAGTTCATCTGAGAATTCCTCTATCTGACAGAAACACCTGCAGCTAGGATGTTCTTTTGCTACACAAACGGAACAACATGGAACAAGATGAGCTTCGCAAAACAATTCCAATCTTCGACCATCGTGATTCTCGCAGTTTTCTAGAACTGACGCAGGATACTCATACATATTGGACATTGGCTTTTGCATATCAGTGAGTAAAGATACTTCATGATGACGAGATGGACGTGCTTTTTTGTGACAGTTAACACATTCAGCACAAAGCGCCTCAGAACATTCCTTACACCAGCTATTAGCTTTCACCTCCTCACCGTCTTCGTCACAAGGACTACACAGAATGGCCCCCAAACTCGAATAATTTTCAGCAATTGTAGCAATAAATTTGTTTTTAGGGAATCTGACTGCCCAATCATTATAAGAATACAGAGCCATTCTACCTGGTGCAGGTATGAACACGCGACAGAGAGGGCAAGGAAATCCAAGTGGTGAATCGCGCCCAGAACATAAGGATTTTATATAAGTCGATAAACAATCTTGGCAAAACGTGTGTGAACACGGTAAACATCTTGGTAATTTGTATTGTCCCATGCATATAGAACATACCGCCAAACCGAAATTTTCTCCCTCTTCCGTGTTTGCCGTTGCCATATCTTTTCGGTGAAATTGTTTAAACGAAAGTAAGAAAAACATTCGTGTATCATGAACCCGATTGAAAATTAATACAAAAAACTACATCTGCAGAACTATAGCTCTCCGAAAAAATATTTTGACAGACCAGATAGCTACAGTGCCACCCATTGAAAAAAACATATATATATTGCGCACAAAATTTGCGCTTGATTCTACATCAGTTTTTCCAAATTCTTTACTCAATTGCAAAAAAGCTAAATTTCAAACAATTCCTTACTTCTCCATCAATACCTCTCCTAATTGACATCTGCACGAAGCACGTTAGACAGAATTATCTTTCAAACCAAAATGGCAATGTAAGTAGACGAAATTTTCGATGATCTCAATTTCAGGGCTAGGAGGGCTACTAACATCAATTATAAGCAATGTTTTGTTGTACAAACAGTGAAAAAATATGTTAGAAACACACGGTTAGTAATATTTTGAGATGACGGTTTAAAAAACACTAAGAAATAAATCGAGAAACAGCACACCTTTTTTGTGTGCAATAAATATACAGTTTTTTCAATGGGTGGCACTGTAGCTCTCCGGTCTGTCAATTTTTTTTTCGAAGAGCTACAGTTCTGCAGCTACATCAAGAAGAATTTGCTCTTTCTGATGAAAATTTATATAAGATCGATAACTGACCCCAGTTTTTATACGAAATTAGGGGGAAAACTTTGTTTTTTAATAATTTGATAGCATTTATTTGCTTTACTTTGTATAAATGTAAGATGAAAAGTAGAAAACAACATGAAAAATTCTCCGAAAAAAATGTTCTACATAGACGGTACTGAAATCTATGCTTTATATTTAAATGATGTCCTTAGTAATATTGCTCAGATAAGAAGTAATATTTATCACGGTTTAGCTGATTTTGTTCGTTATTTAGTAATATTTCATGTAAATTAGTTGAATCTGATTGGTCGAGAAACATTTGTTAAAAAACACTATCACCCGCTGAATAATGAAGCCGCGTCCTCCAGTGTAGCAACAGTCAACACTGCTTGACGACGGGTATGGTTGTCCGTTCTACTCACAATTATTTATTTTCACTCCACTAAAATTATTTTTACTGCAGTAAAAATAAAACACTGGTCATTGCTACTCACAATTAAATATTTTTACTCCAGTAAAATTATTTTTACCCCAGTTAAAATCATTTACTTTGTCACTGAAGTAAGAATACTTTATGGCCACATTACTCACAATTAATTCATTTTACTGCAGTAAAAATATAACACTGACCATCTAACTCACAAATAAATTATTTTTACTGCATTAAAAAATTAACACTGGCCATTTCTACTCACAATTAAATATTTTTACTGGAGTAAAAATCAACCAATAGCAAAGTATGTTATGAAACTTAAAACAAGGAAAATAGAGGCATGACATACGTAAGACATCACAAATAAAAGGAAAATATGAAAGAGGAATTTGTAAGAAGAAATAAACACACAGTCAATGACTGTGTGCGTTTAGCAGCTTTTTCCTTCTTATGTGTCTTTTTTCTTTCCAAAGTTATAGTATTTTTAGTCTAGATAATTTCGAATGTATCGTATACAGTGTAGGTATTGTAGACATATGTTCAAACAAGATAAGAAGATATAGATCAATATCAGTTACTTTCTGATATCTATATTCTGTGCAAAAACGAGGGGAAAAATAATATGATAAAGTAAAAATTTAATCAACGATAATACACCTCTAGGCTTAGCACACAATACTGTGTATACATGTGGTGTAAATGTAACTCAGGCTACATTGTAAATATAGTCTTTAGGAAAATTGAATAAAGAAAGATAAGTATATAAAGACCAAGTTAAACCTAAAGGATTTCTTAAATAATTATGTATTTAATCCAGGATTTCTCTAGTGGTTTCAGGTAATTTGTATTCTCACTCAATAATTCTCCCATTTACCCCAAAAGGTCTTCTTTGAAATGAAAATAAAAAAAAATAATTGTATTGTAATGGTGAAATTTGTATTTGTTTATAGCTAGATTAAATATTGAAGTATGGCTTAAATGTTTGTAAATGAACTATATTTTAGGTCAATTTCGTTGTTGACCTGTGGGTCACCGAATTTCTTACATGGACTGTGATTGGTTAATTTTTACTTCAGTAAAAATATTTAATTGTAAGTAGATATAGCCAGTGTTATATTTTTACTTCAGTAATAATATTTTTACAGGAGTAAAATTAATAAATTGTGAGTTAAATGGCTACATTGCATTTTTACTCCAGTAAAGGAGTAAATTATTTTTACTGGAGTAAAAATATTTTTACTGGAGTGAAAATATTTAATTGTGAGTAGCAATGGCCAGTGTTCTATTTTTACTACAGTAAAAATAATTTTAGTGGACGAAAATAAATAATTGTGAGTAGAACGGCCAACCATAGAAGGGTGATATTCCAAAAAATAGCGACTGCGCAGAATTTATGCGCGCACGGTTCACTATAATATGTATTTGTATTAAACATTCAGTATAATATAATAAATATTGCATGTAAGTTGAGTGTAACATTAACAATTTTCATCCCTCCAAAACCATTGTCAACCCAGGCTGCGCCTCAGTTGACAATGGTTTTCTTGGGGTGAAAATTTTCAATGTTACACTCAACTACATGCAGTACTAGTATTTATATACTAATATCTAATGTGGTGTTAATATTGATACTGTGATATGTTTGCAACCTGTTATGATTAAAAAAAAAACAGAAAAAAATTGAACCGAATGAATTGGCTGTTTCTCATATACATGCATGTATAGATGTTTGTAACGTAAAATACCAAGATAAATGACAATTTCTTGGTATTGAAATGCATTCAAATTGAATATGAAATAAATACTTATGAAACGGGTTTGGATTCTATTCTATTAAAATTGCATTTTATATTGGGGTAATAAGCAGTCAATTTTAACAAAGGAGTATATAAGACATGAATCTGAAGAACAACAAAACCAGTATTTGTCTTATTTGTTCGGAATCATCTTCAGGTTGTGTAGTTACAAATTTGTTTAAATCATACAGTGAAGGACTTTTAGGTAAGTGTTGGATAGCTTAGATTCAAATTTGTTTAGACAAAAGGCCATTGGGAAGAGGTAGAGGCTGCAATGGGAAAGTTTAACAAGTGAGATATACAATGTATATATATATAGAAAGAAATCCTTTCATAAGTTACAAGTCCACTATAATCAATTAAATCACCTTCTTTAAAATGATTTTTTTTAATGTTATAAGCCCCGGAGTTAATACTGGTCTAAATTTTACATACTGCATTTTCTCCAGAACAGCAGGGTCATGTTGATTGTTTTATTATTAATGCATCCCGATGCTGTGTGGATTCAACTTTGATTTTACCACGGATCCCTGTTGTCTAGACTTTAGTGTACGATATGGAGCTAATCTTTTGAAATGAAAGAGTGATCTTTTAAATAAAATCTATTTTATTGAGAACAGAATAGCTGGTCCCAAATTCACAGGTGAACGTTGTAACCATGGGTCTTTTGCTCTTTGGTATGAGGGAAACTCCCTAGTAAATTCATCCCTGGAGTTATGCTTTTTAGACGTACATAGACTCTCGATTTATCTGTTGTAGCTGTTATTACAAAGGCAAAAGAAAAATAAACGTTAAAACAAAATATATTTTCAGAAACTTTGTGGAAATATATTTTGTTGCAGATAAACCAAATCAATCATGGCTATCTTATTTAATTCTTTGCGTCACACGAGGGAGAACACATAGACTGAGATTTCAGAGATAAAATGTTTACTTACAAGACAGTATTTTCATTATTTTCCATGGGTGCCACTTACACTTTGTTGCAAAAATTAAGAATTAATGAGATGGGAAAATAAGTAACATACTCTTTACTGACTTATTTTTTCAGTTTTAGTTATTTTATATCGCAATAATCGGGGGAGCCACACTATAAAAGAGGCACAAGTTTCTACTGAGGGTAATAGCTTTTGCCTCAATAACAATTACGACGTCAAAAATTGATATCGATTTTTTGAAATAAAAGACCAAGTGTAATCAATAAGCATCAATAATCTTCAACCGACGAGCAAGATTATAAAAATATGAAAGATCTTATCAAGGTAGCTAGTCTCGGATCTCTCTTGAATCGCAGATCAAAAATAATTTTCAAGAGATAAAAATCAAATTTAATACGAATGTAAGTCTTACTAAAGTCTTTAATCTATGTTACACAGAGGAGATCGATAATCTATCATTTTCCCTTGAAAGGATGCAGGTTTAATTAATTAGAATGTAATTAGTATTTTTAATCTTTTATCTATATATATAAGGTATCGTATTTTTCTGCGAATTCCACATGGACGAATAATTAGTTTTACTTCAATGCAATAAGGATTATACAGGCTTTTTTGTCCTTTTTCAATCAAATCTTTTTCTTCATGTAGTTCCAATCCCAAGTTCTTAGTCTCCCAAATTCTTATTCTCCATTGTAAATTGGGAATGTGTTTCTATATTCATGACATTCATTACATGTATAAATGACTTGAAAAGTAACAAATAAATTACTGCACTCGATTTTTGTTTGATTGTTCGTTTTTTAACCTCTGTTTTTCTCGTATCTGTACATTGTTTCACTTGTATAGTTTATGCAAAAAGCTGGCAGTTCGCAGTAATTAAGCAGTTGCCAATAAGCAGTTGGCTGTCGTATATGGAATTCTATAATTAGGAAATCTTTAAAATTTTAACAAAACGTTTGACTTTCAGTAACAAACTTCTCAACCCAGTCGTAGATGGTTATTAGTTTACTCTTATCAAGAAATCCCCCCACACTGCATACAGGCGCGGATCAAAGAATTTTTTCCGGGTGGAATCCACCAGAGTAAAAAAAAATTCCAACCCAGAAAAAAAGGTCCAAGCATTTCCCAAACGTGAAAAAACTTATTTGAAAATTCAGGGGGGGGGGGTCTCTAGATTCGTGATTGGCATATTTTCCTTAACTTACCATTAGCACTATTTCAGTTTCCAGTAAATTAATTACTTTTTCTATATATACTTAAAAGATATATTGGATATTTTGAAATGAACAAGAGTTTCTTGTTTAAAAATGTATCAAATCTGTATGTCTTCTTATTTGTTGATTTATTTTTATCTTCTTACGAATCACCAGCAGATATTACAATTTTATAAATAATTTTTAACATTATTGCGTATAAGCTGCATTAACGTTCATAAAATAAAATCGATGAAACATCTTCACTGCATGTGTAAGATATGTAGCCATTTTATGTAATACATCGTATTGTAAATAGGCCATTAGTTGAGTTTCTTTTCTATATAATTACATGTATTTACATTCACTGAGTTTACTATAGCCTGTGAATGCTTTATGTATGATATTTCACCTGTCGGATAGAATGAGTACTTGTTGCTAATCTCCTTTTCATAAATGAATTAATCTATTGATATTCACATCTCCCTGAGCACAAAGTTAATCGATGCGACATTTTGTATATAATATCAATATATTAATTTCTTTAATTCTCCATAACGCTTGGATAGATGAAACATATGGAGATAATGAACAGTATTCCACATCAAAAGTCCATAAAACAATACGAAATAGGAGCAGAGCAAACACGGAGCTCCAAAACGTCAGAGGTGGGATCAGGTGCCATGGATATAAAAATTGTAAAGAGTGGTAATTTCGACGTTTGATAAAATATATTTATATATATTTGTTAATAGTATTTTAAAATATATCTTCAGTTAAAGAAATTGAAGAAAAAAAAAATTATATATGCTTTACTCCATTCGACAAAACAAATTTTAAAAAAACAACAGCCGCATATAAAGTACCACTAGCTATATACTGTTTTTGAGAATTATTTTTTGCTCCCTGTTTTGATGAAATTTATTCATTGTCTCCCATATATTGTAATACAGGTAATATTGGTTTTTGGCCTCCCAGTAATTGTATCTCTTAGATTTTTAGGTAACATGAATCACTCCACTAAAATTAGTGCAATCTTTAAAAATCTTTTTCTTGGACATCAAGCAGTCAAACTGTTGGTATTAATGCAATGAGCATTGAGTCCTCTACCAAAATTGTGAAATTTATGGCCCCTGGGTCATGGGTTCTAGTGCTAGGGCGGGGCTATATAGATTATATAGTGAAAACGCATCATTTCTTTTAAAATCTTCTCTGCTCCTGGGTATCAAATTAACTAATTAAGAACAAAACCATGATGAGCAAGAGTGCCTCTTCCAAAATTGTGAATTTTAATGCCCCAGGGTCAGGGTTCTGGTGTTAGGGCGGGGCTCTATTGATTATATAGTGAAAATGCATTAAATCTTTGAAAATCTTCTCTGCTCCTGGGTATTGAATAAACTAAGTACATATGAGCAAGAATACCTCTTCCAAAATTGTGAATTTTATGGCCCCAGGATCAAGGGGTTCTGGTGTAAGGATGGGGTTCTATTGATTATATAGTGAAAATACATGAATTCTTTGAAAATCTTCTTCTCTGCTCCTCGGTATTTATCAAAAATTTTTGATAAGCAAGTGTGCCTTTTCAAAAATTGTGCCTTGTGTGGACCTAGGGTCAGGGGTTCATGTGTGGTAGGGCCACTGCTGATTATTGCTGAATAATATTGATTAATTGAAATGCATTTATTTGTCCCCCACCCTGTCTATGGGTATTAAGTACTCAAACTAAGCGATTGCGAAGTGTACAGTTTTGATGAGCAATGGTGCCTCTTTCAAAATTGTGAATGCCATGACATCTAGCTTACAACATGAACCAAATTCAATCATTGGAAAGTTGTTGCATGATGTTCAGGTGACCTATAAGGCCCATGGGCCTCTTGTTTCAGATATTAGCCCTACTATATATACAAAGCAGAAAAAAATTAACACAATTTTCATTACATCTAATCATATCTTATCATATTCCTTGGCTTCTATAGTTGAAAGGGGTCGTCTTGTTTCAGTTCTTTATATTGTGTGTTTTAAGGCTCCATCCATTAAAAAATTCTTTCGTTGGATACCTGTGTTTTATAATATTCAGTTGCATATTAAAAAAAACAACAAAATATACATTTGATCATGTTACTGAATACTCGTATCAGACTCAGAATAAACTGCTAATAGAGAAAAATTAACACTGCAACAATTAAGTTCGAACAGGACAGAGTTCGGACTTTTAGGTACCCTGGATTTTGGTGAGATTTTTTATCCTGGCCTCATCATGTCAATCTTAAGTTCCACAAGTTTTCTTACATGTATAACTTTTTATAAAACTAAAAAAAACTAAAAATCCCATTGGAGAATTTTTTATCCCACCCAAAATTCCAACCAAATCCCATTACATGCCAAAACATAGGACATGTTACATCTTGTTTTGGCACTAGAAATTAAACATCATTTTTTAAGGTTAATTATCTTAATTTCTTATTTATTTAAGAGGTGATTGTGGGATAATTTCTCTTATGACATGCAAACACCTGGGATAAATCCTAGCTTCATCAATTAGTGGGATTTTTGTCCTGCATGGGAGAAATAATCCCATTTTGAAACAACCAAGGGATTTTTCTCATATGGGACAAATTTTCCCACAGTACTTTTTCTCCCATGGGATTTTGGTGGGATTTCAGGTGGGATAAAAAAATCCCGTTATTCTCCAATGGGATTTCAAGTTTTGGGAGAAGTTAATAAGAAAACTACAATATTGTGGAACTTAAGATTGACATAAGGTCAGGATTAAAAAATCCCATCAAACTCCAGGAAATATATGTCCTTTCAAAAGTATACATAAACTTCCTGACTTATATGTCGCAGTGTTAAATTAAATATCAGTGTCCACGGAAAAGGAAGAAACCACTTATATAAGTATCCTTGCAATGCTAAGAAACGACATTGTTATGGTACTAGGTTAAAACAATTGGCATCACTTGCAGTTAATGAAGCGCTGGATCCATAAAATGAGGTTTATTATCTTTAAATAAGACGTACTGTCTTACATCAGAACACGGAATTCTCTTGCATGAACATGGTAATAGAAGCAATAGATCAAAGTCACTATCGAAATTTATTCAGCCAACCAGGTCACTTCATCAAGAGAGACAATTCATTGCAGTCTGAGAGGGCCCATTTTGTGGAGTTTTAGAATTCGTTTTTTTTTCAGAGAAGATGGTGAGAAAGATCAATTGAAATAAATTACGCCACGCCGGAATGAATTGCCAATCACCGTTTATTGACGTAAGGTATAGTCAGGAACAGTGAGTACCATACATAGTGTAAGGAAACATACGATAAATACGGTATTGTTTTACGCAGTTTACAGGGATGTCGACTTTTAATTACATTGGTTCTAGTATGGAAAAATAACTCATATATTCGGAAACATTTTTTTCCGGGAGATCAAATGCACCTCTTCCTTTTTGGTGTTCCGTTTTAGATATTTTCAGGAAATACCATCTAATGAATTTTTAGTAATTGGTTCAAGGATTAATTATATATCGGCTGTACTCGTGATGTAATAGAGTGATTTTGCTTGGATATACAATAGATGCAGTGATAAGTTCTCACAATGCTGCAGGAGAGAATCTTAAGAAAGCGCCTATGGTAAGTGTTTGTTATCTGCCATCGTGTGTAATTGGTTGTTCATGTTCGCGAGAAAAGTGAAACAAGTGTGGGTGCAATAGCAAAGGCTGCAAAAGATCTCTTACTAGGTGAGTACATTTCTCTCTTTTGAGAGTCTGCCATTGCTATTTAACAAAATGAGATGTCTCTAGATATATATAAGTGGTTTATTTATATTTTTTCATAATAAAAGATTATGGTCGAATTATTGATCAAATATTTTAAGGATGCCTTTTTTTAAAAAGATACTTTGTTAAAACATCTGTTCTTATCAAATAATTATATATATGCCAAAAGAATTACCGGGTATTTTAATTTGTAAAGATTTGAAAATGTATGTTTCATAGATACTTAAAACCACTAATACAACCTAAGAAAAATAATAAAAGTAAATTCTCATTTGAAAGAAATCCGAAAAATCAAATACTAGTCATGAATTGACCTTTCTTTGACTTCATGATGAGGAGGCAAAATGCCGAATGAAATGTAATAGATTTATATAAATTGCATCGTAGCATGATTTTATTATTGGCTAAGCCTGGGGTGTATATACGAGATCAGATGTTGATATACTATTTGTCTCTTCTTTCTAATATCGGATGTTCACTCAGCATCCATCATATATGAGAAGTGAAAATCTTATACACGGCATTAAGATGAAGGTGGCATACATATACAAATAAAATTTCGAGCGCTTTGAAAATTCAATAGGAAAATTTTTGAGAAAATACAGTTAACTAATTCGTATTTAATTGGCAGTTTAATTTTTTTGGCAATTTACTAGTATGGTTTATTCATTATTTTAATAAAGACAACAGCTTTGAACTTGTACCTCATGATTTTTTATTTTCTAAACAGATACTTCTTTTAATTAAGTAAATATTTTACATGTTTCTATAAATTATCTTTTTTTATTTACTTTATGGAACACACATGTAGTTTTGTTGAGCGATAAGACAATTATTCCAGATGAACAAACTAATATGCAATGTTGGTAGAGTTCCGGACAAGAGTAAAACGATCAATAGATATTCATTGGACAGGCTAATAGCCACTTACCGATTGGATAATTCTAATCTTCTAATCACTGATGCTTCAATCTATATTGTACTGTAACTGTTGACAAGGAATATTGACATTTTAGACTCATAATGGACTTAAGGTTAAACATGTAATGTAATGAATAGTGGGGCTTCGCTGAGCATGCAAAATGTCTTTTACCGTTCTCTCGGAGGGAAACCTAATAGTGTTGTCGTAACATGGTTATTATGTCTTCGACAAATTAGTTTGCCTTGATTCATTTTATTAATTTTCAAGTTTACTCGTCGGAATATTGATTGAAGCTGGGTTTCATGACAGGCATGTCCGTTTCGGGGTGACGTGAAATTTTCAACCCTGACAATAGCATGTTGTTGTAATTATTCAATCCGGTGATCATATTTTTTTACGCTTAAAATATTTCTTTTCCATTATATTGACAAAAGTGCATTCTCGAACCTAAGACACGTAGTTACCAGAACACAATATTTTATTAGAAGTTCTTATAAGACTAGAAGCGAAACCTTTGAAGGAAATGTTATTTGCTTCTCATATATTCAATACTAATGAAATTCATCAAACGAAATATCAAAATTATTTTGTTATTTCATTTCATGCAAAAAGGAAGGACTAAAAAAGGAAATTTTGAAAGGCGGAAGCAATGATTTTTGAAAACTGCAATTTCCTTTTCAGTATTTCTGTTTTTCATTGTGTATTTATGACTAAAACTTTGATGAAAAAAATATTATTTCCTTCATTTCAAGAATTCAAGCAGTTGGAAAAATCACGAATTCATGACAATGTCGAAAAAAAATTTCAGTGCCTTTACTTCAAATAAAATGGCCATGCCTGTTAAGTTTATTCAAAACACTAATTTACTAATACCAAGAGGATTCAAATCCAATTAAAAAATCTGGAGAATCAATTTTCAATTACCTGAAAATAATACTTCATTGTAGTTTGCAGGCGACTGACGTCAAGCGATTTCTTCCACAATAAAATTGTGATTCACTATAAAAATGGAATGCCTCCCTACTCACAATTATTTGACTACAGAATAAGAGTAAAAAGTGGGGAGAACGCTTCGGACCCTTAATCGCCCATCCCGCTCTCTACTGTCAAGGTCACCCACCTTACTCTAAAGAAGTCGCCCATCCCACTCTACCGCCAAGGTCGCCTACTAACTCTACCGTCAATGTCACCCATATCACTCTACTGTCAAGGAGGTCGCCGATCCCTCTATACCGTTGAGGTCGCCTCTCCCATACTACCGTCACGGTCGCCCTATCACTCTACCGACAAGGTCGCCCACTCACTCTACCGACAAGGTAGCCCACATCACTCTTCCGTCATGGTTGCCCACTCATTCTACAGACAAGGTCGCCCATCCTACTCTACCGTCAAACCGTCAAATCGCCCACATCACTCTACCGTCAATGTCACCCATGTCACTCTACTCAAAGAGGTATCCATCCCATACTACTGTCAAGATCGCCCACTCACTCTACTGTCATGGTCGCCTACTCTACCGTCAAAATCTCTCAGTCGACAGATCGTTCGCCTAGAGATCAGCTCCTTCTCGCTTGACACTTAAAGAGAAACTTATGGGTCTTTTGGATGAGATTCTAAAAACCGAGGTGGCCCCGGAGCGTTGGGGAAATGCATATTATCCTACACGAACGTAATATTTAGCCTAAGGGTGATAGAGGTTTTTTCATTGAACCAGAAAGAATATACAGGGGTCTTGTTTTAAATTTTATCAGACGAAGATTACACAGGAGTATGTGATTGACACCTCTCCTTTATGGATCACAAACTTTTGAAATAAATGTACAAAGCAATGTCTCCATTTTCGTATTTATAATTTGAAAAATATGATTAAGGAAATATTTTGAATTTTATATTTTTAAAATAGATTGTAAAAGCCGAACTACATACTACTAAACAGCAACATTCACATGTTCTAATTCATACAAATTCTGCAAATTTCTAACAAAACACACACGGACTCGTATGTTATCTAATTTTAAATCTAGATTGTTTATGAGAAATTATGGATTTATAGAAAAACAAAATTCGTGTTTCTTGAGGTTTTTTTGAAAATTCTTTCTAATGAGAAAGCTCTCAAAATCTTCATTAAGAAAAATGATATTTTAATGGAAACCATTTCATCAAAGCTAAGAACGCGAATTTCTAAGACTAGAAATAATTCCAAAAATAAATGATAAGTTGACTTGTTTAAGCAGGCTCAGCATTTTTACAACGTAGAACACAGATTTACATTTTATTTATAACCCTATAATTGTACAATATACTTAAATTAGTTGAAGCTTTACCTCTAATTAGCGTCGAGAAAATGGCTTTAATGGTAACCAAAGAAATTTAACGACAATCGAAACACTCGTAAAACAATTCACAACGAGGAATCATGGACAAAGCGTCTGACATGTCTATAGCAACCGCCTGATATGTAATGGTGAGTGCAGTAAATGAGACACCTTTACATAAGAGTCCTCATTCTTCATCGATCAGGGCCCCTATACGTTTTTGTCCCCCCGCATGACAAAGGCAGGGATGAATAACTTTAACGCACTTGCCATTTTCTCACATGAAACCTCTTCCTCAAAACATTTTTTTTTTCTAAAAAAGGGTTTGCATTGTATTTTTAGGTTTAAATGTTTCTAGAATTTACATTTTCACGTTAATGCCAAGATGAGAAACAAAGGCACTGGAATGGAATTCGATAATATTAATTCGTAAATTGAGAATAAATTAATACAAATGTAGGTCATGGTGACCTACTTTTCTGTTTGTGTCTGTTGTCAAAAAGTCTGCGCTACAAGACTTGTACATTTTGAGGTCTAGCATCAAACCGTGTCAGGTAATTATACATCCTGAGTGTCAGCTTGAAAGCAGTAATATACATTTTTAAACTTTTTTAATTATTTGGCAAATTCTATAACCTGCACGATATGAGCCATGAATATATTATTGCTTGTGGGGGTGTGATACAATTTGAAATTAAGGTTGTTGCAGCTCATGCAAGAGTTGGGTCATGATAGCTCGCCCCATTTCTACTCTGTCTTTTTTCTTTAGTATAAAAGGTCTAAAATAGCAATATTGTTCAATATGCGGTCAAGGTTCATCATCTGTTGTCAGCTAATGTCCCTTGAACGCTATACATTCTCTGATGTAATTTGTTTTAACCAGTGTAGCAATATATCAGAAAAGAGTTTCTAGGCATCTGAGCCTCTTTTATGTAAATGCGACTATGAGGTCGGTGTATCTGTGCTCTCCATAATCTAATTTTTTTTGTTTGCCCCTGTTGCTAACATTTATTTGATGCCGGCTATGAAGCCCTAGTTTCTTTGTTTCATGAATATGTAATCATCTGCTTGCATCAATGTTTCAAAGATACATGACAGAGTACGAAAAAGTCATATTACTTCATCTATTTCTTTATGTAAAACAAGAACTAACAAGTTTCAGAACAGGAATTGTTAAAAGAGGCAATGAAATCTTCCCATATATATGGAAAAGAAAATGATATTGTATAAAAAATATTTTAATTAATACTGTATAAAAAATATTTCAATTAATATTGTATGAAAATATTTCAATTAATCAACTTCAACACATTTCAATAAAATTTTTACATTATCTAAAACAGAATTTAAAGACACAGCTGAGCAATTTTTACCCTTCGATAACCATCCACTAAAAAAGAGAATTCTCAAGTGTAACATCATTTGTTAAATCAAATTTCGCTTGATTTACCAGTTTTAAACTTTTGTCTCCAAAGATTTGTAATCTATGTATAGATCTAACGCATGAAGCCTTTGTAATAAACAACATCAATCAGCAAAGTTTAGAGGTAAATTAAATTTATTTATTCACAATAATATAACTATAATTCATTGATCAACACATGTAATCATTCACTTCAACTAGAACATGTAATAATTCACTAAAACTAAAACATATTTAATCATTCACTTACATCTAAAACATATAGTCATTCACTTTAAACAAAACAAAAACCCCAACAAATATCACACAATCAAAACAAATATCATCAACTTTTTACATTATATATAAAGTATACATTACCGTGAAATTTAATTGTTACGATTCTTTCATAAACATAATTGTATCCTTTACCAGTAGTATCAAGCAGAAAAACCTACATTTTGGTCCAGTAAAAAGTTCTTGAATAAAACATTAATTTGACATGAAGCCTTCAAAATTCTGCGGGGAGCATAGACTATTGAAAACTATTAGAAAAAAAAATTTAACAAGCTAATTCAGAGAATTTGTGTCCCCCGCTTAAGGAAAAAGTAAAACATGCGCAGTTCGGGGGGAGGGGGGGGGGGGGGGGGGGAGTCGGATCCCCCAAACTGAATTTGTAGAATTATTAAATGTATACATGCATGTATACTGAAGCAAATAAAATATACCATTATGGATATAAAGATTTAATTGCTTATTCTTTATTATGTGTATAGAAGATTCTTTTTATATGGAATATTTATCACACTGTAATGATGATTTTATGAGTTTGTACAAGCCAGATCTCGTAAATTTTTTATTTCGCGTGCTGAATACTATTATTTAGTTTTAAAAAAAGTATTTCTAAAAAAAAAAGTGCCCCGTCCGGTACTTGAACTCCTGAGAACCTGTTTTATACGCAATAACTCCTCATGCCCCTGTGCTAAAAATAGCGACATGTAATACTATAAATACTAATAAAACAAACGGGGCGGGGCACTTTGAGAGGGGTGAGAGAGGTCCTAAGGAGTTTTGGTATAAAATTAAATTGCATAAGCTCAAAATCTTCTTGAAATATCGCCCGGAAATGATAGTGTTACACACTGACAGAATGTATAAATTTACGACCTTGAACTTTGACTTTTTGACCTCAAAATCAATAGGGATCTTCATTAGGCCACAGGGAGTTATGTAAAATTTCATTGCAATAGCTTAAATGGTTCTAGAGATATCATCTGGAAACGAAAGTGTTATAACAGACAGAATTTGCTTATTTATGACCTTGACCTTTGACCTCAAAATCAATAGGGTTCCTCTTTAGTCCATAGGGAGTTGCTATGCTAAATTTCATTGCAAAAGCTCAGAGTGTTCTCGAGATATCGTGTGGAAACGAAAGCGTTACAGACAGACAGAAAGACGGACGGACGGACGGACGGACAAACCCAAATTAATATCCCCCACTTTTCAAGCGGGGGGCAAAAATCTCGTTTGGTGCTTCGAACAAAAGTTAGTGTCATTTTTAAGAGCAATGTTTCAAACGTACGTACAGCTAAAATATTGGCCTGTTTGACAAATCTATTAATTAGAGATATTTTGAATTCTTCCCCATATCACGTGTATTTTTAAAATCCTGCAATCAAAATTTGCTTTAAAAAGATTGTTCGGTATCTCTCAGTCAGTAAACAAGATGTATTTATTTGTGAAACACTGATGCCCCCGTATGGCAACATATCAAAGATTAAACTTTTCTTTGATGCAAATTTGATATACTGGTACCAAAAGTAGGGTATTCTCATTGGAAATACAATTGTGAAATATGAAATATGGCCAAGGTTAAAGTTTTAGCATAAGTACGGAAATCTTCAAGGTCCAGGTCATTGGTATCCAATGAAAGGTCTTGCCACAAAAAATACATGAATTATGTAAAGTAGGGAAGCCCTAGCCCTAACCGTTCAGAAGTTACGGCCAAGGTTAAAATTTTAAAGAGTAGGTCAGACTCCAAGGTCAAAGGTCTTGCTATCAAATGAACGCTAAAAAGTAATGGTCAAGGATTGCTTTTTAAAAGTAGGTCAAACGTTGAGGTCAAAGGGTCAAAGTTCTTGGTAATGAATGATCTTCTCACAAGGATTGCATAAGTATGAGATCACTAGCCCTTAGCATTTAAAAGGTATGGCCAAGGTTCAAGTTTTTTCATTAGTTCAAAAGTCTCCACGGTCAGGGTCAAAAGGTCAAGGAGGACTTACCACAAAGAATATATATGCAAAGTATGAAAGCCCTAGCCCTAACCGTTCAGAAGTTATGGCCGAGGTTAAAAAATTTTAAAAGTAGGTCAACCTCGAAGGTCAAGGGGTCAAAGGTCTGGCTATCAAATGAAATGTCTTGTCACAAGGATTAAATATTTAAAGAATGAAAGCACTAGCCCTAACGCTTTAAAAGTTATGGTCAAGGTTTGCTTTTTAAAAGTAGGTCAAACTCCAAGGTCAAAAGATCAAGTTTCTTGGTATCCAACAAAACGTCTTCTCACACGGATTAATGAAGAATGAAAGCCCTATCCCTTACCGTTCAAATGTTATGGCCAAGATTAAAGTTTTTTCACAAGTACGGAAATCTCCAAGGTCAAGGTCAAAAGTTCAAGGTTGTTGGTATCTAGTGAAAGAATACATATGTAAAGTACAAGTGTTCTGGTTTCTACTGTTCAAAAGATATGGTCAAAGTAAAAGTTTGGAATATTTGTGTAAAAGTGGGGCCAAACTCTAAGGTCAAGGTCAAATTCGGTGGTGCCCAAAGAAAGGTCTTATCATAAGGGATACACATGTAACATATGAAAATCATAGCTCCACTAAATCAAAAGTTATGGGCAAGGTGGAAGTTTTTGCGGACAAACAGACAGACAGACAGACGGACGGACACCACAAAAATATATATACCGGCATAAAAAGCCTTTGTTTTGTCGCTTTTCTTCAAATTCGACAACGAACGACTATCAGAGGGTTAAAAATTAAAATATTTTGTATCTCCCTCGATAAATCCAAAATTTTATACCATGACACTTCCAACAAGCTAATTCAGAGAATTCGTGTCCCCCGCTTAGGGAAAAAGTCGGCTCCCCCTGACTGAATTTGTAGAATTATTAAATGTATACATGTATACTGAAGGAAATAAAATACATGTATGTCAATATGCATATAAAGATTTGATTGCTTATTCTTTATTATGTGTATAGATTTTTTTATACGGAATATTTATCACACTGTAATGATGATTTTATAACCTCATAAATTTTTCATTTCACATGCTGAATACTATCATTTAGTAAAAAAAAAAAAAAAAAAAAAGGTATTTCAAAAAAAAAAAAAAAAAAAAAGAAAGGAAGGATCGACCGAGAATCGATCCCGGGACCTCTCACATTCGAAGCTAGAGACATAACCACCACACCACGGTGTCGCTTTACTGAGTGTGAAGTATATGCAGAACTGAAGTCACATACATGTATATATACATGTTTTCATGTTCGGTATTCTCAAAATTTTACACAATCCATGGTGTTTGATTTATTTAGCCTTTATTAAACAGTTCTAATAGATGTAATAAGAACATAAAGTCCGCTGAGAACCTGTTTTATACGCAATAACTCTCCTCATGCCCCTGCGCTAAAAATAGCGACAAGTAATACTATAAATACTAATAAAACAAACGGGGCGGGGCACTTTGAGAGGGGCGAGAGACGTCCTAGGGAGTTTTGGTATAAAATTACATTGCATAAGCTCAAAATCTTCTTGAAATATCGCCCGGAAATGATAGTGTTACACACAGACAGAATGTATAAATTTACGACCTTGAACTTTGACCTTTTGACCTCAAAATCAATAGGGGTCTTCATTAGGCCACAGGGAGTTGTTATGTAAAATTTCATTGCAATAGCTCAAATGGTTCTAGAGATATCGTGTGGAAACGAAAGTGTTTTAACAGACAGAATTTGCTTATTTATGACCTTGACCTTTGACCTTTTGACCTCAAAATCAATAGGGGTCTTCTTTAGTGCATAGGGAGTTGCTATGCTAAATTTCATTGCAAAAGCTCAAAGGGTTCTCGAGATATCGTGTGAAAACGAAAGCGTTACAGACAGACAGAAAGATGGACGGACGGACGGACGGACAAACCCAAATTAATACCCCCACTTTTCAAGCGGGGGACAAAAATCATCGATCTCTAAATCAACTGCCCAAACTCAAGAAGGTGAACCTTTGGTATTGTGTTTGATTTTCATTTAAAATTGTTGTTGTTCATTTAAGAAACTTGCTTCAAGGAACCTCGCTGTTGTTTATAAGTACATGTAAAGCTTCAGGGTTGGTTGTCTTTAATTACTGGCTTCTACTTTATATGCTCCTTGGCTGAAGCTTTATAGCCACGTTAATAACATGCATCACTCATGTAAATGTTTGTCTTGTATGCATGTGGCTGTCATAAACACATGCCGTTTTGCCGGGTCATACCCTGTCTATAACTGTTTATATGTATGATTAATTGTTTTACTGTTTTACTGGATTTAAAATGATCACCTTAAACTCAAGTGAATCGTAAGATATAAAATTAACATGTTGTTTTTGATATCAAAATATTTGTCATAATCTTAACCAAAGACCGTTCTCGACGTTATACGTCTACAAGCATGGTCACTGCAAAATGGTGCAGAAAGGAATAGGACTTAGGTGAACTTGTTTGTTATCCCCTCGCAACAAATGCAATAGTGTGTTCTTTTGTGAGCGAGTTAGCACTGTAAGAAGCGGAAGTGACGTAATTTGCATTGAGATCGTTATGCGAGGGAATGTTCCGCCTTGCGGTGTCCTTGTTTAACGTTTGAAGCGACTTGTGCATCCAAGAAGTTTTGGTTATGATACATTGATACCAATATTTTACGATCATTTACCTTGGAGTTCTTCCTTTGTTCTCTCTTCGTGTCATTGTATATTATCCATTTGCAATAGAGAACTCGTACGTCATATCATTCCAGTATTCTCATTAATATTTCCGGGGAAAACAGTGAATATCAATCATCAGAGACTCTTCAAATGCTAATCACTCATCATATCGCTTGACTTGTACAGAAAGCTTGAAAAATGTATGTGTTGACGGCAAAAAGAGCATAAATGTTTCTATCTTGGAAATGTTCATCATTCTGAATATTATAAATATTATTAATAAGTAATGTGTATCGCTCATCAGTGTGCCACTAGTATCTGGGCACGAAATTTCAAATATGCAAAGTGTTAAAATGAATTTTGGTATGATTTATATTGTTGCCGGTGGAGAGCTGCAAATTTTGTACTATACTCGGCGATTGAGCTGGGAGGGATCTTTTTCGTGCCAGCACCTACTGCGACACGGGACATCGGTTTATACGGTCCTATCAGAAGACCCGGCGTCTCCATGTTCCACAGTTGGATTCGAACCCGCAAAGTAAGGATCAACACCTACTTCGCGACTCTAGAGCAGCCAGACGCTCTAACCACCTTGACTTGTAATGTACTGTATTTTAACTAACTGTTTTGGACTTCGATTGAATCCCATGACCATACATGTTTCATGGTTCTCTCTTCCTTTCTGCCAGGTAACAACAGACTTTCACATTGCAGTTTAAAATCTTATATCAATTTATGAAGCTTAAGGTAATTTCATATAATTATGTTAATGTTTAGGTCAAGGTAAAATACTGGTACAAGTATATCAATGCCTGGGAGCTTGGAATGCAAGATCAATTTTTTTTTTAATATAGATAACTAGAACAATATAAGTTTAGATGCACTAAATAGCCCAGTGTGCAATTAGTTAAACTCCATTGTCGAAAAACCACAAACTGGTTGTAAAAAAGTTCACTCCTCTTCAGTTGCAATATCTTCAACCACTTGTACACATGAACTTGTACGTCTAGCAGTGTAACTGTGATTACATAGTAATAGTTATTTATATTCACAACTTTTCCACTAGTAATAATAAATCCCGTAATGTGAAATGCCTTTCCGCAGCTTGTTCTTGTTGCTTTACCCACTAGAGAAAACATGAGAAATGAGTTGAGTGAAAACATGTCATTTATTAACTAGATAAATGACGCAAGTGAACAAAAGCACATAAATATACAATATTACATATAATCTTATAAATTATAGCTGGGATAAGGACAAATAATGAATAGTTTCAACTTAGATATAATATATTGCGACTTATTGCTTATCCCAGCTATTGTTATATAATGATGACCAAGTTTGTGTAACAAGAAGGTGGCGTAAAACAAGAGGCCACAAGGCATGTTATATGCTAATTTTTGTACAATAAAGAAAAATCTATATCACAAAAATTGAAACAATTAGAATTTTCTATTTCAAATGTTGTTAATAATTGGGAGGAGGAGGGGAGGTGGCGGAAATTTAATCACAACCTCGTGTTTCCACAGTCAAATATAATGGCCGATCACGCTGAACCCGATCTTAACAGGAGTTCGATCCCGATGTCAAAACAATAAGTCGAGAACAACTGTAATTTCATCTTTGTCAAACAATGTAAAAAAGATTGCATATAAAATATTTTATGGAACATAAAATTTTATTTATATTCACAACTTTTCCACTAGTAATAATAAATCCCGTAATGTGAAATGCCTTTCCGCAGCTTGTTCTTGTTGCTTTACCCACTGGAGAAAACATGAGAAATGAGTTGAGTGAAAACATGTCATTTATTAACTAGATAAATGACGCAAGTGAACAAAAGCACATAAATATACAATATTACATATAATCTTATAAATTATAGCTGGGATAAGGACAAATAATGAATAGTTTCAACTTAGATATAATATATTGCGACTTATTGCTTATCCCAGCTATTGTTATATAATGATGACCAAGTTTGTGTAACAAGAAGGTGGCGTAAAACAAGAGGCCACACAGCATGCCTAATGCTTGCATGAGGCATGCCGCGCCACCCAAGGAAAGGGCATTTCATAATTTTGTTATAGATTGAAAAAACATGTACCTGCATGGACTTACTTAACCCAAGCATAAGACCATATTTAATCATAATCATAAAGTTATATCTATAAGAGTAACATATTTAAAAGCAAAGTTTGCCAATTATATGAATGAAACAAAGTTAAATTAGAAAAAGAAGGAGCAACTGCTGCCTCGTGAACAATATTTAAAAACAAAACTCAGTCTCATGACTGATTTTTACAATCATTTTTACAACCAGGCTGACTTTATGTATAAGTTTCAAACAAAAACCTTGCTAAGCTCCAACTACCATGTACAGTTTTTATAACCAACCATATGCTTATCTCATACACAAATTTATGCAAAAAACTTCTGCTGAGCTTGTAATTTTACTATAAATACATGCTGATCTCCAAATACAAGTCTCACGTACCCGTTCGAGGCTGAAATACCAGTTCACTTTATACAGTTTCTTTGTAGGCAATCGTACGCTGTCTCCATGTATATTAGCTCGCAATTTCGCTGACTTCACGCACAGTCTCAACACCCAATTTAAGGCTGAATTACAATTTCCATAAGCTATATGAGCAACCGTATGCTGACCTCCTGTAGATAGCTTGTACTTTGGGGGCAAAATTGGGGGGTAAATTGTGATCTCGTAAATGAGCTAACACTTTTCAAAATAATACCTGCCAAATTTCTAACCGAATTACTGTTTTATATAGGCAACCATATGCTGACCTTAGTAATTCCAAATTTTAAAATTTTGTAATCTGTCTGAGCAACCATAGTCTGACCTCGTAAATAATTTATATGCTTAATTTTGGACTTGACGCTAAAAATTTTTAATCAGATCCTATTTACGTTCTGAAGAGAAAAAACCACATGCTAACTTCTCTTTTGATAGTCGGTGGCAGTACCTGTATGAGGGGATCATTTAGTTTGAAATTCTCATAAAGGGTTGAAATTTAGAACTTGAAAGCATTTATTCTAATGTAACGTCTGCTTGCATTTGAGTGCCAACGACCCAGTTGTTGAATTACATTTCCAGATAAACCGTTCTTAGCTGCCTCTGTGGCAGCACCAATGCGAAAACTATGACCGAGGTAAAGTGATGAATTCAAACCAATAAAATTTATGGCATGTTTCAAATGAGATGTCACAAAGTTGTGCGGAACTGGTTCGCCAGATTTAAATGTGAATAAAGGACCTGATGTGTGTTTATGTTCAGCAATGTATGCTTTTAAGGCATGAACTGGACAGAATTGACATTTTAAATTATTAGCTGTCAGAGTAATTATTAATGGCTGCCTATCATTCATGGTTTTTGAATACCTGAGTGTGATCTGAACTGAATTATCGTCATTGAACATTATGTCTTGTCTTTGAATTACTTTTGAGTTAAATGTTTTGTTTCTAGGAACGAGTTCACCTAACCGCATAAAGGCATGAAAGGCAAGAAGGAAAATTGCTGACAGCAGAGTTCTTGAGTCTGCTTCTTGAACAGTGTGATCTAAGGCAGATAATAATTTGATAAGAATGGGTTTTGTAATTGGAAGTCTAGTGTCAACAGTTCTTGCTAGGTTTTGGGCTCCTTTGATAACTTTTCTCACTATAAAAGAGTGGGTAGGGTCATGAAAGTCAAAAATCTTATGAACGAAACTAATTGCCGAAACATGTGAAGTGATGGTGGATGGGCTTAAACCCTCAGTGAATAATTCACCAATAAAATTGCAAATAATTCCTTCTGCAAATGGGAGAGAAAAGGGTATACTATGAGTGTCACAAAATTTCTTTAACAAATTCCAACTTCGAAGGTATAACTGCTTAGACGATAAAGACAGTGATGCCTGAAGTAACTGCTGACTTGGTTGGCTTATATGTAAATCAAATGTTCTGGTACTGCTGTTGGCTTGAGGTCCAACCAAGGGGCAAATTTCTTGGCTTCCTGGAATTTAAAGCGGGAAAGGTAATCTGCAAGTACATTGTGTTTCCCTGGAATGTGTTTTGCTTTAAATAGTATGTTATATTTCATTGCTGCAACAACTAATCGGCGTACAAGTTTCATCAATATTTTGTCTCTGCATGACTGTTTATTAATAACCTCAACAACTGCTATATTATCAGTGAAAAAGAGAATTTTTTGATCGCTTAAATAAGGTCCCCAAATTTCTACCAACAGAACGATAGGAAACAGCTCTTTAACAGAAATGTGATAATCTGTATGAATATCTAGCCAAGATTGTGCAAACCATTTTGAACCATATACAGCTGCATAACCCAAGGCACCAGATGCATCTGTATATATATGTAACTTCTGTGAAGACAACCACTCATCCTGATGAAATATTGACTTGCCGTTGAAATGATTGATAAAAAGTTGCCATGCTTTAATGTCCGCACGTTCGTCAGTAGTTAACTTTATATAATGATTTGGTTTGGACACACGACGAGTCAGATCTATTAACCGTCTCAAAAATGCACGACCAGGTGTGACTACTTGACAGGCAAAACTGAGAACACCTATCAAAGACTGCAACTCTCTTAACTGAATTTTTTTTTCTATGGACTGTCTTTTCCAACAATTGTCTCATATTAGTGAGTTTGTCTTCTGGGAGTCTACTTTGCATGAGAACAGAATCTACCTCAATTCCATAAATGGTTAAACAAGTTGTTGGTAATACAGTTTTGGATTCTTTAAGAGGGACTCCTACTCTCGAACATAAACTTTCAAAATTTCTAACATCAGAGAGACATTTTTGAGATAAAGCTGGTCCAATGAAGAAAAAATCATCAATAAGATGAGACATACCAGAGGCCTGATATTTATTTAACATAATCCATTGCAAAGCTGTGCTTAACCTCTCGAACAACTGACACGATGAACTGGCGCCCATTGGTAAACATTTATCATAATAATATTGATTGTTCCAAAGAAAACCTAAAAAATGATAGTCTGAAGGGTGTATTGGGATGTTTCTAAACCCATCTTCTATGTCTAACTTAGCCATAAGTGCCCCTTTCCCAAATTTCTTAATTAGCTGTATTACATTTTCAATAGAATCATAATGCACAACCGCATTTTCTCGCGAAATGTGTTCATTTACTGAATTACCCTCTGGAAAGGATAGATCGTGTATGATTCTAAATTCTCCGGGTAGCTTCTTAGGCACCAGCCCTAATGGCGAACAAATGAAATTTTCAAAGGGTTTAAGTACATGAGGACCTGAAATACGATTGAGCCCCAATTCCTTATTCAACTTATTGTTAACTACCAATGGACTTCTCCTAACAGATGAGTGATTGCTCTTAACAGAGGTTGGCAGAAATTCACTGCAGCCCAGTTTAAAACCAAATTTAAATCCATCAACAAGAAAATCAAGTAAGACCCTGTCATAACCTTGCAATTCCTGACAAAGAACTTCATGTTTTATTGTTGTTGGTATTGTTTGGTTTCCTGATAGGATTGTTTCGGACCCATTTGTTACATTTCTTTTTGGGATGCTGCTCGCCGCAGTGTTGGCAGATGTGCATGTATTTACATGGTGAGGTTTTACAAGGTTTACCGTTGTTGTAGCTGAAGCAGGCCAACTCCCACTGTTTTGTTTTTGACTGATTGAAAAGGTACTGGGAGGAGCGAAATGAACGAGTTAAAGTGCAAGCTTTCACCATGTATTCAGTAATGGGAAGTTGCCAAGGTATCTTATTTGATTGTCGGAGTTTCCGAAAGTTTTCATCGTAGTATCTCCAGGCCCCATCCCCATTAGAACTCCCAATTTCCCTAACAGTGAAACAGTATTTTAGTAGATTGGCATGTTCTTGGGGAGACTTCTCGGTGTAAATTGACATGAATATCAAAAATGCTGATGTCCACTGATGAAGTGACATCACTGACTGTTTTGTTGACTGAGGATTTAATTGAATAGCATTATTTTCTATCTGAATTGATATGTTTTGGTCTTTGTAATTTGGAAGTAGACATTTGAGGTCAATGAATTGATCATTCCAGATTTTATTTTTTATGCGAACTGGAACGTTAGCACCCAAAGGAATACCATTGTCAACTGATAATGGGGTAGAATATGTGCTGTTGCCATTTAATGTATCTGCCACTGACTCACCTGAACCTGAAAATAACTGTTGCAGGGTGTTTACCAAATTTAGACTACTTGGATCGCTAGAAGAGGTACTTGATGCAGAGGGTACAGCCTGTGAAGTAGAGGGAGTATCCTGAGAAACGATATTATTTGAGGAAGCACTGCTTGGTGTCAAAGCCTGTTGTTGTCTAAGAATTGCTGCTGCAAGCTGGTCATAGTCAATTGGAGGGTTGTTGGTGCAGCTCGCTTGAGTAGCTGATGAACTGGCATCAACTGCGTTGCCCAATGCCGAGTCTACAGGGGGTGCCTGAGCTGGTTGGCTGCGTAGTTTCATCCTCTTTTTTGGTGGCATATTTTCTACAATAAGTCTGAGCAGTTGTAATTGCCATAGGTGTTAATATAATCATGATCAAAGTATTAATAATGTTAGCCATTCAGCTATAAGCACATGTTATGCACCAACATGTTACATATTTTCCATCTTTGTCATTTGTAAATAAATTGTTCATAAGGCATTTGAGCCAATCATATCACATAATAATTGTCAGCTTGAAAACAGGTCAGTATCCTGGTCAAATCAAAATTCATCATAAGTTGCAGCTCATAAAAAGGAAAAACAAAAACAAAAAACCTGTGCTCATTCCACTAACAATAGAAATGCACTAGAAAAAACAAACCTAGCTGCATTTAACATCATAGTGACAATGACAGCCAACTCTCTTATGTTATAAATAAATAAATTCCTCCCGACCTTCATTATATATCGGGAAGGTAAAGAAAATTAAGCTGTCACCGTCATATGCATAAAAAACATTGGAAGGCAACCACTTTATAAATAAATAAACAGATCTTCCCAACCTTCATTAGCTATTGGGATGATTAAGAAAAACAAACTCCTTTTTTTAAATAAACAAAAGATCTTCCCAACCTTCATCAGATATTGGGAGGATTAAGAAAAACAAACTGGAGCCTTCATAAACATATGGTGGAATCATTGACGATTCCCAAGGAATCACTGAAGATTCCCCAATTCTGACCGATACTGACACTGACCGCATGACAATAAATCAGGCGACATAATGTGCAGAAACAAGTCGAGGTTTACATTGAAATTAAATAAGCATTCAAGCAATTGCCAATATCATATTTATATATTGAAAAATATAGCAGAAACATATTGCAAAATTTCCATCACATGCACAGTCATTTATCAACATATGTGCATGTTTTACTTATCCTTATTCTCCCACCCTGGCAGATGGGAGGCATAGAGGACAGCACTCTTAATGCTCTGGAGGTATTTCCTCATGACCCGGTGATCGTGACTGCTGTCTTTGAGGTGGACCCCATCGCTGGCCAAGAATTTCATTTCTGGATCCCAGAAGCCGTGATGGTGCCAGAACAAAATGTTGCTGGTAGATCGGTGGCACTGATCATGCAGGAGTTTATTAGTGTCAATCACTTTAAAATTATAGTGGTCCCCTACTTTGGATGGATGTCTGCGTAATAACTGTCCAATTATTACAAAGGAAAATTTGTTAGTTAACAGTAAGAATTGCGCTAACGACATAATATTCCGAGCGACCTCGTTTGGTGTTGCTTGTGGATTTGACAAATCATTCCCGCCAATTTGCATAAAACAAATGGCGCCCTCAATATGTATGCCCTGAAAGTCCAGCAATTCTCGAGAGTTGGCTAGATCTTGTGTCTTGAGGCCGCCCCTGGCTCTAATTAACACTTTAAATTTATCTTTATATAGTCGTAAGTTATCAAAATCTGGTTCATTCTGCATCAAAATTCCGAGTCTCCTGATGAAGGAATGACCTATCACCACCACTGTGCGCGGTTTTGGATCATCAGTACTTGCCGCCTCCATGCCGACTTATACATTCAGACAATGAATCAAAGGTTCAAATAATTACGCACCTTAGATAGTGTCACAGCAAAATATAAGTGTATATTAAATCGATGAAATCGATATCCTTGTGTTTCTGCTGTTTAAAAATTTAATCACAACCTCGTGTTTCCACAGTCAAATATAATGGCCGATCACGCTGAACCCGATCTTAACAGGAGTTCGATCCCGATGTCAAAACAATAAGTCTAGAACAACTGTAATTTCATCTTTGTCAAACAATGTAAAAAAGATTGCATATAAAATATTTTATGGAACATAAAATTTTATTTATTGTACACCTATTGCTTTTAGTTAAATGTTGAAACACCCATTAATTATAGATTTCAAGGCATGATTCCTTATTGTTGCTCTCCTTTGACCTTTGATGCTGACCTTTTCCTGCTGACATGTAGCTTTCTAATTCTTAGAAAAATGTACTTTATCAATCATTAATGGTTAACAAAATAAATTAATGACGGTATTGGATTACAGAAACATATCCATTTGCCATGTACATGTAAACGAATCCATTTTTGTGGACGAATAGCCAAAATCATTCTCAAATTTATCTTCACACACTAAGTTATAAAGGTTTCAATAGAGTGTTTATCGAGCTATTTTAGCAGACATGTACAGTTTGTACATAAATACAATAAATGTAGGAAAATATTGATATTCGAGACATATGGTTTCTACATATACGATTGATTCATTCTTCCCTTAATATTCATGGAAACAATTCAGCTTGTCAGTGAGATCCGTCTGTTTATTACAAAATTGATTAGGAAACAATATTATTATTTCTGAAAATGAATATCAGTTCATCATTTTTACACGGACAGTTTTAATCCATATAAGCAGATGTTTTTTTTTAAATAAATGTATACATCTACATGTTAGAACGAATATCTCTCTTTCTATATACGTATATATATATATATATATATATATATATATATATATATATATATATATATATATATATTACTCTCTCTCTCTCTCTCTCTCTCTCTCTCTCTCTCTCTATATATATATATATATACATGTATACGAAAGTTCACACATTCTCCCATATCTCGAAATTGTCAACATGAAACAGAACGCCATTACAAAGCATGCCAACGTTCGCAAAAAACGGCTGAAAACTGTAATCAACATGCGCATTTCCTTATCTACCTTTTCCCGTTCCTTGCTGAGTCTAAGGTCTTTTCTGATCCTGCCCCTTTCGTGTCTCCGTCGTCCCCTGCGTATGCTGAGCCCACGTCTGAGTTGGTTTTCCTGACGAATGAGTCTTGGCAGAATACTGACAGCGAACAATCCCCCAGAAGAGCTGCACTCTCAGCTTACTTTTTGTAGCCTGGGTAAACAGAGCCTGTATCAGCTTGGACTTCAGACTGATCCTTGTAAATTGATCTTGTGTCAACTAAATGAAGAGACGTTTTGGTAACAGATGTACCAGACTGTAAAACAGTACGGGATTTAAGGACAGAGATACATACAGAGGAGAGGATGATAATATCTATGCTTATAATCCGTTTAATTTTCCTACAATTCTCGGGTGTTGAACGGTTATTATTATTTTTTTTTTTTGAAATTGGATTATATCATTTGTCGGTAAGTACCCTCAATAAAAGAATTTACCTTTTTTTCCCTGTTGGATTGATTACATATATGCTATGACTGAGCGCTTGAAAACAAAGATGACCTTTGCTACTATTGCTCGGCGAAACTAATATTAGTTTCTTAGTAATTGATTTCTCTCAATTTGTATTAACATCTTCCAAAAATATTTAATTATTGAATTGTCTGTATACTGTTTCAAATAGTTATAGTTTATTTGGGTAAATTATTAACCGAAAGAAAATGTAATACAACAATTATTTTCTTACGAATCAAATTCATAAAATTCTTTTTCTATAATTTTCTCCACTCTTTAAGAATATTTCAGATCAAGTAGATATTTTTTCAATGGACGGGAGTTCCGTTTTCCATTATGCCCGTTCGTTAATTTTCTTATATGTGGGATGTAAGCAATTATTTTAATATATACAAGTATATGTAAAGGATAATTAAAAACAAAACGCTTTTCAAGCACCACAAGCCTGGCGCAATGGTTAGAGCGTCTGGTCTAGAGTGACGAAGTAGGGAGTTGATCCTTACGTCACGGGTTCGAATCCAACTGTGGGTCATGGAGACCGGTCCTTCGGATAAGGCCATATAAACCGACGGCGAGGTCCCGTGTCGCAGTAGGTGCTGGCACGAAAAAGATTCCTCAGTGCTCAATGGCCCTGAGTGTGCCAAGAGTAGGACAAAATTTGTTGCTCTCCACCGGCAAGTGGTTGCGTACGTCTCTATATGAATGAAAAATTCTCGAGAGGTATGTTAAATAACATACAATGAATGCACAATAATTAGCCGGGCTTATTGCTCAAAGAGCAATTGCCGGCTTATGTGATCCTGTTCAAGGCAGGATGTTGACCCCATAGTCGCCATTTTAAAGTTACGTGCAAAAATATAGTTCTTTCTCTCAACCGCTTTTGAGAAAATACAAACGCTAAATAAAGGAACAAAAATAAAACGAAGTTTTATCTATATAAAATAAACATTAGTAGTAATGACTCTGAAAACTTCATAAGTCAAAGAACATAGTTCATTAGCGTAAGGATTTTTGACAATCAGTGTTACCGTAGTTCTCTACACATACGAGGTAGAGCAGGAGAGGGAACCAGACTGGCCTGTTTGTTTACATTCAGCTGCGCGGTACAAGATTAATTCTGATTCTGACAAAATTGGACCGTGGTATTAGGATGGAAAAATTCACTGTCAGTGTTTTATCATTTATATTGATAGTTTTAAAATAATTTTTTCATCAGAATATAAACGTGATTCATGTAAGAAATCCATTCTACTCTGTAAATGAGCCCGGCTCCCTGTAATTCTGAGTACTTTGATTTTAAAATTTGCTTTAAAAATCACCACCGGGTCCTGTCTTTTTGAGCAACTCATGAAACCTTCCAACTTCTTCAATGAATGTAAGCTAATTTCTTGGGAGTGCATTTGGGGCGGATTCTTACTTAGGAAACATAAGAATTAAGCTATAAAATTCTTCATCTTAAGAACGACAGGACCATTTATTGTTAGATCGATCTTCCTGTATATCTATCTACATGAAAGTCAGCTCATAAACGAGTTCCTTGTTATTTAAAACGGATAGGACATTACTTCTGGAATTAACAACCGCCCGTCGTAAGATATAGATATAATTTTGTCTGATTGTGTGTACAAGATAAAAGTAAACATAATAAAAATGGTACCCACAACAAGTATTTCTGTATGTATAGTAGTCAACCGTACCCATAATACTAGAACTAATTTCAGCTTATAAAACACGAACAAATCCTACCCCACCCACCCCTTAAACCCTGTAAGTCACATTGTTTAATTATATTTTACAACAGTAATTCCTAATGCATTATTATGTTACAGCATGCAATGTTTAAAGTCAACATTTCACAAAGCATAAAACAAAGGTTTATGAGATGCATGCTTTGTTTGGTCGAATGTTGGCGGACAAGTTTCTAGGCCATTACTTTTGTTGTCTATATATAATTTGAATTATCCATGGATTACTCTGTTTTCCGCTTTAAGAAAAAGGGTCGACAAGATTCATAATCCTCCATGACATCTGATTCAACATCTGATGTTTTTATTGGCTCGTATTTGCTTGGCCCGCGATTTGTATTGTTAGTTGGACTTTAAAACATGATTACTCTTTGGTATCTCTACATTCCATAATGCTTTCAACTGAATAGAATCTGCATCTAGCTACATATAGGAAGGAATTGTATGAAGAAAGGTCTTATAGCATATATGATATATGAAGAAGTGGCCAGTGTGTATGATTAATTTTTGGTATAATGCCACAATCTTAAATTGTACTCTTCCAAGCTCCTGCAACCATAAAATACAGACGCATACTCACCTGTTTTAGTTTTCTACAATAGTCAAAATAAATATCATTTCTTAAACTACATCATATGAAAAGGGAATCATTTGTTTTCCTTACAAAACCCCTGTAGCTATACATAGTGCTAACGTATGTGTCGGTCTTCGAAATAAGTATCTGAATTTTAACTTCAATGAGCAAGCGTGCTTTGGATTCTAAGAACCCCAAAAAGCTTAAAATTTTCTCATCGTACAGTTTGTAGTCTTACTTGTATCTTGATTAGCCAATTAATTGTAAAACTGGACTCTTATGCATCAGAAATACTAGTTACTTTATATAAATTTCTGTAGTGAAGAAAATAAAGTTATACATTCAAACTATAGATCTTGTCACGCCAAATCAATTTACCCGAGATTATTTAGGATATTTGCAATCTAAATGAGGTCGCTCCCTGAACGGAAAGTCGTGGGTTCGAGTCGCGACTGACCTAATTCGTTAACAAATACTCAGCAACTGTTCCTTCATCGAACGCTAGGCACTTTGAAGTGCAGGTTGTGAGTCCTTCGGATGAGATCTAAAAATCCAGGGCCCACGTCATGGCAAATCTTGGCATGATAAAGATGCCTCACTGCCCATGAGTACCGAGTAAAGGTCTAAATTTGAAGCCCTTCACTATTATACATGATGACGCTTCCATATGAGTGAAAAATTCTCGAACAGAACTTTAAACAAAACACAGTCAATCAAGCAATCCCTTTGCATTGCAGAAGTCATCATTTAGGGAAACCAACAAGGAAACACAATTCTTAATTATTTTCAAATGTTTCTTTGGCCAGCCGATTCTCTTGCTATGTTTCCTTTACAAAAAACAAATAAAACAGTGGAAACTTCCAGCAATATCTGTGAACAATTCTGGTCTGCTGTAGCTGTTTTGTTTCAGTTGTATCTTTTGTAAGAGGAGGAGAAGAGTGTGTGTAAATTTTTTGGTATAATGCCACAATCTTTAAATTGTACTCTTCCTAGCTCCTGTAAGGGGACGACCATTTGATTCTGAGGGGGGGGGGGGGGGGCTGGCAAATTTTTTTGAGACGGATTATTTATTTTCATTCCTGTCAAGGACAGATTATTTATTTTCAAGATTATCGCGGACAGATTATATATTTTCTTCTTTGTCTTACGTACCTTGATCGATTGATTCTAAAAGACTAATCATTTATATACCATAGGCGGATTCAGGAGGGGGGGACGTGTATAACTTCGTTCAAGCAAGAGGTCTGGGGCCGCCTTGAGGCCCCCAGTGGGTCCTGGGTGAAGCACTGGTGGAGGCCAAGGGAGGGAAATTGCCCAGAATCTCTTGGGTTTTCGGGTATTTTAAGAATAAAACCAGGACAATTATACATGTAGTGGTATTGGTTATCATGTACCAAAGTATGGCATTATTAATATTGGTCATGTCATACTTTGAATAAAGGGGGTCCAGGGGGTGAAGCCCCTCTGAAGCTCGTGGGTTTTTGTGTATTTTAAGAGTAAAACCAGGCACAATTATGTAGGAATTAGTTAGTTATGTTCCAAAGTATGACATAATTAATACTAGTCATATCATACTTTGAATGAACGGGGCCTAGCCCCCTGAAGCTCTTGTGTTTTTGTGTATTTTAAGAGTACAACTAGGCACAAAAATATTGGTGTTGTACTAAACTATGGCAATATTAATATTATTCATATCATGTTTGAAATTTTAGGGGAGGGATCATACACATGTACGCCTTCCTTAAATCCGCCACTGTATACTTTGTATTAATTTATCGGGAAGTATACTTCTTTGACAAGAAAATTTATCTTTTGTGGTGTTTAAGAATTGGCTTGTATTTAAAGTAATTCATCACATCTACTGAGTGCACATTGCCATGCTGATCAACTAACTACAAGTATCCAGTCTGGTAATATGATTTTAAATACTATTTGGTTCTAAAATGGCGAGCGAAGCGAGCCTAAAAAATGCTGAATTGAAGATTCTGAGGTTAAATTGAACGTAAATAAAAAGGTATTTTTCACAATATTTAAATATCATAAGTCAAGGTCAGATTATTTATTTTCTTTGCAGAGGAGGACAGATTATTTATTTTCAATAATCTGTCCTAAGGGGACGACCATTTGATTCTGAGGGGGGGGGGGGGGGCTGGCAGATTTTGGAAATAAATAATCTGTCCCTGAAAATGTTGAAAATAAATAATCTGTCCTCCACTACAGAGGAAATAAATAATCTGACCTTGACTTCTGATAATTAAATATTGTAAAAATACCATTTTTATTTACGTATGATTTAATCTCAAAAGTCTTCAATTCAAAAATTTTCTTGGCTCGCTTCGCTCGCCATTTCAGAACAAAATAGTATCTAAAATCAGATTACCAGACTGGATACTTAAGTCAGTTTATCAACATGACAATGTGCACTTAGTAGGTGTGATGAATAACTTTAAATACAAACAAATTCTTATACACCACAGTAGATAAATTTTCTTGTCGAATAATTATACTTTCCAGATAAATTAATACAAAATACACTTAAACACTGGCGGATTTAAGGGGGACCTACATGTGTACGACCCCTGGCCCTCCCTTAAAATTTCAAAGTATGATACGAATAATAATAACAATGCCATACTTTAGGACAATACCAATATTTTTGTGCCTAGTTTTACTCTTAAAATACACAAAAACCCAAAAGCTTCAGGAGGCTTCGCCCCCTAGGCCCTTTTCAAAGTATGGTATGACTTAATAATGTCATACTTTGGTACATATCTAACCAATTTCTACAAAAGTTTTACTCTTGTACATATTGAAAAACCCAAGAGCCTCAGGTGGCTTTGCTCCCTGAACTTACTTCATTCAAAGTACTGTATGACCAGTATTAATTTTGTCATACTTTGGTTTATAATATTAAATACCACTATAATAGTGCCTGGTTTTACTTTTAAAATACACGAAACCCCCAAGAGCTTCGGGGGTGTGGGGGGTGTACTCCCTTGGCCTCCACCAGGGATTCGCCCAGGACCCACTGGGGCCCTTACGGCGGCCCCAGACCTCTTGCCTAAACAAAGTTATACCTGTCCCCTCCTCAAATCCTGTATCCGAATATGGTATATAAATGATTAGTCTTTTAGAATAAATTGATCAAGGCACGGTAAGACAGAAGAAAATAAATAATCTGTCCTTGATAATCTTGAAAATAAATAATCTGTCCTCGACAGGCATGAAAATAAATAATCCGTCTCAAAAAATTTTGCCGCCCCCCCCCCCCCCTCAGGATCAAATGGTCGTCCCCTTAGTGTAGTCTACTTGTGTGCCAAGTTAAATTGAAATCAGACCAAAACTGTAGAAGGAGTAGTGTTTTAAAGGAATTTCACAGAAAATTCTATTTTTAGTAACCACGGCAACACTATTCATCGAAATCAAAAACCGATGCACAGAATTATGTGTCTTAGTGTAGTCTACTTGTGTGCCAAGTTACATTGAAATCGGACCAAAACTGTAGGAGGAGTAGCATTTTGAAAAATTGTTTACAGACAGACAGACAGACGGACGACAGACACCTTACTATTGCATAAGCTCTTCTGGTCTCTGACCAGTAGAGCTAAAAACCGATGCACAGAATTATGTATCTTAGTATAGTCTACTTGTGTGCCAAATTATATTGTAATCGGACCAAAACTGTAGGAGGAGTAGCATTTTAAAATAATTTCTCAGAAATTTCTATTTTTAGTAACCATGGCAACACCGTTCATCGAAAGCGAAAACCCATGCACAGAATTATGTATCTTAGTGTAGTCTACTTGTGTGCCAAGTAATACTGAAATTGGACCAAAACTGTGGGAGGAGTAGCATTTTCGAAAAAATTTCACCGAAATTTCTATTTTTAGTAACCACGGCAACACCATTCATCGAAATCAAAAACCGATGCACAGAATTATTATCGGCCGCAGCAGCGGCCGATCTATTTGTGATTGTGTTTGAAAGTGCACATGGGGAAATGAGACGTTATTTTTATATTACTTCAATAAAATGATAACAAGTAAAAATCATGAGTAAAATATTTTAAAAACTTGCTTAAACTTAGTATTAAATGTTGTTATTAAATTTCAGTTTCATTATCATTTCTCATCAGATCATCGATAATTTATGGTAAATATAAAAAGAGTTTACATTAGCTACTCCCCAGCCTGGGAGTGTGTAAGATATGAAAAGAAATCGTCAAGATTTTCCGGATAATAATGATGTGGTCCCAAGTGCATAGTGAATGAAAAATTGAGGAGTTTTTCAACTACTAATAAAAATTGTTTTGAATGCATTTGGTCTACATCTACAAAGGACACATTTTTTTTTTTACATTTTGCACCGCGACCTGCAGAAACCATGGGCATTATCACGTGACCAATATCCAGGGTATCAGCACGTGTTTCATCTTTACAAGCCTACATCTTTGTTTTGATGACAATAGATTCTTATAATTCATCAACGAACATGATTTTTTTTACATCGATAAATCTATTTATTAGCTAATGTGGTAATGTCTATTTAGGCTGTTTAAGATTAATTCTACGTTTAACGTCACCCGCGCGCGTAGGTTTTGGAGAAAATCGTCTTTGAAAAAAACAAACAATTCGGAATTCCGTATTTCCGTTCCGGTTTGGTTCTATATTTAGCGACTCAATTCTGCATCCCGTAGTGACAGAAAATGTGCTTTGATACCTCAGTAGATGGTGTTTGTGTTTATTGAATTAAACAGTATGGGATCATAAATGTAAGTAAAAAAAATTGATGTTTTTATGATTGAAGTTAATGACAAAGTCTAGTTTGTTGATTTTTTTTTTTGTCAGTCTTCGAATCATATGTACCATGTGTAAAGACTGTGACAATGACAGACTCAGTTCGTGATTATTTTGGCTGAACTTTTCATCGTATTTTGGAGAGAATTGCAGAGCTTTTAACTGAGTGCAAGATGTGTAAAAAAAAATTATATACAGTGAGATGCATCATCTAAATTTTATCAAATACTTTCATATTAAATATTTGTAAAAATTCAAAGGAACAGTAATGAGTAAGATTGATTTCTTCATAATTCAGGTACGTACCTAGTATAAATACCTACATGTTTTTGGAAAGATAATACTAGTCTTTGCCATTTGAGCAGGGAGAAGCTTACAGAAGATAAGCCTTTCAAGTGAAGGAGAGTAAGGAAAGTTGTTGGGTATTTTAAGAAGTGAAGAACCATGTCCTGTATGTGGAATTGAAGGTATTTAGAATAAACTACATGTAATACACTTTCAAATCTAAATTCTAATAGATCTAGTACTGTGAGAAAAAAATACAACATAATTCAATTTCAAGATATTTCAATGTAAGAATGTATTAAATATTGTCATCATAATCTTTATTGTAGATATTGATCAACTATTCCCACAAGAAGAAGCATTTCCTTACAGGGCACCATGGATGTGAGGCAATATAAATCCAAAGGACAAGCAACTTTCCTGCATATTGCTCACAACAGGACTCAAACCAATTAACATTCTAAGGAAAAACTCTGCTAGGGAAATTAAACTTAGGTGTCACATCCAATACTCTTATTACTCAATTCTAGTTAATGTACTGAAATGGTTTATTTGAATAAATTCACAATTGTTTGAAATTTTTGTTTGTTTATTTTTTTCCTCCCTCCCTCGTAGGTTTTGAACTTTAGATGTGACGTTAAACGTAGAATTAACTTTGAACAGCCTTATTTAATTCTTTAAAAATATTTATTGTGCTTTGAAGACTGCATGACTGAAATAAAAATGATTCAAATATTTCACATTTGAATATCTTGATGTGCATTCCTTGATTGTGAAAGAATTTTTTTAAATGCTTAATTTTGTTTGCGGCCGATTTGATGCTTTGATCAATTCAACTTGTGTATCTTAGTGTAGTCTACTTGTGTCCCAAGTAATATTGAAATTGGACCAAAACTGTAGGAGGAGTAGCATTTCGAAAGAATTTCACAGAAATTTCTATTTTTAGAAACCACGGCAACACCGTTCATCGAAATCAAAAACTGATGCACAGAATTATGTATCTTAGTGTAGTCTACTTGTGTGCCAAGTTATGCTGAAATCGGACCAAAACTGTAGGAGGAGTAGCATTTCGAAAGAATTTCACAGAAATTTCTATTTTTAGTAACCACGGCAACACCATTTCTTCGAAATCATAAACCGATGCACAAAATTATGTATCTTAGTGTAGTCTACTTGTGTGCCAGGTTATACTGAAATCGGACCAAAACTGTAGGAGGAGTAGCATTTTGAAAAATTGTTTACAGACAGACAGACAGACAGACGGACGACGGACGCATTACTATCGCATAAGCTCTTCTGGTCTCTGACCAGTAGAGCTAAAAATTTAAAGAGTGGCTTTCTTCTTTTTTTAAATCAATTTTTAAATAATAAATTGTCCTCAGTTTTCCTCAGAAAATCATATGTTATTTCTATCTGCATTAAAAATACCCGAGAAAACGGACTGAATTTTGTTACATAATACCTTTGCAATTACCGCAATTAATGTAGCTCAGTAAATATAACAACAAGAGCTCGTAAAAAATACATTTCACTAATGAAGATGTTTCGTTGGGCTAATGGAACATCGCTAGTTAAAACTAGATCATCATTTCAGAGGAAATGTATAAATATATTTTCTTAATAAGCTTGTTTAAGTCGATCTGTATTGAAAAGGTAAGTGAGCATTGTCATTTTTCTGAAAGAAAATTTCTTAAAATTCTGATTTGTATGATTTATTTCGCCATGGATCGATATCCTGACCTTTTCAGTAATGAATGTGGTCCCATTGGGGAAATTCTTTTAATGTTTCCATGTAAACATACCACATCACCAAAGAAACTTATAAGCTAATTACAAGGAAAAAATCTTAAAGCAAAATTTTTAAAATCTTCATAATATGACGATGCAACATTACAATTGAAGGATCCCCATTGTTGAGGCAATATTGTTTCTGTACATTGAAATATGTTTTCTCCTAATGGACGAAGAACAGATGTTTTTAACGTTCATGAAATAGACTGATTTGTTGACTTAATGAGAAGTATAGATGTGTTAACAAACAAAGGCTAACTGCTGGTACGAGAAGGTAAATATATACTTAATCTACTCACTGTCTTTCGTCAGTTTGCAGAAAGTGCGCCATTGCTTTCAATTGCTAAACATGATTACAATAAATTCCAGATTTCTGACTGTTCCTTACAAGCAGAACAATTAATATAGTTTGCCTTGAAGAAACGTCTTTTAACATTACTTTTTTGAGAATTTTGTCCTTCATTTTTTGATAAAAAGAGCATTACAAATGCATTCAATATGATAAATGTATTTTGTGTATATATTTCTTTTGCGTATATTGAATAATATTTCATTATTTGGTATATGTTTGTTGGAATATATGCTAAGTGAATTACATAATCTTTTCTTCCTTTGAAAATTATTTGTTTAAAGGTGTGAATGCACAAGCGTGCGATATCACTGATTTATGTTCACATGTGAATATTTGTATGTTTTTAAAAGCAGAATTAATAAATACACTTAAACCCTGGCACTAGTCCGTATTGCATGGGTCTTTCAATTTCAAAGTGCGAACAATTACCGTATTGAAGTGATTTAATTCAAATGTTTTTATAGCTATAAAAATGACATTTTCATTTCAGACCTCTCATGAAAACATAAAATACACACAGTTTTCATGTCTTTAAATCATAAGACCTATAGATTCTCTTTCCCACTTACATATTTTCATATCATTGCCAAGTCTCAATACGACTGCTTTGGAACGTTGGAACATCATTACAGGCAATATATCCCCGTAACAAATGTAACGGGCCTACTTTTTTTCTTGCAATTTCTTGGAAACGATTAATTGTAGTCTTGGCAACAAATAACCTTTAACTAATTTCACGTCCCCTGGTAACTTGAAATAATTACCACTATTTTGTTTTTCTTGCAGGTGAACGATAAGGCAACGATTTTTGATAGACACCTGTAGAAGTTCCCAAATTTTTCACTTCACGGACAACAATTTTGAGATACAGCATCCATGATGGAGTTAAAAACAGGAAATGCAGTTGACCAAATTAGTTTTAGAGCGGACAACCACACGGGACATGTTGTCATTCAAAGTTGCATGTATGTGTGTCCGGTTGAGTAGATTACATGGTCCGTGTTGAAAATTGTGAAAAATAAACATTATAAAAATATGTTTGACAGTGAATGGATTAATCTTGACCAAAACGAGGTACGTTCCTTTATCCTAATCTGACAGTTGATTATTTTAATGAAAATGTTTGATATCCTATTTTAAATAATAATACTATTAATTCATTAAGGCGCTTTTCTTGGTTTTAAAACTTTTATAAATTAATTGAAAAAGAAGATTTTTATCAATAATATTAACAAATTAAACTGAAAGCATTAAAAAGTTATATATTGTTGACATTTTCTTAAAAGCTTTCATTTAAGAAATTTGGAGTAGGCATGTGTTTTATCTTCGGATTTTCCATATATCCTTAATATAAAAAAAACACAGAAAAGAATGTATTTTCTGAAATGTTTATTTTATCAGCAGTAATATCTTATCAGACACTTTAATTTAGACTTGTTTGAAGATAATTTTTTATAAGTAATATTTATCAAATTTAATATTTATCAAATTTATTAAAATTTATATATTCACATGATGATTACAGGGAAATGAAATAACTTAATTTCATCTTATATAATTTGTTTACTTTCCCTTTATGGGATTGGGATGCCCATCTTAAGTTACAGTCTGAGGAAAATATAGCTTAACATAAAACTTTATCACAAAAGAATCAAGAAAGAACACAAAACTGATCAGGATAAATAAGCCAGCGTTTGAATTATATTTTTACTCTTACTTTCATGAACAACCGACGTTAAGAATTAGTAATGCATACTTAATGAAAATCTGCCCATTTCGAACCAATAACACACTCATCCAACGAAATCCCAGCGGAGGAATAAACTCGATAGAAAGCAAGCATTTTCTAAAACGTTAACTGTATTGTTCACGGAGGCGAAAGCATAAAGAATAGGTCTCTCTCATGCAGAATGAAAGTTAGTCTTAGAACTCGTTGGCAATCAACAAACGATATACCGAGGGCACGATGGTCATTTATATTCTTGCTAAATGTAGCTCTTAGAAGTTTCGAGGGCGCCTGCGAGGTTTATATAATGGATTGACATTAAATGAAAAATTGTATTCTGCCTCAGTGCAGGTCAAATCATCTATCTATAAAACTTGGTATATGACGTCAGTTAGGGCTAAAGGATTCTGATTCCTTGATTCAGTTTGGAAATCATTTTACTAAATGTCATTTTGTGCCATACCCTATGAAAGTTCTCATTGTTACTTGATATGAAATTATGAAAATAAAACATTTCTGTGACATTTATTCTTTTATGGTTAAAGTTTTTCGATTCTGTTAAGACTTAAAGTTTGCCAAATGAATAAAAAAATCCAGAAACTCCTTATTCACAATGAGTATGGTCCGTTAATGGTGTCTTCAAATGCGAGCGTGTGCTCTAGAATCGCGAAGTAAGGAGTTGATCCTTACGTACGCCGCGGGTTCGAATCCCACTATGAGACGTGGAGACCGGTCCTTCGGATATAATCGTATAAACCGAGGTCCCGTGTCGCAGTAGGTGCTGGCACGAAAAAGATTCCCCCTGCTGAATGGCCCTAAGAGCCGAGTATAGGACGACTAAATTTGTTGCTCCCCACCGGCAAGAGGTGGCGTCTCCATAGTGAAAAATTATCGGGAGGGACGTTAAACAATATACAATCAATCAAGTTATTAAACGCGATTTAGTCGCCCACATGACGCAGAGGGTAGAATGACTGCCATAGAGGAGTTGATCCTTTAACAGCGGGTTTGAACACCACCGTGTGACGTAGAGACCGGTCCTTTGGATGAGACCATGTAAATCGAGGTCCCGCTTCTCGCAGTACGTGCTGGCACGAAAAAAAGATCCCTTACTGCTCCATGGCCGTAAGTGCCAAGTACAGGGTTAAATTTGCTGCACTCCACAGGCAAGTGGTGGCTTCTCCATACGAGTAAAAATTCTCGAGAGGGTCGGTAAACAACATACAAATGCGAATTATGTTGACCATGCAACTCATAACACTTGTCATTAAATATCGTTTCCGATGTGAGCATTGAATGAATGAATTACAGATATTTCTATGAAAGACATTGTGTAACAAAACTATCATAGTACATGTAGTGTTTTTTAAATCCAGGTTTTATTTTAGCAACCAAAAAAAAAATGCATGGAACCGCGTCATGTAACTGGTAATTTTTTCAATATTTTGCAACCAAAAAAAAAAATATACAAATTGAAAATATACATGTATGCATTTTGAAAAAAGAAAATTAAGTGGAAACCCACTTATACGGGAAAAAATATCTATGTACGCCAAAAAAGTCATTTTTGCCCATTCTATTTTATGAACAAATACTAGCACATGTATTTTCAATGCTTGTGAGGTTGTAGTAGATATTGTACATGAAGAGTTTTAGTGTCATGATAACTGGTATATCAAAGAAAATTTCGTTATGATTGATTTAATTTTTCTCGACCATGTTCTTCAGTAAATGGGAGTTTTAAGAACCTTGTGTCCAGGGTGCTTCGGATGAGACCTTAAAATCCGAGGCCCTGTGTCAAAGGAGGTGCTGGCACGATAAGGATTCCTCACTGCTCAGTGACCCTGGGTGCAGAGTTAAGGTCAAAATTTGAAGCCCTTCATCTGTATAGGATGACGTCTCTATATAAGTGAAATATTCTCGAATGGGGCGTAAAACAACATGCAATCAATCAATGCTTATGACATTATGTCCATAATTACGGTTTGCTGTTCAACCAAATCTGTCTACAATACTTTGGCGTCAGAGCTGCAGCAAACATTTCCTTGTTATGCAGAACCCCCGATTTTTTGTATTTTTGAATTGGTACTTAAAGATATTGTTTATAGTACGTAGCATGTCCAATTAAATAGGAATATGAAGGTCGAGCTAATTAGCAAAGTCCACATACGTCTATTATATTCTGGTTAATTTCAATATAACATTGGCACACAAGTAGACTCAAAGATATAAAATTCTGTGTATCATTGATTACGATGAACGGGAAACCGTGATGTTCGCTAAAATAATTTCTGTCAAATTCTTTCAAAATGTATCCTTTGTTATAAGGCTTCTGAAATAGCTGTTTTTCCAGGTTAAAACTTGGCACACAAGTAGACTCGCACTAAGATCACATAATTCTGTGTATCGGGAAATTCGATTGAACGGTGTTGCCGTGGTACAAAAATAGCCAAATTTTCTGTCAAATTCTTTCAAAATGCTACACTACCTAAGTTTTTGCGCGATGAAATCAAAAATGGTAAAAAAAAAAATTAAAGGAACATAATTCTCTGTATCGGTTTTTGATTTCGATGAACGGTGTTGCCGTGGTTACCTAAAAAAAAATTTCTGTCAAATGCCACAATGCTACTCGGCCTTCAGTTTTTGCCCTTCGGATAATGGCACACAAATGACGTCACCGGAAACTTACATTTTCTGTATATCGGTTTTTGATTTCGAAAACATGTTGCGGTGCATAGCAACATAGTGGCTAAAAATAGCAACAATTTCTGTGAAAATTCTTTAATGCAATCTCTTTTCCATAAGTTTTGGCCTGATTTCAGTATAACATGGCACGCAAGAACTTTACACTAAGATACATAATTCTGTGTATCGGTTTCTGATTTGATGAACGGTGTTGCCGTGCTTGGGAAATGATTTTTGTGAAATTGTTTTGTTCCTTATTCTTTTTGCTTTCGATATAACTTGGCATGAATGCTAGACAGTACATAATTCTGTGTAGGTTTTTGATTTAAATGAACTGTGTTGCCTTGGTTACTAAAAATAGAAATATCTGTAAAATTGTTTCAAAATGCTACTCCTCCTACAGTTTTGGTCTGATTTCATATTTTGGAACGTAATAGACTACAGAAAATATAATTTATGTACTGGACATTTTTTTCGATGAATGTGTAGAACCTGGTTACTAAAAATGAAATTTTTGTGAAATTCTTTCAAAATGCTACTTTAACAAGTTTTTTTTTTCTGAATTTTTTTTTGGCACACAATAAGACAGTTAAGAAAAATTCTGTATATCGAATTTAATTTTGATGAACGAATTTGCCATGGTTACTAAAAATAGATATATATATAAAAATTGTTTCAAAATGCTGAATTCCTACAGTTTTTGTCTGATTTCAGTATAACTTGGCACACAATGATACACTAAGAAAAAGAGATTTATCAACGATCATTTTTCTATTTAGTTTCAAATCCCAGCTGCTTAAGTACTTTTCTCTTCCTTTGCTATAAGTTCAAACCAGTAGACCAGTACCACGTTCTGGTTGTATTTTTGAATTGGTACTTAAAGATATTGTTAAGAGTACGTAGCTATATATAGCATGTCCAATTAAATGGGAATATCAACGTAAAGTTAGTATTCGAAAGTCTACATACGTGATTATTTCTTTTTCAAATCCACAAATTAGCACCTGAATCAAAAGCCTATATAAAATATAGCGTATTTCTTTTTGTCATTAAAATATACTTATACTTCAGCATTGCATTGCCGGTTGGTTTTCTACTTGCCTTTGGTATTAACACATGTAACACACACAAGGCTTCTGAAATAGCTATGTTTTAGAAATAGTTATTTCCAGGTTTCTACTCATATAAGGTAGACAATCTATATGTGTTGTTATGACACATGATGGAGGGTATTCATATTTTTTATCGTATATGATTGAGCAGAAAATATAATTTATTTACTGGACATTTTTTTCTTACTGATGTGTAGAACCTTTTACTGCCCTGCATTTTTTTTTATTTTTCACATATTTTTGAATTTAACAAGTTTCTTTTTTTTCACTTATTTTTTTTTATCCATCGTATAAAACAGTTTGGAAAAATACTCCATACTTGCATTTACGAAACAGAATTATCGAATTCATAGAATATATATATATATGAAAAAAGCTTTCAACACATTCTGAATTATACTGTTATTTGGTGAGATATCCAGAGGGACAAATGATTTTTTAAAAAACCGGATTTTCAAATCAGTGCATCGCCGGACCAGATACCACGATCAATACGTATCTTTCCCCTCGGGAGACGCGATATCAACGCTATAACTTCGAATTCTATTGTAAATGCCCTGAATTCAACGTAAAGTTAGTATTCGAATTGGGTACTCGTGATTATTTAAACTTTTTCAAATCCACAAATTCCGAATACCAAGTCCTCTTTAAAAGTACAGCGTATTTCTTTTTGTCATTAAAATATACTTATACTTCAGCATTGCATTGCCGGTTGGTCTCATTCTACTTGCCTTTGGTATTTAACACAAATAAAAAAACACACACACACCCCTCCGCAAAAAAGAAAGAAACGAAATAAAGCAAAAAGCAACCAAACAAACAAAACAAATAAAAATCATATGTTCAAACAGTATTAAATATTGTTACTTCGTCAATGCCATTTAAAAACATTTATATGACACTAACAAGATAGATATGACATTTACAACGAATTTCTCTTAACCATTAATAATTTAAATCTAGATCTATACATTCAATTAATCAAACAACATTGAATGAAGAGTTACTCCTTTATCCGTGTATACTGTATGTCTTGGCTAATGCTACCTATTTAATTAAAACAACTGTAAATTCATTAATATCTGACAAGATGATTTTTCTGGAAACAAATATTTGTAACCTTTAATAACAATTTCTAATTAAGCTAGAATAATGTATTTTCCGCAAACCATTAGCTTTTAATAGAGTGGTCCAACATAGTCAATAAAACTTCGAGCCGTCTCAATGTGTACTTTCTCGAAATTGTTTCTAGATTAATCTTTAGCGTTGAAAATTCCGATTTATTGATACATGGATAAAAGAGCTCTAACTAAAGATGTAAATAAATCGAGGATTCACTTTATTTACTTAGCACTAATTCATTTTTATATGAAGCATTGATATATGATTCTCTTGTACAAGTAGATTTTAATGTAGTTTGCAATATATTTGATCTTGGCGTAGACCTGTACCTGAGTATGCGCAGATGATATTGCAGTCTCAGAGCAACTGCAATGGAAGTTCGAAGAGAGGCAATATTCCATACGTTTGTTTTTTCTGTTAAGCTGTTGCCTTCTTGCGCTGGTTATTCTCATATTGTATAGCGCGTCAAAAATACAGTAAAACACTGTTATAATGAAATGCTATGGACCGACGAATTTGCTTTGGTGTAGACGTATATTCGTTAAAAATCACGATATGTTTTAAAGACATGGGGAGGAAAGTCACTTCGCTTGAATTATTATGTTTTGCTGTATAGGAAGATATTCAAAATTTAAAAAGAGCCCTTTTTCATAATTGTCGCCTGCGTGGCGCAGTGGGAAAAGCGTCTGCTCCAGATTCGCGAAGCAATGAGTTGATCCTTACGACGAGGGTTCGAATCCCACTTTGTGACGTGGAGACCAGTCCTTCGGATGAGACCGTATAAACCGAGGTCCTGTGTTGCAATAGGTGCTGGCACGAAAAAGACCCCTCACTGCTCAATGGACAATATTTGCAGCTCTCCACCGGTGAGTGGTGGCGTCTCCATATAAGTGAAAAATTCTCGAGAGGGACGTTTAACAACGTATATATATGCATCTCAGTGAGATGGTAACACATTTTAGCTCATTCCTATGATTGGGCAAAGGTATGGGCAGCGGAAAGGGCAAAAATTACCATAATGAGAAAACAAACAATTATTTTAATATCAATGATCATAAAAACTTAACAAATGATATACAATGCATAATCAACAGACCTTTTCGCAGAACAAGTATACGTTTAAGCTTAACAAACGAACAAGTACGTAACAAACATACATGAATGCAAAACCAACGATCATCTTTGCAGTACAAATCATAAAAACACGACAAGCGAAAAAAACTTAACCAACGTGCACGCGGTCATATTTTCAACGGTATCGGATTTTTTTAAAATTTATTTGTCGGTGCCCAGAAACTCTTCAAACTTCTCAGCACATTTTCTTTTTAAATGAATTCAATAATATGTAAAAACTTAATCAAATTTGCGTATTTATTACTGAATCATCAGTATCACCTTCAAAAAGCGGTAAATGTAGTACTCCTTTATAAATATGAAAACCAAAGACGGACATCGATACAGAGAAACGTAAGTGTCGTTGATAGTAAAGGTGCATGGGCACAGATTTGAAGTAAATATTTTCTGTATAATATTACGACATATATATTTTAACAGCATTTCACACAAAAAAATATATTAAAAATCTTTCATCTAAAAGTTATTAAAACTTCAAATTTTTAGACGGGTTTGATTGACACATCCTTGCACTCTCACAAATTTTAATTTTAAATAGACAAAAGGTGGCAATCTTTTTCAATAACTTTAAAAATAAATTAATTTCAAATCTGTGTCCATGTATCTTTTAAGGTATTGATATTGAGAAGATATTTCTTCTCAAAAAGATTGAATTAGTATTTTAGTGAAAATTGGTGGTGTTAATAAAAAAAATGAACAATTAAATTCTAAAAAAAATTCATAACATCAAAATGATTTGATTTCAAAAAAGTTTTTATCAAAATCTTCATAAAAATAGCTAAATCTAGCATTGTACTTATGGTAAAATAATGCAAAATGAAAGTACTGCATTGTTATACATTGACGTAGGATCGTTTTTAAAAGGAGGGGGTAACCAAAGAAAAAATTTCAATCTAGCTGAAAAAAAAGATTTTAAAAACTTAACAAGCAAAAACAAAAAGGAAATTTAAATGATATAAGAAAATCTCGTGTGTGTGTGACATTAGGTTCAACTTCTTTCAGTGCCAATTTTTTTTCCTAATATACATGTACTACATAACCCTTTTCTGACCTTGCTCTTAAAATTGGGAATTGTTGCTACGTACCTGTCATACACTGTATGATATGCCACTGTAATGTAAAGTTATCGTAATAGATTTTTGTAATATTTAAAGAATTTGGGAAAACCAACTTTTGTAACAAGAACAACAAAAATTGACGAAACGGCCTTCAGGAGAATGATATATTTTTCTACATTTTATGTAAATTCTTTTCTTTTGTTTTAAATTTTTAAGATGAATTAACCCCCACCCCCCAAAAAAGTAAAAAAAAAAATAATAATAATAAAATAAGGGGGATCCGAGGTAGAACCACGTCCAGTTTGTATAGCCTGGGAACATAAACATAATGTGCAAAGAGTTCTATACAAAAAAATGTGTGGGGGAATTTCTGTGCATACAAATTATCTTGCGTGTAAATGAGGGTTTTCATTTATTAAAAAATATAAACTGTACCTCAGTTTGTTGTTTTCAATCGCGATTTTACGAAAACATTTGTGTCCTTTTTTCAGTGATTTTCGCATTTATAGCTGAGTACTAGATTTACTGCTTTTGGCAGATGATACTGCTGATTCAGTAATAAATACACCAATTTGTTAAAGTTTTTATATATTAATGAATTTTTTTTAACCTAGAAATTTGCCTGAGAAGTGTGAAGACTTTCTGTGCGCCGACAAAAAAGAAATCGGCAAGGAAAAAAAAAAAAGAAAACGGGACCGTTTGACCCGGGAATCAATATAGATTTACCGCGTGCACGTTGGTTAAGTTTTTTCGATTGTCGTGTTTTTTATGTACGTTTGTACATCAAAGATGGTCGTTGGTTTTGCATTCATGTATGTTTGTTACGTACTTGTTCGTTGGTTTTGCTTTAATGTATATTTGATCTGCGAAAAGGTCTTTTGATTATGCATTGTATATCATTTGTTAAGATTTTATGGTCATTGAAATAAAATAATTGTTTTCTTATTATTGTAATTTTTGCCCTTTCCGCTGCCCATACAAAGGTTTATACAGTAAAATATTTGAAAATATATATTTATTAAAAACATCTTAACATGTATCTTAAGACCAAGTGCTTGCAGTGCACGTATCAAACTGGTGTGCACGTCACATCTTTGAAATTTAAAACTTAGGTAACCTCATGAATCCAGTTGTTTACTTGTACATATATCATATAGGTATTCCTTTAAAAATAACAACAAGAACTTTTAGATAACATTGTAAAATTAGTGTACTGATTTACTTCACCCGCATGTATTATGAAGTTTTTTTCGAACCATGGCCCTTTTGCAGTTCATGTAAGGGGCCTCGATAGGCCTTGTCCTTTACAGAAAACAGGACGTTTATAAACTGTTGACTATACAAGCAGGATCAAATTAAATTAAGTATAATTATATTCAACTTTATTCATAACATAGCCTGATATTAGAGTATGTTGATTGGGTTTTAATGTTTAAAATTGAGAAACTTTATGATTATGAAATAAAATGAAAATTGAAAATGAAATTCCAGCCATAAACGCAGTCTTTCAATGTGCAGATGCAATTGTTGGAAGCTGATCACGTGAAGCACTGGTCAAGAGAAACATAAATATACATGTAATTCAGTTTCGAGCCCTGTACCTGTTTTATATTAGTAGTAATCGATTCATGATACAATTTCTTTGACATTTGTTCATACTTTAATTATTCTTACTGCAAACTACAATGTACGTGTACGAACGAAAGTGAATCACTGTTGATTATAGTAATTTTTAAACGGATTCACGTAGGTATAAGAATCCTGAATAGATAAAATGAACGGGTAGGGTATATGTGTTCCCAGAGGAACATAATTATAATTATGACTTATAATTATGATTTCGTTTCTAAAGTACTTTTCGTTGAAATTGATTTTTTGTTTTGTTGTATTTTTTAAATTATTGTGCCATCGCTTATAATATTTAAGTTTTACTGCCGCAATAGGAAAATTAAATTTATAATTGAATTCTTTAACGTTTACCAAATACACATACGAAGTATTTTTTTTTCATTTAGCGTACACAGGTAGTTTGTACATTCACAAGTCATTTTAATTTCAAACGAAACTGGAAATATTTACTTTGATTTCAAATATTCGTTCTTTTATTTATTGTATATTTGAGATGAACGTCCAAATAATGGATTAAAGCTCAGATTTTCTTTTTAAAATCTGTTGTTGGTGGTTGTTTAAATATTTCAAGCACTTAGGGGGGTACACATTTCGTCCAGACATTTTTAAATTCTGTTAAGGTGGTTGATGTATTGTCGTTAGATGCTATCTGTAAACAGTATATGCAAATATTTTAAATCGCATCCCCTTGAAAGTAAAAGCGTAATGGAACGATAGGTGTAAATACTTTGTTCAGGTTTATTATGAAAGTTCAACAATTTTGATACGTCTATCATACTCAAAGAGGGATAACTCGTGTAACTCGTGCTTCTTAGCGTGTCAAAAACTTGATGTGTATTGTTGCGACAAATTAAATGTCTATGTTCAAGACTATAATGCGTTGTTGTATGCTTAAGAAATAGCCATTCAGTTTAGGTCAACTGATTATTAATGCTGATTGCAATGGTTTAGATAAATGTTTAGATAATACTCAGTTCGCACTTGTCTAAGAATCTGTAGATTTCTGTCATGGTCCCTAATCAAAGGTTTATAATAATGTTTTAAATCCGAAGACTGCAGGAAACTTCGGTCTGTTATTAAGATAAATTCCTTGTTAAAGGTAGGACATATTTAATATACATTTCCCTGTAATATCAGTGATTTTGCAGTATCGTAACACAGTTGTTGAAAAATAAGCAATTTTTTCCAGTTCTTTGCCACACTTTTCTATTTTGACGAATTTTTTTTGTAAATATAAATAAAGAACTTAGTTTATCATCTTCAATACTTCTTCACTAAAAAGATTAATGTAAAGAAGAGAAAAACCAATTAAACCAAGGCAGTCAGATTTTAAATTTTCTGAAATTTATTTGGCAAAAGAACGTTTAATCCTATAATACCCCGATATTATAAATATTTAAAAAAAATCATCCCCCACTAAGAGATGTACACAAAAACTGTGTCACATCGCCATATTCAATTTGTCATTTTTAGCAAAATTGATTTATGATTTAAAAAAATTCTCAACTCCAGCTGTTGTGAAGCCCCACGGGTCGATAACTCCCACTCGCACTCTTAAAATATTGATGTATGTGTTTATTTTGAGCCAAGTATATGATTTTGATAAAGTTTACCACTTTTATAAAGAGATGGAGGGACGCCTAAAGGATAAAATATTCATGTTATTGCTATGTTGTAAGAAGCAGGTCGCTATGGCAAACTTTAGTTGAGGGTGGTGTAGGAATCAGGTTATTAGTTATCTATTAAAAATTCTTTTTTGTATAATTATTGCTTGATGACTTAATGGATAACATATGGACTTGCCTATTTTGTTCATGTTAAAGTACTCTTTATCATTTAAAAAATGCATTTTTTTACGCTAGTGTAATGTAAATTTGGCATTTATCGCCAACCCGTAAAATGGAAAATGCACACGTATGAAATACAGACCTTAAAAATATAATCATACCTCGCACTAGAAGTGACTTTGATTGATCAATTCCGCATGGTACATAAGAATATTCACTTAATGGTTAAAATTACCAGTTGAGGTTTTTTAAACTCATCCCCATCCCCCCGAAATATACAAGAGTGAAAGATCTTGGTATGCTTGTTGAACAAACTTCAACATTTTTAGGTCTAACAGATACAAAGGGCTATCGGCATTATATACATTTATGTTCCTGTCAAGATAGATTTGACTGTCCACAGCCATTGAAATCCAAATCTGTTGAATAAAATCTACTCTTATCTCACCCAAATTCGAGCCGAACTTTCGTTTCACCGGATTCTTGGTCATGATTCATATAGGTGAACAAACTCCAAGGCCACGGTACATATGCAAGGCAACACTAGGTATGTGCCACTGCAGAAAATAACACCCCCGACTCCTTGTTTCCTTGTTAAATTATGACTTATTGGAACTGATTCATGCTGCATGTTTAGGTAATGTATTTCGGTCAAGTGATATAGCTTCTCTAGTTCAGACGCCGTGTTTACTTCTTATATAGTGTGCGTAAAGCATTGGTCCATCAAGGAATTAATGAAGGACTAAAGTTCAAGCGCTACACGTTTATCAATATTATAGTATTGAAATTGGAATAAGAAGAATATTTTTAAGTTCACATGGTATTCTTAATGCAGAATTCATTGAAATTGAAAAAAATCTATCAAAGGAAACCGTATCGAACATACATCACAGAGGGTTGTATGTTAATCAAAGTACTCAGAAGTACTGAAAGCCGGGCTAAAGGATATGTTACACACAAAAATATCTCAATGGCAATTATAGTATTAGAAGTAAATAAACACCGATGCAGCAAGATTAATTAAGGTCAAACGACTATGCACTGATGTGTCCTCAGCGGGGAGTTTTGCATCAAGTCATTAATGATGTTCACTGCATTTGTGTTAGCCTGATAGTACAACCTTTGTTTATAGAATATGACGCAGACAGGGATTCCTGATGAAAACCTTTCGCACCTTTTGAATTGCTTTGTAAAATATTAGTCAAAGGAGCCAGAAAAAATATTAAACAATTTAATATTTTGATAAAAATATTTGACTTACTATTTCGTACGTACTATCTTTTTACTCGTAAACTCAATTTGGCGGTGAAGAAGCAGCATTTCCTGTTGCTCACCGTCGCAATAGCCGGGCATTGCTCTACGAGCAATGAGCCCGGCTAAAAACGAGATATGAGTTCGAAATCAACGTATATATGTAGACTTTAAATCCATCAAAAACTTAAACATGTTAAAAAATTAAATGGAGGTACTGTGAGCACTGCACTCACTAACTGATGCCCCCTCCTCACGTATGATTATAGAGGTAAAGTCCATGGTTTGCTCTGGGAGACCAGAAATAAGTGTCAGATCAAAAAGTAAAATGGGAGGTCCGCAGTGGCATTATGTAATAATGAATCTGTAAAAGTATCCTTATATTTTATTCAGTCAATTCAGTGGTGTAGGTAGAGTTGCGGATAAGAGATGGATACCCTTTAATATTATAGAAAGTATGGCAGTGTCCATGTTTTGCTTTGGGAAACCTGAAATACTTGTATCAAAATGTAAAGTAGGAGGCGCACAAAGGCACTATGTAACAAAGATTCTCTTTAAGTCTCATTAAATTTCATTCAGTGGTATAAAAGGATAGGTACCCCAAAGTGTAACAGAGGACGGAGGTACAGACAGGCGGACGGAGGTACAGACGGACATCCCCATCACTATAAACCCTCCCACTTTTCAAGCAGGGGGTACAAAAATCGTCCAGTATGAAAATAAGACACTCTTTCACAAATATTTACAACAATTTACAAAATTTGCACGCGAGCAAAACAATGACCATCTATAAACATGGAGAGGATCATTATTTCTATTCTTGTGAAGTCTTTAATTTTTAAGTCATGTTCTTATAATATATTTTGTAAATATCATTCTTCATTACTTAGCGCGGCTATTGAACTATTGTAAGAAATGAAAATAACAATGTTTTTATGACATGGAGTAACAGTACATGCACGTACAATATGTTTTAATGGAAGTAGCCATGGTTAGGGTGAATGGGGTTGTTAAAGAACGTGAAGGTGAGGTTTTTTTCTTTCCAAACATCGGATTTTTTTTTTTGGTTTATATGAAGGTTATCTGATTCTCAGTTAATAATTACATAAATTAAGGCTATGCTCAGTTATCGAACCTCTGGGAACACATATACCCTGCCTGTTCATTTGATCCATTCAGGTCAGTGAATCAGTTTTAAATTATTGCTCAAGCAATGCCGAAATATTTACTTCTTATATATGAGTACAATATCCATGCAGAGAATTATCTTATTGTTGTAGAAAAAAGGAAGATTTTTACAATTATGAAATTTATTCTAAATTCATTTAAAAACAAAAACAAAAGTCCTTAACATGCTGTACTGAGACTTTTTTCTCTGAGAAAATGTTTTCAGATCTTTGGAGGAACATTTCAGAATTATTCAAGGATTATACATATATATTTGTATCGATTTTAGTCGCGTAAAATGTGCTGTACAAAGGGTGAAATACAAAACATATATAGAACTGATAGAGATTCTTTTCAATGCCAGGTACAAATTAGCATATATAAAATCAATAATGACTACACCTAAAACACCATGGAAACAACTTTTATTATTATCATTATTAATCACGGCTCGAAGGAACAAACCGAAAAAGCTCAAATTCAAAAGAAGAAAATTAACAGCTTCTAATCTTTGCAATTTTTACTGTTAATTTCTTGCCTCAGAGTTCTGTAATAAAAAAGAGGTTCTGTAATTAAAAAAAAAATAATGATAATTGTTCTTACTAATGGAAAGTTCCCTTTAAAAGGCACTAAGATGCTGATTAAAAGGAGAGAGAGAGAGAGTTGTTGATGTTTAGAACTTTTAACTGATCATGATTTTCTACAGTTACATTTCAAATGTTGAGAGTAATAGAACTTTTCTTTACGGCTGAAAAATCATTTTTGCTCAACGAGATATTATACACTCAATGCAGACTTTTTTACTTAAAAAAATTAATTGATTTTTAAAATAAAAAAAATATCAGAGGAGTTACAGTCGGCACATGATGCTAAACTGTATTCCTATTATCATTTCGCTAATGATGTTGATTATCTGATCTCCTCAAACTTATTTTTAGAGAGAGAGAGAATTCATACTACAAACAAACGACAGCTGGCGTCTTTAATTAAAATAAGTCCGGTATGAAATATGATATATTTTTTAATCACACAGCACGCACCCGTCGATAATGTGAAATTATTACAAGCTATAACGCTAAGTACAAGTATGAAGTATAGTGTAAAATAAAATATAACAGTACCTCTTTGCACATTTCTGTTTCCTAGACAACAAAATGTTAGAATTAATCATACTTTTTGAAAAGAATTTTCTATACAGAGGTAAAAGGATATTAATCTTAAGAGTTTAAGGATATGGTCATTATGTAAATTTTTAATATACTGGTAAAAAATTTATACCAAATCACATGTACAACATGAAAAGTGTAACTTTTGTATATACTTTCACCCAGTAAATTAAAAATTGACAATATGAAATTGTCTGAGGTCGGCAGCTGCATGCGTATGCACTTTATTCACCTCGCCAGTATCTGCTTAGTCAAGATCCCTTAATACGGATCCACAATGTGCGTCAATGACACCTTTTCCTCGAGAAATTCCAGTTTTCCAGCCCAGTTAACCCTTAGGCTTAGCAAATCATCTCATAATTCTACAATCGTTACCAAATACACGCATCACCAACTTTAATATTCCTAAAATAGCAACGATGCTTCAACTCAAAGCTGCGATTTCCGCCGAGTTTAATTATGCATTTTATTACTACATATTAGCTGCTAATTGAGGAGCTCTCCCCCACCGAATAAAGACTTTAAGAATCAACATTCTGTAAGCTTTTATTCATGTTAGAGTGCACTCTTCATTAACTTCAATAGAATTTTTTATTTGTGTAAAATTCCCCGCTAGGAAAAAAGTTCTATGCGGAAAACTTCTGCAACAACCATGCAGTCGTTAAATTACCACCGGCGGAAAGGTTCGATTGAAAATCGCAATATTTGGAGAGGGATCCTCTTTTGTATTTCAGCATTTGTCACAAATCAATTTGTTGGATCATAATTCAAAAATTAAAATCCGATAAGAAAGATTTTGGTTGGTTAAACAATGATCCCTGTTCAACCCTTGCCAATCAATAGCACTGCTTAACATTACTGCTCTGACGTAGCGTTGAAATTCTCCTCACAGATAAAATACTATTTTACACACCATAAAGATTTGCCATGATAATAAGGACATACTTGTGGAATACTGTAATCATATTTGGAACAAGAGTCACTTGAAAGTCATGAGTACGAATCAAATTATATATTTTTCATATATACTAGTATATGCCGTATAGGCCATGTACGAAAATTAGAAACTACATACATACAATCATGTGTAAATATATGAAAAATTGAGCATTTCGGTGTATTTTCATACCCCCGTAATTGAAGATTCGGGGGATATGGTTTTTACCCTGTCTGTCCGTCTGTCTGTTTGTCTTCAACCTTGCTCATAACTTTTGAGTGGGCGGGGCTACAGCCTTGATATTTCACAGTTGATTCCCTGTGACAAGATTTTTCTTCGGGTACCATCAAATTTGACCTCTTGACTTGACTTTGGAGTTTTACCCACTTTTCCAATAAAATTATCACACTTTAACTTTAGTCATAACTTTTCAATAGTTGGTGCTAAGGCTTTCATATTTAATATGTGTATTCATTGTGACAAGACCTTTCAGAAGGTATAAATATTTTTAGTCTTGACGTTGGAGTTTGACTCACCTTTTTTATTTAAATCTTTAACGTTGGTCATAACTTTTGAATAGTTAGAACTTTTTTTTTTACTAGAAATGAAACTCTTTTATGTACTTGTATTTTTTAGGGAAGTGTTAAAAACTGCAATAAATTGTCTTTTTGTCTAAAAATAAAACCGTACAAACATTGTTTATCCCCCTACGCAGCTTAAAAAAACCGAAAAAAATATTTTCTACTTTGAATGTCTAATTTATGGTTCTAAGGGAGTTGATTTGACAAAAATGTTACTAAAGGGACATATTAGCCGTGCATAACACGTAAAACTTGTAACCGTGTATAGTCTGAGCCTCTCGTCTTCTGCTATAATTGAACGAAATATCGAAAAAAGCTTTTCAAAATGTCTACAAGAGAATGTCCCCATGTCCCCAAACATATAAATTAAACACAGAAACTAGACTCAATTAGCGTTTTCCGGTCAATCGCATTATTGGAGAGAGAGAGAGAGAGAGAGAGATTTCCAACAACTTGAATTGTGCAAAAAGTGAAATATTTAATGTATTAAAGAAATTATTTTATAAAACTGAATGAAAAGTTTGTTTTTTTTTAATCTTATAATGAATATTATTTAACATATAAAAGTGAAAAATACAGTTAAATTACATGAACTAAGAAAATTAAAACATTCTACAATCTCTCTTATTAATAAAGGAAATTCATTATAACATACATGTACAGATAAATACATCGTTAAACGACACCAAAAATATAAATATTTCAAAAAATCATCTTTACAGGATTTGTGACCCCCTGCAAACTTATTCAAGCAACCTTTGCTTTGAGAAAAACTTAAATTGAGAAAATATATGATAAACGAGAATTAGACAATCGATGATTAATGCGAGCATAAAAAAAATTCTTATCTTCAGGACATCTAACAATAAATTTTATAAAACAACTAAGTTTTGATGACTCTACCAAGATCGAAATATGATCTATGTATTTTAAACCTTTGATACACTTGGAATGTACATCAGAAGAACGGTTTTTTACAATACACGACAAACCTTTGTAGTCATAATCTGAAAATTAAGAAGTTGGTATCAAATTTTAAATCATGCCAAGATGAACCGCTTTTAATCAAGATAATGCTTTAGGATTAATGCTTACGTCCCCTGTCCTGACCTACTGGGTAAACGGATACGGTATTATATTCCGGCTAATGTAGGACCTAAATGATATCTATAGGGACCTTAGTTACAAAACAGACACTATTCTGGTAAGTCGTGATTTATTTACTTTAAAATGAAAATTGAAACATTTTTACAAAAAGTATTCAAAACTATAGTTCAGTAGTATATTTTGCGAACAAAGTGGTTCTACAACTGTCCTTACCAGACGATTTTATGAATATGACTTGTTGCATCGATATCTTAAATCAGATATTTTTTATTTTAGATTATCTAATATAGATTTGCCACAAATATAAACTCTGGTTTTAATTTAAGGAGGCTAGGAGGTCAACAATTTAACTATTGGATATAACTTAAATTCTTAGGTATGGTATCTTAAGCTGTCAACTAACATTTGGCAAAAAGAAATTTCATACATTTTAGTTTTAAAATTTGATCATTTTTGTATATCTTTACATGGAACTCTTCTTCTAAAGGAGACCAAAATAGTATGAAAATTGCCACAACACCCCAGTCCCTTTAATTCTTTTTTCTTGTATAAAATGAAAAGATTGCGAAAAAAAAATGAACAAAACAAGATTGTCTTTAAGGTAACTTTTATTATATATATGAAGTGGCCTATTTCATATTGAAAATATAGTGGATTTGATCCAGAGACGATTAATTTCATATTCAATTTCTTTGAAAAAAAATAAGGATAGCAATTAGCATCTTTAGTTCAGGTACCTATAACGAAATGGTATTTTTATCTTTCCTTTGCCTGCGGACGCATTCACTTTGCGTATAATTTTAAAATTCTCGGTGACATGTTTAAGTGACCTCCTTTATGATTCTTTTTTCCCTGGCTTTTGCACCAAATTTCTCCGGAGAGTCGTAGATAATTGAAAAAAATGTATGGTATATTACGAAGTGTTAATGTAATTATGGTAATTATTGTAGAAGGGTTCTTATGTCTTTGGGCACTTTGCTGAAAGGCTGGTCTGGGTTATTTTTAAGAAATTCCACAGAGTAAATACTTTGAATGCCTGATTCGATTGAACCCGTTATATTATCCATCTATGTATAAGCTTTTAAAGCTTGCATTAAAGCATTCAATATTCATAAATATACTTTCGAATAGCCAGATTTTATTTGATCAGTTTCTCACGTACAAATAGTTTTAACAAAAGTCTTTTAAGAATTGTCTTTAACATTTAATGATTGGTGATTTGCTCTGACTTTTTTTGTTCTTGTAAGTGCCCAGACTTTTACTCGTTGGGTGGTTTCAACTACAATATTAAGTTTACATTGCTGAGGTAGAAAGTGGATAAGGGTTGTCTTTATTCTAACCCATTTTCAAGACGTCTATTCTAATGTTGAATTTTTGAAACGCACATTTCTTACTAAAATTTTATAGTATGCCATGGTGTTTTCTCTTAGCTAGCTTAATCACACATTTTGCTTGACCCAGTGCATTACGTATATTTTTAATATGTTTGTATACCTCATTTACCATTTACATGGTTAATTTGAAAGAATAAATTGAAATGAAATTGAATTTAATTTTCAGTAATTATAAATAAAGGACAAGCAATGATATAATGTTTAGTTTGTAACGATTCAAACGATCCGCAAATAAAATTGTAAATGGTCTCTAAGTCGACATTTATCTGGTCCACTTAACAAGTCAACATTTGTATATTGAAATTTGATATATATAATAATTTATAAAATCGAACTGAAGTTTACTTTTTTAATTTAAAAAAACAATATTAACTTGTGAGATTAAGCTTTGTAAGAGTTTGTTCCTCTTTAATTATAAATTGATAAATAAAGACTTAATTTCCAATCATGTGAATAATTTTTAATGAGGCAAATTTTTACCGTTATAAATAGATATGGTAACTTTCACAACTCGTGATGTTGTCTATGATAAGAAAATTTAACAGAAAATTAGCTGTAATATTACATTTTATATCCTTTGATGACGCAAAATATTAAGAAGAATTAAGTCTATGTAAATGTTTTTCTTTGTAGAAAGGATCCAGCTAAGGTGTACGTAACTCTAATGCGAGTTTTCAACAACAAATCCTGGCGTCTAACAAGCTGATGAATTCTTAGTGTCTCCTTTCGCACGCGCATCCATCATATGTAACCATCTCTATTCTATTTTTTGGAGCAATACACAACGTGCAGTCTGGCAGCTCGATAATATACTGTAATTATTCACATAATAAAGTGTTTACATGTGTTCAGATGTAATAGGTATTCTCCAATAAATAAAAAAAGTGATTAATTAAGTTGATGAAGAGAGAAGACAATGTGATGGAGATGCCTGATATGTGTTCCATCTTTGGTGTCACGCTTTCCTTCTAGTACCTGGAATGAATGACAGCTCTGTGATCGATACTTTGATTGAATTTTCCTTCGTATTTGAATATGTCAGGTCTCGTCATGGTTGAACCAGCCAATGAAAAAACTCGTATTGATTCTACGGAGCAGCTCATACACCAAGTGCCAGTAGCATTCGCGGATCCAAACGATGAAACCAGTGGAAATGTCAAACGTCCTAATTCATTGCCGAACAACCTTGATAAACATTCGGAACGTGTCCCCGAAAACAAACATAATGCTCGGCATTTACAGGATTTAAATTTTCAAGAACATGGAGAAATTGACGGAAGAGTCAATCAAGCATATTCTTCTCCTGACATCGAGTTACAAAACTATAGCTTTGATGTAGGTGAGAAAAAAGACAGAGTTGACCAGAGCAGTCAAAAAGAGGGAGAGAAGGGTAAACAAAGCTCCCAGATGAGTCTTCAAAATACTTCCATTCCACACACGCGGTTGCCGCAAATAGATTGTGCCATCATCGCCGAGGAGGATACGTCGCGAAGCGTTCTGTTGGAGGATGGTGGGGGGAAAGAGGAGTCGCGAAATAACAACAAATCTACAAAGGACAACATTATTTCGGACATTGGTGCCGATATAATGAGAGTTAATGGAGCCATTGGCTCATTTAAACAGTTACAGAAGCCGACCTCTATGCAGTCCCTGCCCACTTCCTCCAAAATGAGTTTTAATGACGAAACCGGAGCCGGTACAGCTTTAGTGGATAAAGGTGACTCCGGAAAATATGTGGAAAATAAACAGGACAAAGATAATAAACCCAATGTGGGGTACAGACTCGGGAAACGAAAATCCCTGTACGAACGTCGACGGAAAATCTCGGACTATTGTCTCGTTCTTGGAATGGCCGGAATTCTTATAATGATTCTTGAGACGGAACTTATTATGGCGAAAGTTTACACCAAGGTGGGTTGTTTTGTATATCATATTTCACAATATTTAATGTTTCTTGTGGAAACATTGTTTGGATAATGGTAAAGAACATTTGTAAGGGTAACGAATGAGTAATAAATAAGTATATAGAGAGATCCCCCACGTTATACCTCGCATGCAGCACTTGCAAAACTTTCTGTGCACAAAGCATACTACACCGAAATAATTGCCCTTTGAGCAATTACCAATTGTAAATGACTAAACCATTGGCATAAATCCTGCTCTGCACTCTCGACGATTCGTTATTGTAACTCGCCAACTGAAGACATCGAAAATCACTTTGTCATTAAGACATTTGTCATGCAATTCGATATTTTAAACCTGTGAGTGTCGCATTCCATATGATTAGGCTACACATTACATGAAACCTGTTGACAGTGAGTTTAAACATCAGAAACACATTTTATCAGATCATTTAATACAGTTGTAATTAATTTGAAACGGTTACATGATGAAAAAAAAAGTTAGTGCACCAAATCATTCCACTCAGGTGTTTTTCGTTAGGTGAGTACAATGTTCATTGCATCAATCCATCATTCTTTCTAGGCATGTGTCTAAAATTAGCTTCCATGTGAACAGAAGTTTATAGGGCTATTATTCCGGTGGTTTATTGTTTACACCAAAGCTAGTAATGTCATGTCGTGTAAAACAGTTTGTCGTCATAGAATACAGACCCAGAAACTGTTTAGTGTTATGCTTGGCAAAACTATTTCCCACACACGCTCTCACACCCTTACACACACACACATACTAATTTAATGCACTTTGAAAAAAAGATAATTACTGCACGCAGTTGCTGCATCAGAAAAAGTGAGCTTTAGGCTTGTAAATCTCTACGGGAGTTCTGTGTTCTACGTCATCAAACCAATTAACACAGATCAAGTTCCCCCTGATGGCGACATTATAGGTGAAAAAAATACTCTGCGAGGTAACACGGGGGAGAAATTCATAGAGCGTTGAAAAAGTAAAAGCATTGTTTGGGGGAAAAAGCATGTACTATCTTGTCTCATGATTATTTTGTACTTTTACCGTTCGATATTTCGCAAATAAAAAAGTCGGCTTTGAGGATTGTAAATTGATTAGTTTTAATGAATACTGTTTTAATGTAAATCCGGAGCTAACAGAAGAATCATATAGACCTTGCCAATTGATCATACGGGTCAACTGTTTTAATGCAGGACATGAAACAGTATTGGGTTCCATTACGGAATAAAATTTCATATTGAGCGCTTCGAACGTTTTGTCTTTGTCAAATTGAATGAAACATCAACAATTGTTTGATGAAGTTATATATGTGAATTAATTACTAAGCTTTGTAATGTTCCAAAATAAGTATGCGTTTGTTCATAGAACTTTACTTGTTGTCATGTAATGCTATATATGCCTAAAGAAAATAATCAGATATACATAAATAATAGGTGAATATACTTTAATGTTTTTTTTTTCAAAAGATTCAAATGTCTTTTAGTAAAAGACTTTTACCTCTTTCTGTGGTAATTTGTAACCATCTTGATGTGGTTACTGAATATAACTCTGGTAAAACCAAAGCAATTAGTCAACTGTACAACATTACTGAATAATTTACAATGTAGAAGCAAAGTCATAGAAAGATAAATTGCACTAAAAACGTCATTTTTTTTTCTTTTTTGCAAAACAAAGGCCAAGGGCATATTTTAGTTCAGAATATGCGGAGAAATTTTAAACAATCTTGAATTATTTATGCTCAATTTTTCCCTGAACGCTATCGAGCCTCGCAATGTCTACAAAGTGATGTGAATTATTTCATATGTTAAAGGACTTGAGGGAAAACGGTGATATTGTTCATATACACTGCATGACAAGCCATGATCTGATCTCGGGGAAAAAAGCAAAGAATTTTTTAAAAAAATCAAATTGTCAAGTGTTGGAAGGGGGGGGGGGGGTGTCACTTAATAAGTTAGCATAGGAGGTACGTAATTCTTTTTACAAGGCTTGAATACGCAGAATTTATATGCACAAATTAAGGCATAAATAAAAATGTTGCATTAATGCTTTCAAATTTACCTAATTAATTTTATAAGATAAACTTCGTAAACAATAACAATTTCCTTTTTCGTAAGGAAGTCAGTTAATAGTCCATCTTCATTCCCCCGTTCACCTGGTTTGTTGTAATTTCGAATCAACGATGTATAATATGCTCATTATGGATTTTCTGAATATTATTGTTTTATGTAGTATTTCATTTAATGAGCTCAAAAGATCAATGACATATGTAACACCGTATCTCCTGGGTAGCACAATTTTACGACAATAGCACAATTTTACGACAATAGTGTTCGATATTTAATGTGCCACTTCCACTGAACTTGTATAGAGACCTTGCGCGAAGAGAATATTTATGTGATGTGGACAGTTGATCCATTTATTCTATGGACATTCTTTTATCGAAAAAAAAATTCTGGTACACGAAACTTGCACAATGGAGCTTGACCCTGTATTGTACTCTGACAATGCTAAACCATTCTAATGGAATGTACGATCATTGAATGTTACGTGTTAACCGATTCGTTATTGTTTAGACTGCTTAATTAATCACCTGATATTTATCAAGTTCTTAATTGTGTGAACAGAGGGCGTGTGTAATCAAGTTATAAAGGTTGTTTTAGATGTTCTCATAGATAGGAAGGTCTAGAGTAGGAACCAAACATTATTATGCTGAACCAAATCTTTGTTATTGAAATATAACACTTGCTAAATAAGCACTTTTGGATTATGAATGTATCAAAACTTTGATGCATAAAGCACAGTTTATACTCGTTTATACATGTAAAAGTTATACTTATATGCATTTAAAAAATTATCATCTGTTAGACGATAGAATAGGCCCACTTCGCAAAGTTTGCTAAATTTTATTTTTCTTGGTTACCAAACTGACCATTGGAAGTATTGAACTCTTTAACTGTATATATTGAATATGGATCAATACGTGACCAAACCCATGTTTTTAACATTGTGATCATATAGCTCTTTCCAGCAATTGAATTAAGTAGTGGACAATTTCATATAACTATATGTAGTGAGCATTTTATATTCCAGGTATATCTTTCAAACCTTCAAACACCATCAACATTTTTGCTAGCCTGCCTTTATTCAATCTTAACTTCATTCTTAAACATTATAATTATTTTTTCTAACTCTAAAATAACCATATTTTCCTTCTTCTCACAGTGTATACACGTACAATATTCTGATTTTATCCATGTTCCTTCTCCTTTGTTGTTCTCTTTCTCTGTCCACTCATGGTTATAATTTGGTACAAGTACTCACATCTTTCATGAAATTGATGAACTATATTATCAATTATGGTGGTTGGTATTAACACAGGACAGTAAAAACTATAAAACTAAAGATATGCAGACATTGGGTGTCATTTCGTTGAGATGATATACTTGTTTATTATCAGATGATTATATTGTGTACAACATACACATTTTTACTATGACAAAACAATCGCCGTAACAGTCAGTCATCAACCAGACAAGAGTATTGTAGTGCTTGTATATGCATACAACTAAGACATTTTATTGAAAAGAACATTTTTTTTCTTTTATAATATAGTAGGTAAACTTGATCGATTTTTTTATTTCAAGCAAATAGCATAAATATTAATGATTAGTTTTGAAATATCTTATATAGGTTCTTCAGTTACATCTTCAACTTTGAATAGATATGTTTTAGACGTAATTTGGATAAATAGGCATATAAAATTCCATTTAAAAAGTGCATTTGAGGAAAAAAATAGAAATGATCTCCAATCATGCAATGTTGTGCATATAAGTGCATGAAAGCTCCATCTTCGTTGCAATATTGATGGACTTCTTTCAGCCACTGTCCTTTAAGGTGAGAAAACAATAATCCATGCATATAAATTGCCTTAAATCATGCTCATGCATGTGTATGATATAACCTTTGCATTTAGTTTGATTCTTCTTGCACCAAGAGCTTGATTCATCTTGCACTATAAGCATGATCTTCTAGCTCAGCTACAAGGTAGACGCTTAGTCTCCCTGTGAATCTTTGACTTGATTTCCTTCACCTGTGTACTTTCGGCATTAAAAATCCAAACATACACCTTGAAGGAAAGACGGGTTTATGGTAGGTGGGGGTGGAATTAGAGATTGCTTTCTTATCTATTAACTAATTACATGTGTATCTTTTGAATGACAGTGGTATTAAGATTTTTTTCTTAATATCAAGCATAGGTTGAAAAAATTCATATCTAAAAAAATACAAGTGGGAGTTTGTTTGAAGATAATTAACCAAAATAACTTAGGGTAAGCAAATATATACACCAAGGTATTTAAGCCAACTTCAATTGATGAATTTTCAATGTTTTATTTATATAATAGGTAAATATGATTTAAATTTATACGTATGTTTTTTTTTCTCTTAACCTATACATGCATAACTTAGGTTTCTTGAAATGTTTCATGTTTTGAGCTTAATGCACATTCAAAGGATTTTTGTGCTACGAAGGAAGGTCAACAAATTAAAAAAAAACTTTTCATGCGTTGCAGTTCCATGTGTTTCTAATCTCCGATTTCTTTGTCGAGTACTCTTCAGAACTAGTCATGGTGGATTTTGGCCTTGGAATATCCGACTCTTAGAATCCTTTGTCAAGCAATATCAATAACAAACAATGAAATTAATCTTCAGACGAAACCTTCTAACACAAGGTCGGTTGAATGTACTAAACACCAAATATTCCATCTCTTCATTCTATCTCTCTTTCGCTCTCCAACTCCATGTACAGGATAAGATACCTGAAAACATCCAGGACATGCATTTAAAATTCAGCTATCAGAAACTGACGAGATTGAAAGACAAAAGGAAACAACAAGAATGCAATATAACATAGCAACTGTGCAATTAAAGTACAACCGACACAGCCTTGCATATTTCAAAAATATCATGAAGGCATATTAACTCTGATAGAAATTAGGTCAATGACAGAATGCAAAAACAGCTGCGCACTTGCGGGGGAGTCGGACACGTTACCGATAGTTAGACCGCCGAGGATTCCATGTTTCAGCTTTTATACAAATTAAAGCAGCATATTGCAGTCAATTTGACAATGTAATAATAGCCCTCATTATTTGGGAAACATATTGCCCATAAGCACATGCCCCCATTATTTGAGTTTCCAATATCAAACCTCGTTATAATGGATCTATAAGATCCCGTCTTTTCTCCAGATATTTTGCGTTAAAGGAGTTTGGCATCCATTTCACCTTATGTTGAACTCTTGGTTCACAAAGTGCAACGTTTTCGGGGTTTTCTCCCGAAAGTAAATACACTATAGGTGCACATGTGAAGTTTTACGATATCGTCACATTATATTTTGTAATTTTCTTGGCTTAGTGTTCATTAGACCTACGAATATTATGACGTTTAGACATATACACATCATTAGTGTATTATGTCTGTCTGTTCGAGAATTCTTTCGTTATTACGTATAGATTGCTAATCATGATCGGAATTCCAATGAGTTACAATATGTATATCTCAGGTATTGTTGAAATGAATGGTTCAACTACTTTCATGCATTATAAACAATTGTTAACAGTATTTTATGGTTATAAAATTACCAACAGTTGTTGATATATTTCAGAGTCATGATTTTTAAACAATAAAAATAAATACAGAAAATAAAATAACTTGCACGGATTTTATTCATTAAAACTATTTTCTGCAATACTTTACAATCTGTAAAAGAAAATCGAAACACTCAACACATCAAATTTCACATCATGAGGAGTCTCCCACGTGATGTAGTGGTAAGAGAGCTTGCTCAAGTTCATCCTTACGTCGCGAGTTCGATCCAACTGTAGGACGTAAAAACCGCCCCTTAGGATGAGACCGTACATGTTTAAAGAAAACGTAGGTCCTGCACAGCAGGGACTTCTTTATTGCAGAATGACCTTGACTGCCGAGTATAGGTCTAAAGCATTCTTTATGCGACAAGAGGTGACTTTTCCTTAAAAATACAATATTCTCGAAATTTAAAGGAACGTTAAACAACAAGAAACGAAAGAAGGATCTCTCAAAATCAGAATCAAGATTTCAGTTTCATGCCTTAAAGCAATATGTTTTAGCTCTACTGTTCAGAGACCAGAAGAGCTTGTGCGATAGTAATGTGTCCGTCCGTCCGTCTGTCTGTCTGTCTGTCTGTAAACAATTTTCAAAATGCTACTCCTCCTACAATTTTGGTCTGATTTCAATATAACTTGGCATACAAGTAGACTACACTAAGATACAGTGAAGTCGCCAATTCCGGGTCACGTCAGGGTCTTTCGTTGATGTTTTGCAAATCTGTTCAATTTATATGTTATGCAATATATGTATTGGAAGAACAAATAGTAAGTCACCCAAACACCTTTTTGTTTTCAAAGTAGCTACACGGGAACAATGATTTACTATGGTGAAAACTTTGGTATTTACAGTAAACTATAGTTAACTATAGTTACAAATCATTTTCTCCATTTCCGGGTCATGTGACTTCAAGGTCGTGTAATATTCATGGAACGTTTCAGAACATGATTTTTATGATGTTGAAAAATAAAACAATTAATGCAGCTTGAGGAAAAAATAAAACAACAACAGAAATATGTTTAAATTTTTTTTAAAACAATTGCAACAAAACAAATTGCAGTATGGAGAATTAAAAAATGTATTAGGATTTTAAATAATACAATTAAATTCATTTATTTAAAAAAAATCCATTTGAAGGGTTAACTCGATTTTAATTTTTAGAAAAAATATTTTTCAGTTAGAATGCTTTTGATAATCAAGTAAAATACATGGTTGTCGATTGGTTTTATACATAGAATTTTAACATGTTCATGCCACGAGATTACGTGACCCGCAATTGGAGAAACTATTACAGTTTGATTTAATAATCATTTTATTTTTATTTGAGCAGCATTATGATTGAATTTTTCGTTAAAACTAAATGCATTTGCCATACTTTCGAGCTCTTATTATTTATCTAGAACTTTTATATCAGCCTTTCTGCAGCGAACAAAAACGAAAGTAGCCTGTCACCGCAACAGAAATATCCAAGTCGTTAATGCGTGCGTTTCAGAATTTCGATTGTCGGATGCTCTCTTAAAGTTTATATTCAAATTTTGTAATTAATTACATACAGAAAGACCAGTTCTTCATGACCAGCGTATTCATTAAGTTTAGGTTGTTGCGCTTAAATTTTAACATTAGACATAAAATACACGCGAGTGACCCGGAATTGCAGACGACCCGGAATTGGAGACTCCACTGTACATAATTCTGTAAATCGGATTTTGATTTCGATGAACGGTGATTACTAAAATTGAAATTTCTGTGAAAAACATTCAAAATGCTATTCCTCCTATAGTTTTTGTCTGATTTCAATATAACTTGGCACACAAGTAGACTACACTAAGATACATAATTCTATATATCGGTTTTGATTTTGATGAAGTGTTCCCAAGGTTACTAAAAATGGAAATTTCTGCGAAATTCCTTTAAAACGCTACTCCTTCTGCAGTTTTAGTCTGATTTCAATATAACCTGGCACACAAGTAGACTACACTAAGATACATAATTCTATATATCAGTTTTTGATTTCGATGAACGGGTGTTGTCGTGGTTACTAAAAATAGAAATTTCTGTGAAAAACGCTACTCCTCCTACAGTTTTGGTCTGATTTGATTTCAGTACAACCTGGCACACAAGTAGACTACACTAAGATACATAATTCTGTGTATCAGTTTTTGATTTCGATGAACGGTGTTGCCGTGGTTACTAAAAATAGAAATTTTCGCGAAATTCTTTTAAAACGCTTCTCCTCCTACAGTTTTGGTCTGATTTCAATACAACCTGGCACATAAGTAGACTACACTAAGATACATAATTCTGTATATCAGTTTTTAATTTCGATGAACAGTGTTGCGGTGGTTACTATAAATAGTATTTTCTGTGAAAAAATTTCAAAATGCTACTCCTTCTACAGTTTTGGTCTGATTTCAATATAACTTGGCACAAAAGTAGACTACACTAAGATACATAATTCTATATTTTGTAAACCAACTTTTATTTGCGACAATTTTATTGATGATTTACTGGAGTAAAACTAGTTCGCAAGAATTAATTCTTGCGATCAAGCCTTTTTTAAATCTGTTTTTAATAGACACAGAAATCTGTTTTCAATAGACACAGAGACTTTAAGGACTGGTTCGCGGCAAGAAATATTCGCGATGATGAGGCTCTCGCGAACTTCGCGAAAATTTCTAGCACGCGATTAAAAGTTGGTTTACATTATCGGTTTTTGATTTCGATGAACGGTGTTGCCTTGGTGACTAAAAATAGAAATTTTTGCGAAATAACGTATATACTTGCCTATAAGTCGGCTTTTTGGAGTTAAACTTTGGTCCAAAACTCTATTCCCGACTTATAGGCGAGATATAAAAAAGATTGGTTTCTTAGAAGGTCAATCTTTCTACCATAAGCTTAAAAAATACAACCAACTTATAGGCAAGTATATACAGAACTTTCAAAATGCTACTCCATATACAGTTTGAGTCGGATAAAAATATAATTTGGCATGCAAGTACATGTAGACTACACTGAGATCCATAACATCAGTTTTATGTTTTTGATTTTGATGATTGATGTTGCCATAGTAATTTAAATTGAAAATTCTATAAAATTTAATAAAAGCTACTCCTACAGTTGTGGTCTTATTGCAATCTTGCCACAAAGAGACTTAATCAAGGATCATTATTCTTTTTATTGCTTTTGTAAAGTTTTAAGTCCCAACTGCTACTTTTCTCTTCCTTTATTATAAGTACAAACCAGTAGAGCTACAGTCTCGACAGAGACTTCTGGTTTAAAAGTACATCTGGCGATACAGTTCCCAATTAGTTAAAGTCTATGAAATGCTGTTATCTGAACGAGATAGAGATTTAATGGCATTTCATAATGCAAATAGCATATTACATCTATCACAAAGCACTTTTCTGAAGTAAATAAAAAATGAAGAATTAATGAAGTTTTACTATACAGTTTCCCATTTATATCTAATACAATTCACGTCTCTGAAATATATTGAAAGTTTCCTGATATAAGCACTGCCAATGACACGGATTCAATTTCGTTCAAGTTTACAGCGAAGGAAATGATCGTTGTACGCCTTATTAAACTTCGTGTACCTAAAAACGCTTGACTTGAACTATTAATTGAAATTTAATTATTCCTCTTAAAAGACCTTGATTAGTTAAGTAATAGGGTTGTGAAGCGATCCATTTGGTCCTCTGTTTACCTTAACCATTAACTAGACTTATTTTTCATCCAATATTGGCAAATTTGATTAGGTTCCAGGAATAAGATACTTGAAATCATACTAAATTCGTATGCAGGTAGGAAGCGTTTTTAGCCATTTTATCGGCGGTGAATTAGATGCGGGAGGCATATTTTTATGCCATTTTTTAAATATAAAATAACAATGAAAATTCTTTCATAATAATAACAGTACAGTCATTCTGTGGATGTATAATAAATATACTTTTCACAAAATTATCAAACATGTGCAATATGCATGCCTGGTTTTAAAAATATTTTTTCATTTTTTCGCGAACTACGAATGGCTGTTGATGTTTTGAAGAAATGGCTACCGGTCTTGTAGAGTAGCATTTCCCACCGGAAAATGGGCTTTAAAGTAGGATTTCCCCATAGAAAAATTACTCTTAAGTAGGATTTCTTCCACGAAAATCACACATCAGATGCAATTTTCCGGGAGAAATCCTACTCGAATGCGATTTTCCCCAGAACAAATTTCTCCCACTAAAAGAGATTTTTTTGTTTAACCCCGTAAGTAAAATTTTTAGGTCGAACTCTTTTTTTTTTATTTTAAGCTGAATCTACATGGAATGCAAAACAGTTTTTGGAAATTGATTTTAAGGACATTTATATTAAATTTTGAAAATTTTTCCATTGCAGGTCGCTGCATTAACTATAATTTTAACTTTTTACCAAAATATATTTGCTGCGAATATATTGTGTTAAGGGAGGGAATTCTGCTGGTGGAAAGAAAGAGGGATTTGGCTTAGGTGTCTGATTCCCCCAAGTGAAATCCTTAGCTTCCGTGGGGAAGTGGATATGGGGGAAATTCTACTCTATAATATCGGAAACGGAAAAAAAAACTACGAGAAAATGAGTAAGAGCGAAATGTTTTCCCGGATTTGTCCCCACAGTAACATTTTTTTTTATGAAAAATATAAATTCTGTGGATGCGCGCAGTCCCGAGAACTGTAATTTCATTTTATGTAGCCTAAATCTTCTGTACGTTATGTCAGGTCCTGTGAAAGTAATTTTAAACCATTTTCAAACCACTGACTTGTGAGGAAATAAAAGGTGTTTACATCGCAGATCAATATCAGTTACTTGGGTGTTAACTAAATTTGCGGACATCTTTTTGCGACACTTCTATGCTGTCTCAAGCGAAAGAATTTTCTTTATACTGTGACGGATTTATGTTGATAGAGCTCCGGTCTCCCAATATGCCCTGTCGAACGGAGCTCGGTAATCATTAATTGAAAATTCAATGGCGCTAAATGATTGAGAGTGATTACAAGTATTTGTCATGAGCTACTCTTGACGTCCATTATCTCGCACTAAGCCCGAACAGACACAGACGAGCGGGTATATCGATTTTCAGCTGCTTCAGAATCTTGCTTAAAATAGAATGGGTCTTTAGAGACTAAAGTCTACACCTTTTATGGACGATTAATATTTGATTGAGGAGGCTGCACAGTGGACTATATCGGATGATTTCTCGTCAACATATTGCCTACACCAATACTTGTCCGAGACACTCATTAAATTCCCATTATAACCAATTCCGATTCATCGGCTGCCAAAACCCATAAATGAATTACGACGACTTTTATATAAATGGATGTAAAAAAAAATTACTTAAACATTGACCAAAATGGCAACAAGTTCATAATCAATAGCCCTTATTGCAGCATGTTTTATCTTTTATTCCTAACGATGGGACTTAGCACTTTATCACCCAGGATCGATTCGAACCAATGTTGTGGGATAACCACCCCCGGGGAAATCTCATAATAGTCGTGCAAAAACATTCTAATTAATCTCTGAAATAGAATTTAAACATTTGCATATTGTGTATCGCGCTTTTATGATAGCTCGCATAATGTGTTTTAATACGAGATCTATCGACCGAAACAACTGGGTTTATATCAGAGTTGATTATCAATTAAACTTTGTTGATATATACTTCATACTATAAACAGGTTAAAATATGTTTTAAAAAGCTCTGAGAAACCGTTAGCTCAGAATGTAACCTTTTCTTAGGTAGGCGTTTTATTTTAAAACAACGGAGAAATGCAGCAGTGTTATGAGTTCGATAAATAAATTAACGTTTTTTTTTTACATATCTGTGTGGACGAAAGGCATTTTTGATTATGCATCTAAATAAATACCAAATGCCTTGATTGTTGTACATGTACCTAAAATTTGAGAAGACTGGGCATGAAAAGTGTATACAAGTTATCATTAATTATGCCATACATTAGACAAATGTCATCAAGTAAAATTATAATTTAACAGAAGAACAAACGAACACTGTTGACATCTACAGAGATCGTGTCTAAAAAGAAATAAATCGACATCCTGAAATCCTCTTCTTTATTTCCCTCACCATAGGAATAACATCCAACATAACCGTCATCAAAACACACAAAGTTCTATTATTATTGTCTTAGTGTTTAGGTTATATTGTTTTATATTGATATAGGCCGTCTGTTGAAGAACAGTATGTATATAAATTATGTCCATCTGTTGGCATATATTTAAAGAGTTACAATCAAACACCCCGAGTCTTTATATCAAATAAAATGCAACATCATCGACCCCTTTAATGTTGTTATTCAAACATAGAAAAGACCAATATAGTCTAAAACTTTGCAATAAAGATAGCGACAATCCTCCAAGCAAAATGTGAGTATATTTATCATCGTAATCTAATTATACCATAACAAAGTAAGAGTTAAAAAAAACGAAACAGAAAGAATTTATAAATAGATACGTTTGATCAGATGATCAAATATCCAATCTATTTTCAACTGCTTTTTGAATTTAAACCCACAGAAAAATTCATACAGCATAATCTTTTAATACTTTAGGTTTGTAGAATGTAATTCTTTAACAAATATTCTTCATAGAATTTTTTTTCGAGATTAATACAGAATTGTAAAATATATGAGTAATTTCAAATTAAAAAGAAACTCTGAAGTCTTTTAAATATTTACCAGGCATTGTGAATTCTACATAAATACAACAAATAAAACATGAGTCTCAAATACACATGTTAACCTCTTTACGATATGTAGAGAAGTCTGAACGCGACACAGCTGCTAATGTGTTGGAAGTCGCAAATAGATTTTCAGTCTTAGTAAATATTCTTTTGAGACTATTAATTCCTGGCAAATCTGACTTTAGTTCTTCCATAAAAGGATGGACGCTGACTAGGAAAATTCCTTTTTTCTTTTATAATCTTTGCTGAGTTGATGAAATATTTGTCCAGTAGTTCAATATTAATTTTGTAATTGGCATTTATTTGATTGGAACATCGCCATATGACGCACGTACAAGCATTGTCCGACTGAGATCAAATATTTAATTTCATTAAAGCCTTTGCCATTTTTTCTTTTGTTTTCTTGTAGTTCTTGTGCGATATCATTTAAAAAAACAATTAAATGATTTTTAAAGCAGCTACATGTACCTTTACTTTAGTTGGCTTCGTTTTATCTTAATGCTTTTAAGATTTTAGTCCAAGGTTTATTGCATTTCGGTAATTTATTACCCTGTCCTTTGCATGTGAAAATAGCTTATGTTAAAGTTATGTGTTTTATTAGTTTCTATGTTAACGTTTTTAAAGAATTCCACTGTCAAATCCCCTAAAATGCCATCTTTTTGAAATCTAATTTTCAAATGGGTGTCCTACAGCTGATGTGCTTAATTTTGCCGTTGGCCACACTTTATATAATTGTGATTGTGAACGGGTTATGTTCATTGCTATAAAGATAACAGTTGCCCTTTGAAGCTAACCTATCTATCAGACACGATGAATCTATATTGGATATTTTTATGCCCCCCTTCACTTCGAAGAAGGTAGGGCATATTGCTTTGCTGCTGTCTGTCGGTCGGTCCACCATTAGTTTCAGTTCATTGTCTTCGCAGAGATTGCACATATTGAAACGAAATTTGGTATACAGATGTATCATAAATATATCTAGGTCAAGTTTTATTTTAAGTACAATCGGGCCATTTTGGACAGAGTTATGCCATTGGACTTAGAAAAATTCCAATTGTTTGCCGTTTCCGTTCATTTTCTTTGCATAGGTTGCACATTTTTTGAAATGAAGTTTAATATACAGATTTATCATAAAAATATCTAGATCATGTTCTGTTCTGGGTATACGATCAAGTCATTTAGGACAGAGTTACATGTATGCCCCTTGAACTTAGAAAAATTCCAATTCTTTACAGTTTCCGTTCATTTTCTATGCAGAGGTTGCTTATATTGAATTGAAATTTGGTATACAGATTTATCATGAGAATATCTAGGTAAAGTTATGTTTGTGGATAGAGTTATGCCCCTTGGACTTAGAAAAATTCCAATCATTTGGGAGGGGGGGGGGCATAAGTCTTTTTACAAACATCCTTTGATTAGCATTTGAAATTTGTTGAAACTTACTTCTTTTCAAGGGGAGAGATCTTTTTGTTGTTTAGAGATAGTTACAAAACAAATCAGTGCAGTGCAAGAGTTGAAGCGAATCCGATTAGAAAATATATGACTGTACCTATGTAACAGCAAGAACTTCCTAAACAGTCAGTCAATCAACCCTGCCTTTGAATGGCTCTCGTTTTCAGTTTCTCAGATATGAGTTGCCACTGGTCACCATGTAGTATGTGAGACAGAATTCCTGATTTCCGTTGCATAAAATCTCTTTTATCAAAGTTTAACGCGAGAACAAAATCTTTGCGAAAGAACCGCCTCGTGTATTACGCGAAATTAAATGTGATCTACAGTAAATGTTTTATGAATTTGGCATATTTTCCCAACGTCTTATTTATGCGTTTTACGAGCGTTAAAAATTGATGTCTTATTAAATACGACTGGGGCAAATCAATAACAAATTGAACGCTAATTTGTGTTGTAAAAGAATACTTTGAAGCTCAATTTGTTGCCAACATCAAGTAGTTAAGTTTCAAAGAATCGTCTGCGTGCCTTGTCCTACTTCTGTTTTTATTCTGTGATTAGAAATCCGTAAACGTAATGACCATATTAGAAAGAAGCATGTTCGTTTCCTTCAGTACTTTTGAAGCCAAAATTAATCTTCCTAAGGTCAAATAAGAAATTGTCATGCACGCAAATTACAGAAAGTACCGAGGTCAGGAAATTTATTTCTGGTTTTAACCTTCTTTAAATGGCTGGTGTCAATCATGCCATTCAATTTGAGGCACGCAATATTTCAAGTAAGAATGGTTATCATGTTATTTGATTAAACGACGTCTAGATCTAATAAAAAGGCCTCAAAGAGTTTCCGAGTTCTCAATTTAATAAATCTAGATTCGGACACTGATTGGTGTTGATCCAACTATTTCCGAAAAATCGACGCTTTTTACAAGCACCATCAATATAAAAGAAACGAATCTTGAAACAGTAAATTTTAGATTATAGCATTTTTTAAAAAAGATCTATTGGTCTTTGAAAAAATTAAAATCGTTTCATAACATATCAAGACAAGTACATGTGAAGATAAGAAGACTGCGTGCAAACGGACGATATTCTAGTTTCTTACTCTGTACACATATTGATTAAAAAGAAACTGCAAAACTTATTATTTTCAGAAGCTTTCGGTATTCTTGTTGTATTTTAAGATGGATTTTTGATCTGAGGTCAATGCTTGATATACAACATTCTTTAGTTTCAAATATCTATACTTATAAATTAAAAATTTCTCCGAAACGTCTGCAACAGAGTTCTTACTCATTCCTCTAGGAATAAACTATGTATAAGCTAAACTATGATCAAATTTCACTCGCATAGTAATTATCGTAAATTTAATTAACAGCCAACTTTCATTTTCGGTTAGCAGCGTCGAATTAGCAAAAAAAGAGAGAGAGAGAGAGAGAGTATGGTGTTGGTCCCGGTTGGCGGATATAAGATAATGAAAATGACAACAAGCAAGCGTTCAATCATTTCATAAAACGTCATTATAATATAATGACGAACTGTTGGGATCAGTTTTAAGGGAAAAACATGAGGGGTGTATATCTTATAATTATCTACATGTATATTGTATATATGTATCTGTTCCTAATCTAACTGATTTTGAAGAATTCTGTCACGTTATAAGGCTGTATAATTTAATGCCACTAGAAACTAAAAGATAGGTTTTGGAATATCATACTAGTATATAGTTATGTTAGAAGTCAAAAATTTCAAATCACCCCGCGCTTGCACGGGATTTCATCTAGTAATAAAAATAGGAAGTTACAAAAATTCATTTGTCAGATCACCGTATTAATTTTTAACAAAACGAAAGTTTAAACTATATAAATATATATACTCTCTTTTTTCCAGGATACTTACTATTCACTGGTGTTGAAATCTCTCATCTCACTGTCCACTTTTATTCTGATTGGCCTTATACTCGCTTACCATGCAGTTGAAATCCAGGTATGTATTAACCTTTATGTTTCGACTTCTATACGAAATAATTGTTGGACAAGCTACTGCTTTTTAACAACATTTCTTTGAAAAGCAGACCTAGTAACCTAGTAATTATTAATCGGCCGCACAATTAATTATACTTAAATATTAATCTGTGTGTAAATGTACATGTATATATGACAATGGTCTGTAAAACTTGTGGTCTGAAGAATACGTCTACTGTTTTGTAAAAAAAGCATCAAATCTGTAGAGGATACATCTGAGTCGTCCAACTTGTAAATTTCCGACTTAATTTTCTACTGTAATTTTAAAAAATTGCATACATTTCTAGCTCTTAACCTTTACTATTTCTGTTTACAGTTAATGAATATTCTTTTTAAAAAAATACTTCGAAATGAAATAAATTAAAATTATTTTCCTACCTATCAATCTTTTGTTTAAAATGTTATATTTACATGGGAAGTCTTTTAATTTACAGATACTTGTATGTCTTTTCAAACAGATAGACAATGCAATAACCATTTTTTCAAAGTATTCTAAGAAAAGACTCTCTATGAAACTTTTCGTCTATGATAACTACTAGCTAATACTTCTGATAGCTTTTCATAATCATTTTGTTTGCAACCAGACAATGTTATTACGCTTGCAGTGCTTTAGAAAATTTGGCAGTTTCTTTTGTTATTTAGCATCCTTTACGACATGTTAAAGCAAAATTATACCTTTTTGTGTCGTTAAAATGAAAAGGTTTGGAATATTTGAATTTGATAAAAAAAAAATAAGAGAAGAAAATCAAATGTCAATAAATATAAAACTGAATTTGTAAAATTTGCTCATTGATGGCGTGATATTTTTGTACTTTCTGGAAATGCTCTTCGTTGATGTCATTTTTCTTGGGTAGATTAAAGTAAGTAGATCACGTGACTTTAAAAGTATGGACTTACGCTATCCTTGTATTTATTTGTGTGTGTTTCTTTTGCGAAAATAATGTTTTTGTGCTGTTTTATGTATTTTTGATGCTTTTCACATGCCTTTCATAAACTCCTACATGTAAATGAATTGTTTCTCGATTTTGAATTTTATTTTATTTACATTTAGCTTTCTAGTTCCTTGCTTTTCTTTATACGCAATTTTAACACCATACAATCAATTATAAAAGTAAACCGGGAAAATATGTTTACAAATTGTCAATAGAAGGACGTTATTATTGTTTTATTTTAAATTAGTAGGATGCAATAACTCATAAGGGTAATCACGTGGTGTTGGTTCTAGATTAGATCACTTCCGCTGTTAAGGTGATAAGCGAGATTTCTTTGGTCAGATAATATTGATCATGAAACATATTATTGGTCCTTATTGAAATTCACAGAACTGTTCCCGGTTTCAAATGGTACCGATAGAACTGTATATAATAACGCAGAATGAATTTATTTACATGATTGAAAGAAAAAGATTAAAACTTGGATGGTTTTAAATTTGACACTTTATAATTGTATACACTTAATAGCTTCTCGATTTTGTAATATATAGATTTCAACGAAAATAGCCCTAAAATACGTATGTAAACAACCCCCGAATGCCACCAATTATTTCTATTTTGCCAAATCAGGAACCATACAATGATGCTAAAATTTCGACATTAACTTGACACTCGTATTTCTTATTATGATACCTCGGTCAAAGACTGAATATAGAATTGACACTTAATTTGTCAGGAAGCCCAATTGCTGGGCTTGTGCCTTATTTAAAAAGGCAATTTTTACAACAAAGTTGTATCGATTGGAAATAAAGTGAGCATTTACTGAACAGCCCTTTACGGTAATTTCCCTGAAGTCGGTGCCCCTTGATCGACATCTTTGTACAATCTTGGTCGTAATATCATCCAGTAATAGCAACAGGAATATAATAGTCTCTGTTATTAACAATGGCCTAATCATTTTCAGAGAAAAATTAATGGACAAATGTCAGTAGCACCTGCCTTTTTATATTTATGAAATAAATGAACTCGTCAGACTGAAATTTTACCTCAAAACACATATTTATAGGATAATAATTTCAATAGAAGAATGATTAAGTTTACATGTTCTTCGACTGTAGTTATTGTGTTTTGCATAACAGCTTTCTGTATTTAATATACATGTATGTGTCCTTTTATAGAAGGAAACACAAACATGTAGTAGAAATAAGAAAACACAAGTACGTCTAAATTGAAGCTATGCATGAAGAAATAAATGTACCCAAACTCCTTACACTACTTTATCTTTCTTAAACAGTTGTTTGCCATCGACAATTGTGTAGAAGATTGGCGGATCGCCATTTCTTGGAGGCGTTGTTTTCAACTGGGCCTTGAAATTCTTGTCTGCGCAGTTCATCCAATTCCAGGGGAATTCTTTTTCATATGGAAGACCGAAATCTACGACGGAGCGTCCGTGGTAGAAGAGGACGTTCCGGTGGATATACTTCTTTCTATTCCAATGTTTATGAGACTGTACCTCATAGCCAGAGTGATGTTACTCCATAGTAAACTTTTTACAGACGCTTCCTCGCGAAGTATAGGTGCGCTGAATAGGATTAATTTTGATACTCGTTTTGTGTTAAAGACTTTAATGCACATTTGTCCCGGGACTGTGATGCTGGTGTTTACTCTCTCAATGTGGATTATCACTAGCTGGTTACTACGTGCCTGTGAAAGGTAAAAAAAAGTCAAAAAAAAATAAATTAAAAATCAATTTTTTGCAACAAATGTTATTTAAATAAAGGATTTTACTTCCTTTTCCAAAAGTGGGTGCAAATGCAAAGCTTCCAACTTTTCTTATTGTCCTATATAATATGTAAATAACTCATGAAAAAAGTAACCCCTGGGAGATAACACATGTAACCCTACTTTAAAGCTGGATTTAACATTTTAAAGGTCACTTAAAGCATTAGGTTCTGCTAACGTCCTCGCTGATAATGTCAATTCGTCTCCATCTTTTTTATCTGCAAATTTTTCCACTGTTTAATATAAAATTGAAAGCAGGATGGGATATTCACTTTTTTTGTACCCATGCTATTTTAAAAATCGGAAAATATATATCTACACATTCTATGGTCATTATACAATTTTGTGTATCCCTGTTGTGTGCATGATAGTATGAAGAAACTTTTTCCATTAGAGCTTTTCTCTCTCTCTCTCTCTCAGTGACCTTGAATTAAATCAGATGACTGGTCAAGGTCATTAGTGCGACAATGCTCATAATAATTTTTATCCCCTTAATGTGTTTTCCATTACAGAGTAATGGCCTGTACATGATAACAAACAGACGGACAAAGACATTATCATCCAACACATAAGGTTTTTGCGGGAAAATGCATCTTTTCTGAAAAGCAAACAAATCGTTTTCTCTTGCAATTTTTATGTTTATTTGATTCAAAATTTTCATTTGCTTATTCTTATCCATGATTTTAAATGTTGAAAATTAACTTTTATTATGTCACGTTGATACCGGCGGGGTTTGATTTTACGTATTGTTCTTTCATTGTATAGGAGAAAAAAAAGCAATAACCATCTTTTGAGAAACGTTATAGGAATTAAAACGGTTGTCATAGCAACTAATATCAGACTCAAATCTAGAAGAAACATTAGCGTGATGATGAACATTAAATGCGTGGGTTTTTCTGGATTATATCTGCCGGTGATCATGACAACACGTATATTAAAACTCTTTTTGGTCAAATTAAAAAAAAATAGCTGCAACATGTAGCAAAAGGTATGAAAATGTTACCATTAATAAACCGAGTGGCGGATCCAGAGTTCTTGAAAAAGGGACCGAATCAGCTGAGGGTCGTAGTGGCAAATTTTTTAAATAATGCTCGACTCATTTTAGCTATATTTGAGGTGCGATTAATTTACGTATATTTATGATTTTGTTCAGTGGTCACAGAGGGTAGGGGGTGGGTTAATGCGCCACTAAAACTGTTTTGTAACAGTATCCAGTATTTCATCATCGTTACATTTTTTTCCTTCTAGAATAACAGCAAATTACCTTTCCTTACTTTTCAGTGTTCATTGAAATTTATATAGAACATTGATGTTGGAGTTATAGATATCCAAAGCAATGAAACATTATTTTGAACGTTTCAGTTTTGACAGTTTAAGACCCGGCATTGCGATAGTAATTTCCAGTCGATGAAGATTTTTTTCACCTCTGATTTCAAAATGTTTTAAAGCTCCGTTTTTCCGATTTGAAAAGGAAGAACTTGAAATCTATATATCAATTTCCAGGAATAAAATAAATCAAGGGATTTTGTTTTTGGTAAAAAGCATCAAATTCCTGACAAACTTCACAGACTTAATGTAATATGGTTAATAAATTTTTAAACAAAAGTATTGCTGTCTTTACACTTGGAAAGATAAAAAAAGCAGCTGCTCCAATTCGTGCGTAATTTTATTTTTGGTTAACAAAGTAGAAAATTCCATAAATTACTCTGTCAGGCTAGCAGCGATTATTAAATAACATTCATTAGCCCGAAACAGTTTCCAGCTACAAAGACTATATATTTATCGGCAACTTTCTCTTCTGTAAAAACTCAGATATTGAAATTTGCTAGCTGTTCTTAATGAGCTTGAAGGAAATGCTAATATCTGTTTTGGGCAAACATAAATAAGGATCTTCTTCTAGAATAAATATAATCTTACAATGTACAAAAGAGAAAATCTATATACTAAATAAGAACTCAATTTCCTAGAAGGGAATTAAGAAAAATAATTTGGAACAAAATCACCAGCGTTTTTAACATATGTCATTTTAATTTTTAAGATTCTTGTCGGAAGAGTGGTTAGGAGATTTATAGTATATAGACCACAGAGGGACAGCTTAATGAAGTTTTGATTTAAACATTTTATTGAACACAGTCAATGCGGTTGGACGCAAGTTACACCAATGAAACATATGGAAATAACGAACATTAATGAAGATAAGAAATCCATAAATAAAACAAAATAGGATCAGAGCAAATACGAAACTCCAAAACATCAGAGGTTGGATCAGGTGCCATGTAGGAGTGAGTATCCTACTTAGATTGTCCTCTCCAACACAAACAAAAAAAACCCAAACTTATATACGCATAATGTACAAGCAACAAAAATACAATACAAAAAAGAAGGGAAAGGATGCCGAGAAATAAGAATGGAATTACAATTAGGATAGAAGGTTTTGTGTTATGTAAAAGATACAGAATGGTTACGCTGGTTATTCATTAAATCTTTTCGAGTTTTGATATATTTAGGTGCGGCTTTAACAATGTTGATATTATTTTGTTGACCTAAGTTTGGGGTATATCACGTATAAAGGTTTTGTGTTATGTATGGAAGGTGCTCCTAGAAATGTAGCGATTTTTAATATTTTTATTTAATCAAATTTCTTTCATTTGATGAGAGTGAACTGCTTCATGAATCAGTCGTCAGTAAAATGGTGTAATTCAAATGAGCGCAGTGACCATGAATCTATTTTTAAAGCCTTTAAGCATAAAAAAAGTTCATGATATAAATGCAGCCCTCCTCCTAGGTATCAATACACTGCACTATTTAATGAACAAACAACTTTTATAAATTTACCTTTAGAAACAAATAAGGATATCAATGTGTCAAATATTTGCAAGTACTAGGTCTCGTCAACTTAAATTAATTTAAATTTGTTTACCTATACACACCAAAAAAGAAGAGATTAAAGACTCACAACTCTTCTTACTTTAGCAGGTCTCACATCAGAAGACGTCATTTTTCTTTACAAACAACTCTTAGTTTCTAAAATCAACACTTAAATCAATGTATATTACAAACTTGGAGCCAGGTAAAAAAAGGATTATTGACTTCTGCAAAGCAAAATCATTTTACCAATGAGAAGATTCAATAATATAAGGATGATAAAATAACTTCTTTTGGGCAATTTCATGATAATTAGTTTATTAAATTAAATATATTCAATGGTAGGACAGTCTCTAATTAAGATGTATAAATTATTTTTTGATAATTTGTTGCATTGAAAGGCAATATTAACTATTCAACTACTTTATGCAGAAACTTTGGACGAAGAACAAACAATTCCAGGCCAAAAATTAAAAAAAAATTATTTGAAAAATATTGAAAAGTAAATATAAAATATTTTTTAAATAAATGAATCAACTTGGAAATCAACTTAAGAATTCTAAATGATTTTACTTCGATTTATACAATTTTGCATGCAGCATTCGATTTATGAAGTTCAACGAAGGAAATATCTCAACATGCACCAACGCAATTCAGATAGTCTGTGTTTCTTAAAGATTACAAAATCTGACGTTGGGCTCAAATCTTTTATTCGCAGACATGGCGTAGCAATCACCTATGAACTTTAAAATTAAATATGGGAATCCTTGCGTCGCGGGTACGAACCCCACTGCGACGCAAGGATGAAGAGACTGGTCGCAGTAGGTGCTGGCACGAAAAAGATCCCTCACTTCTCAAAGGACCTAAGTGTCTAGTACATGTCTAAATTTGCAGCCCCCAACTGCAAAATGGTGGCATCTTAATATGAGTAAAAATTTCTGGAAGACCCTTTTACAGACATATGTCAGCACGAAATAAGCAGCCCTACATGTATATGAGACAAATATATGCTTGGCTGCCTCTAAAGAGTTAGTAAAAACCTAAGTGTAACAGACAAAAACCGCATACTGGTACTAGTATTCGAGAACTTTGATTATTTATTATTGTCTATTGAGTGTGCTCTTAGTAATTGATTACTGGATTAAATAACCTTATATGGTTATATCACCTTAATCTATCCATAGAAATTGACATTCAGAATTACGTAAATATACAAATGAATAAAAATAGCCAAAAAGACGGAAACACCTTAACAGTAGTCTCTTTGATCCCAGTCTTGCAGGGCAATGTCAATACAGGTTTTCTAATGAAAGGCGATATATATAATGCTTGATGAAACTTGCACTGAGAACTTATTTCTGTACTAAGTGCTCAATGTTTATGTTAAATGTTGGGGCGTTGACTTGAAAGAGCCTTGCATTCCGTAAGAGTACATGTATATCCGACTATAGCGCAGATTTCATTAGTGATTGCTGATTGAATACGTCAGGAGATGAATCCGGTATAAATTGAAATTTTCCCACAGGAACAATGAGATATCATCCGATGGAAAAGCTAATCTCTCGTGTTCGGTATCTCGACCATTTAACCCATTCAGTAAAAACTGCCTGAAGCATATGTTAACGATCCTCAACAGAACCAAAATACCCATATATATTACTGAGTCGATATAGGGATTACCTTTTTCGTTCTCAGAAACACATTGGTATCATCTTCAAAGACGACATCATTGACACAGAACTGGAAATGGTTGCTAAATTATGATTGTTGTCAAGTGCTATTTTGCTGATTCAGAGGCCCCATCGATCCAATCACTTAAGATTGCAGATTTATATCAATTAGTCAACTTAAACTCAACGTATCTTACAGTATGTGACAAATCACTGCAGCTAGATCGATAAAAGTTAAAAGAGAAGCTTTAAGCTCATTTTGAGATGATATTTGATAACCTAGCTCCGACGTCGGGTCGATATATTATTGTAGGAAGTGTGTCTCGCAATACGAAAGCCCATATGTTAGTTTTCCTTTGAAAATGGAAGAGAAAATACCATGAGCCCTTTACCTTAATAAATGTTGCTTGATTTCGTTAAATTTTACTTAATTTTTTCTTACCACTTTTAAGTGGCAAATAAAATAGCACTGTTTAAAGTTGGCTTGCAAATAGGATAGCACTATTTAAAGTTGCAAAATTAATACTGCATTCATTATGCAATCTTACGGTATTTATTTATTATTATTTTTACAGGTATTTTGATCACAGACACGAGAACATTCTGAATGCCATGTGGATGATATCTATCACGTTTTTGTCGGTCGGGTATGGTGATATCGTCCCTAACACTTATTGTGGTAGAACCATCTCCATAGCGGTAGGCTGCATGGTAAGTGGCAAACCATTCATCTTTAATATAAAGCCAAAGTATGTCAACCCGTTAATGTTGATCTTTAATATAATGCCAAAGTATGTCAACCCGTTTATATAACCATCAATATGACGTCACTGGCTTTTTAATATTTAAGATTCGTAAATTCGGTATAAGACGGAATGCATTCATTACCACAGAAAGCTTTATCAATTTTCGTACAGATGGTGTCAGTGATGGCTTATGTGTTACCGATTACGCTAAAGCCAATCCCTGGCCTTCTTTAAACTAAAAAAAATGTTTCTTCAAAATCGATGCTGATCACGAATGTTTGTTACATATCATTTTGCGTTAATACCTTGTGGTGTGTTGTTAAGAAATTATTCTTTTGTTGCCATAGAAATAGATAAAAATATTCGGAACAGATTCAATGACTATTGTTGACGTTTTCTGCGTCGACTTCTTTTTAAAAAATAAAACCAATTTTGCGTAAGACATCAGCTTCTAGAATATACTTTAATGTAGATGGTCGACCAGAAATCAATTCTACGTTCAAAAGAAATGAATTTAATTAGAAGAAGTCTTGTAGAAACTCATAATTTATTCTCTATAGTGTGATTTACAATAAAGTACTTCAAAATCAGCATTGCTTTCTCTATTTTCTAGGGTGCTGGTATTACTGCTTTGATCGTTGCTGTTTTGTCCAAAAAATTAGAGCTTAGTCGAGCAGAGAAACACGTGCATTTCTTTATGATGGATACCCAACTGTCAAAACGAGTAAGTTACCTTAGGGGGACGATAATCCGGTTATCTGTCGTAACCGTAATGGTTGTAAATAGTGTCTGAATATCCCTATAACTGAACACACTCAAACATGCTGTTTTTTACGTGGATTCATTTGAGCAATGCCACATATGTACATAGTGTAGTTAGAATACTAAAACACAGGAAACCTTTGGTTTAATGTCTTGGAGACCAACAAAAAAAGATCAAGAATTAGACATTGATATTTTGGTTACTTGCATTTTGGGAGTGTAAGGACATTTTCTTCCAGCAAAGACAAGGCAATTATCCTCATCAATTCAAATGTTACATTATAAGTACCTTCATTTATTTTTTGGTGCATGCTATTGTAATATTCTTCAACAAAATAAGTTTGAAAAACTTGTGTCCAATTCCATTGATAATGTTTTAATAAAATACGTTTAAATCAATATTCATGATGCTTACACATTTGTGGCTAGAATATTGTGCATTGAAATTTCCTCTGGGTTAAACCATTGAACTCTGTCCTCCCAAAAGTGGAATGCAAAATCTAATTAAATAAAGTAGAGCACGTACAGACTAATGCCCTTTTTTTATCTATTTTATTTCTTAAATAATCTTGCAATATAACTCAAGTTGCATGTTTTATCTCATAATTGATAAATTACATATAAAAAAGGACAGTAAGCATTGTGCCATTGAGTAATATTTTCTTAAACAAAAAATATCCTTATATAAATTTTTATTCTTATACAAAAAAGAACAAAAAACCAGTAAACTAAAGGAATTACGGATGCTGTACTTACAAGTTTAAGAATTGGCATTATCTGATTTTTTTTTTGTGTCATTGCTTTTAAATGACTAAATTCTGCGCTCTATTTTAGTTGAAGAATGCGGCAGCTAATGTTTTACGAGAGACTTGGTTAATTTACAAATATACAAAACTCGTCAACAAAATAGACGCAGGCAAAGTCAGAGCCCATCAGAGAAAATTCCTACAGGCAATCCACAGGTATGATTAAAAGGAGCATTAAAATGGGTAATCAGTAAATGGGAGATAATTAATGAAATATCTATCAGTTGATACATTTGATTGATTAGATATCAAATATAATTCATATTAAATTTTTGTTGTAGCATGTTCATTTCAAACAGAAAGTCAACTTTCATTAATTTTAGTTTCTAGTATTCGTAAAGAGGAAACTATAATTAAAAAGGTTATATTCAATATATTTTTGTGAATTTAATAATTGAAATTTGACCTTTTACAATAATTTTTATATTAGAAATTTCTTACAATAAAACTTTATGATACAATAAAATAAACCATGAATCGTTGGAGTACGATTGCCTTTATTATCTTTTAGTTGTGAAATGACTCAATTGTTTACAAGTTATTTAAATGCCCTACATGGATTCCCAAAGGTGTCTTGTTAATAAATAATCAGTGTTCTCATTTTCTAATTCAGTTGCATTTCCTTTATGGGGGTGTATGAATTGTATGCAAATTAATATGCGATAAAATAAATCGACAAAATGTCAACAGAGTTTGAAAAAAAAAATCATTTCAAATAGTGCGTATAGAAACAGACGCAAGGGAACTGCTGTTCATTTTAAATTATTCATGTTGCTGAGTTTTAAAGTTATTTGGCTCTAATTACTTTCGAAAGTCAACCCAGTTTTATGATTCGTATATGAAATTAGAAATTTTGACGTTAATTTCATTCACCTGCATTGCGGGTTAACTCTGTCAATTCCACAACTGTCAAGCACAAACAAATAATACATGTTTGTAAATAGATCCCAGATCCCGATTACGTCCAGAAATATTGTATAGTGACATAGAAAACGTCATAAAGGTCCAGATATCTTACCAAACGGTCCAACATTTCTACGAGCGTATAACATGTGGTTTTGGACCGCTCAGTAAAATATTGGAAAAGACCCCCCTTTATGTACAGATTTATATAAGAAACAATTTCTAAAGGTATGAATGTACCTTTTAGATTTTTATTAACCTTTAAACTTTTATACTTTGAGGCCCACTGCTTACCCTTTTTTGGCAATCAAAGTACCATGACTAATGAATTTACATTTTTAAGGAAGCTCTGAACACTGTACGTCAAAAATTTCTATCTACAGCTGTATATATTTATAGGGTAGATTTATGCAGTTTGAATGATCTGCCCTTAGAAGTAAGATAGAAAAAATGGTTATTAACAGTTAATTACACAATTTGTAATACTAGACTAGTATATCGAAATATTTTCAGCATTATATTAGCATTATATAAAATCAAGAATAAGTAAATCAATTCATTTTCCCCATTTATTTTCCCTATGTAAGTAAACAACAGCTCATGAATAGTCTGTTGTCTTTGAATTTTTTTCCTGCAGAAATAAGGCAAGTTAAGAAAATTAACTAACTAGTCATAAAATGCACACATTTATATGATATATTTTCCCCAAGTCCAAATACCACTTCTTATTAGTGTTTAGAGCTTCATGAACATGCATCTAATCCTGTATACTTTTTTCAGCATTCGTGACATTAAGTCGAGCCAAGACAAAGTGGATGATGAGAAATTTTCTATTGACGACATGTCGCAGGTAAAATGGGGTGCCGTCACTAACCAACCTTAATTTTTTTCTTACAGTTTGCGCAAAGTAAAAATGGGGCAAAGGAAATTGGCCGAAAATCAAAACACACTAGTTGATATTGCTAAGGTATAAAGTTACTCTGTTGTTTTCTTGTAATGTACATTTAGATATACTCTTGTTGAATGTCTTGGTCATGTGCACGTATTATTTCGTCAATTCTGTGTTTAGAATCCCATTTAAATATCTCTAAATTCCTGGAAGAACAGAACCGCATGTCGATATAGTTAGTTGACTGTAAAAGAATGTCACTCTTTGGGTATACATTTTTTTCTGACTAGTGTCTACTGCTTGATAATTTGGTTTTTCAAGTAGTAGGGAACACAAATGCACGGTTTGATTTACATATTAATTATTTTACAAAGAGAAGCTGAATTAATTGCATGTGATTTCCTTGTATATGACAAAGCATGTGTGTTTGGACTTTAATGTTGTTTGGTAGATTACCTTTTCCTCTTAGTGAGCATGTTTGTTTAGACTAGGATTCATTGCATCTTCCATAGAAAACCTTTACCTCTTGGTGTATCATGGTGTTTTGTGATAAATATTGTTGGACACCAGACGTTTCCATCTTCAAAGTGTTCTGTATCCCGAGGTTTCATTTTATTTTTTTGGTACAACTGCAAAGAGATTGAATCCCGGCTAACTGTCAACTGAACTGTGCTTGCGATTAGAACCTTTTCTTTTTATTCAAAGTGAAATATTTACCAATACATCAAATATGCTGTTAAAGACATTTGATGGTTTTCCTCCTTATTCTAACATGTTGTTGCTCAATGAAGGAAATTATTTTTTACAGCTAGAAATGTCATGATATTTTTTGTTTCTGCGTCATGCAAATAATGTCTAAAGAAAGTGAACTTCAATACTTAACCCTTTGAGCTCATATTTTGTGGGTCTTTTTTCAATTAAGCAGTTAAATCTCAAAGTCACAGTCACTGCTATAAAACACATCGTTCAAGGACATGTACTTCGAGAGGCATTTTCAATCCCCTTTAGAGCTCAAGTCACGATAGTCTTGGAGATTTTTTGGTTTAGAAACAGATGCAAGAGCTTGGAAATTGGAAAACATTGCTTTCATTTGATGTCGTCGCAGTGTGGGTGGAATACTTATAATAATACCTGTAGCTTCAATCTTATAAGAAAACAATGGAATGAATTCTGATTCCCCCCATTTTATATCCTTTAGTCAGTTAATTGACTTTATGTGCAGTACAATTTTGTCTTTCATGTTTTTATTGTTAGTGTGCATATCAGCCACTGAACATACGTGGGTAGATTTTTTGGTTTAACACTCTCCTCCCTCAAAAAAGGTTTGACAGCTCTTGATGAGTAAGTCCAAAGCTTGTAAGCGAATTTATGAAATCAAATTTTAAAGAAAATGATACCGTTCACTTTGGATCACAGGCCTTTGGATCACTTAATTCTGACTTACAAAAGTTTGGTTGAAAAAAAAACAAACACCCAAAATGTTTCGTAAGTCGGATTAAAGCGATCTAAATGCCTGTGCTTTGGATACACATGTAATACAAGGGCTAAAATGGTACTGAAGTTCAAGACACATGTTTCTAAATTTCATAAATTATACAGGACAACTAGGATTAATATTTATATGCGTGGCTTGGAGGAAACATTTTATGAATAAAAAAAAATTCAGACAATAATTGTTGCTACTTCAACATTATCCTATAACCAGTTTGTTGCAGATTTACTTTTGCATTTAAGTAAAATGCCCCCAGTGTTTGATAATACTCAAAGGCCTCCTTTATATAACAAGTTTAATCTGAAATATTTGATTTTATAAAATTTGTCAATTACACGGACAATTGTGCATGAAGGTTATAAAATTTTAAACAATATTTTCCCTTAAGTTTAGATTTCTAAGATTTTATATTTGGTAAACATCTAAGTTTATTTTATTTTTAAACATTTATCATATTTACTCGTTCGTATAGACTTGAGTATCGTACACGTATAAGTTAATGGTCTTTGGAGAATAACACTTCTTGCTTACGTCCGCGAAAACGTAATTAAACGTTACTGTCAAATATCAACACCTGCTTTTCCCTAGCACCCTATTACTTCTCAACCATTTCTTTGTAATTAAGTTACTAGAAGTAGTTTCGTGGTGAAAGTGTTAGAATTGCCTGCTGCAATGGTACTTTGATTTTGTCTTTTGCTGCTGATGGAATATGAAACACCCTTTCCCCCTCTTTCCTATATTTTATTGTTGTCATCCTGTTGCACATGTCCCCTCCGCAAGATCCTTCTTTTTGTATTCATTTTAGCTTTGGTTAAGTCATAAAAAAGACGGACAAGGAAAGGGACAAATCCAGTGCCCTGCTTGAAACATAAAATAATGCTTAAATTTGCTCACATTTGTCGCCACAAGCAGCAGGCTAAAATGGATACAAAAAGATTACATGTAACAGACGCCGGCAATTGTTATGTTTAATTAACAAATCATTTTGATCAGATCTGCTCTTTATGACTATTTTAATGCTGCTCACATTTTGTAGATTTTTTTTAGTCTGAGTCAAGCAGGTTCGATTATCCCTTTCCTTTCTTTGTAGAGTTTAGGTCGTACAGGCCTGGAACCGCCTCACAGTGTGTATATTTCAATACCCCACGTGCAATTCAAACAGGTTTGACCGCATAAAAACTGCACACCGTATTTATACATGTGTAGCAGCCAAAATGCATCATGCTCTGTAGTTGTAGTTAGATTTGTCCCTTATATCACGCATGAATGCGGGGCACGATGTCTGTCGATAATTGTTCAATGTGGCGTCTAAATTACATGTAGTTACGTGATGGTATAAATGAATCTCTTCAAAATGGTTTCAGCTGGAACAATTGCTTGCGCTACTTATATACTGTAGATCACTAAATTTTCGCGACACCTAATTTTCGCGAGATAGTCATTGATTCTTGATTAGCGAGACAAAATTTTCGTGAGTTGTGGTTATTGCTTTATATATTCTTAAGGAATGATATTATACGCGAGAATTAAATTTTCGCGAGCACACTGTCTCGCGTAATTACGCGAAAATAAAGTTCTCGCGAATAAAAAGTGATTTACAGTATATAGAGTTGCACGTTTTATCAATATTAGGTGGTATTACTTTGTCTGGTCTATCTTTTCAGTAATGTATATTGTCTATAGTTGTGTTTAACTGCAATAATAACAAATTAGCATGAGGGTGTAGGATTTATTCAAGTACTCTAGAGCTCCACACGCTCATATGTCACATATTGTATATTGTAGGATTTTTTTCAGCATGGCTTTTTTGCTGTACTGTGTTGCCTGCACAGTAGTAAAGGCTTCAGCTTTAGGAGGTGCATATTGTGATAACTAGAAGCGCATGTTGTACGAATGCTATTATGATATGTGTCAGCCTCCTAGCTTATGCTGTAAGGAAGAATATTATCGCCTAAGGGAAAAAAACTCAAATTTACCATCTGAAATTGTAAATTCATGTACATCATATAGAATGAAGTTCTGGGTAATCAAATTGTCTATAAAATTATTTACAGTGCAATTTGGTGTTTTCGCATATTTACATGGTAGAGCAATTTTACATTTATAATGTTTTTTTTAATTCCTCGAAATTGGCAGATTAATTTGAAGAGAGTATATTTTTGGCATAGCCAGACATCAACCGTGTTTATTATACTCACTTGTCATAGCATAATACAGAACAATTATTCTCTTCCAATATGATTCTTATTACCCTCGACCTCGTCAGCCTTGCAGCTTAGTGTTGACTTTCGTTGCGTTATTGTTATCATAATCATAAAGAGTAAACACAATTGTACTCGTTAACTACCATCACGATGGCAGAACGTTAAAATTGAGAAGCATTTGTGAACTTGTGAAGCTCAAATTTCAAACCAAAGTACCAATTTTGAAAATTCAGTAAATAATTTTGAGTGAATTAAGTTTTGCAGATATTGAGGTAAATCGTTTGTCTGTTATACTGCGTTATTTTTTAATTAAAACAAAAAATTCAAGATACTGAAATATTACCAACGTTTCTTTTGTTCTCACAACCAAAAAAATAGTAAGGTAAATTTGAAAGTGCAAAATTATAATCTCGAACTTATACAATTCCCTGTTCCAAGAGACACGAAACTTTAAAAATTGGTTAACAGTAAAACACACTTTTAGCGAAGTGCCAGAGAAGATGGATTTTGCTTTGGTAAAACGTAATTTGTAACATTCGTTACGTTTACATGTTTTAGTCCCCTTGGAATATAAATCACTTAGCTGCTGTGTAAATTCATCATAAGGATACATGCATCTTCTATATAGCGTGTTTTACTGTATATCAGAATACTGATATGAGTTTGACCTGCCATTTTATTTTTTTCTACCTTTACCTACATGTGCTTATTTAAAGAGGTCTAGGATACAAATGGTAATCAAAGATGGGGATATAATTAATTCTTGAAGTATATGTGTGGTTTTCTTGTGGAAGTCCGAAATCTTTAATGTTTATGTATTTGACACTATATATACAGTACTGTTTGTCCTCTATTGACTCTGCTACTTTGTTTATACAGACTATACAGGTGAGGAGTTATGTGGATTTCAGGTGTCGGTCGCTTTATTTTGTTCTAATATATTGTTTGAATTCAAAATTTACCCGAAAAAGTAAGATCCACCCCATATTGGGAGATATGTGATAATAATCAAAACGATTTTTGAAAATTCTTAAAAGGATTTTTTGAAATTCTTACTTGAACTAGTAAATTGACAATTTCTTATACTTTTGAAAAGTTAGTCTAGCTGCTCGATGAATATATTTCTTTTGCGAAAAATGATGCTCTAAGGTATTCTTTTCATTTTACTTTTTTTTAAAATTCTCATTTCTTTCTGCAATATTCCCCAATGCTCTTTTATGTTGTTACCTTAATAAACAAATGACTCTGTTGTAAAATTAAAGAAACGTATTTGTTTCCAAGGAAACAGAGTAGTTTCTCATACATGTTCATTCGCCATAAATGGATTTTGCTATATAAGCTATTTACCTCTCTAAAAGGCATCAAATTGTATTGCAGTTTTGCATGTTTGAGAGTTGTCGAATGGTTATGCTTACAGATTCGTCTATGAAATTTGACAGAAATGTTGTATAGTTGTTGTTTTTTAGATTTTGTTGATGCTTTTTCTTGAAGGATTTGAAAATTGAATCAAGCTTACAGCGTGACGTGAATAATTAATTATGCTGAATATTTCAGCGTGACTAACACGACTAATTTATTTATTTGAATAAATGTTTTCAGTGGGAATCGACAAATTCAAATTTCATCAACAAATGTTAATTTTACATATTTCATATTTTTTCAAATCAATTGATCAACAAATGATAGATCTAGAAACATTTTAGTTGAAATTTTATTTGAATTTAATTTTTTTTAATTTAATTTACTTTTAATTGAGTTATCCCTAAGCTTTTCATTGCTCAATAAATAAGCAAGATGAAAAGAATCTCTTCAAACAGCACGTGGTATTCTACTGTAAAAAAAAAAGGCTATACCAAAGACTGCATTTTAGAGAATTCACTTCATACAACAATTGGGGAATCTTGTTTTTCAGACGCAGGGACAAATTCATGACACCGTTTCAGACGTATTTACAAAGACTTCTACTCTGGAGGATCGAGTGAACAAAATAGAAAACACCCTTGTATCTTTACAAGTAAGTAAACATTAACTAGCTTTGAAGACGTCTAGAAGATCCCACATCGAAGTGATGAAACGCATTCCTTAGAATCTGAGTTCCAGAATAAGCTGGTGAATAACTCAAGCTAAATTTTCATATCAAGGAATACAGATACCGCAGGAATACGTTTTCTGACAACAAGTTCTATTGGCTTTTATGCCCTTATGAGTGTATCAGGTGTCGAATGGCAGTATGTATACATCTGTTCTCGTTCGTTGTTTCCGACAGAAATGTACATTGTACAATGTTTCTCTTCTCCTTCAGTTCAAAAAGAATATTATATGAAACGGGTTAACGAACAGTATTCAAACATGAAAGGTCATTTAAAAATTATAAATCTGGTGCAGAGCAAACACGTAACATTCAAAAACATCAGAGATGGGTTCAATTGCCAAGAAGTGAGCTGTCCCCACCAACCGACCACACCCGCCATGTGTTCCTTGTCTTGATCGGGAAAAATGGAAAACTCCGTCAACATAATGGCCTAACAATTTGAATGTTAAATGTAACTCGGCATTTACTTCATGAAACATGTAGATTGTATTTGATGGCAAGGTCATTGTATCGACCTTAAATTCTCGAAACTCAAGCGAAATTGTCGATATCTCTGATTCATCAACTTGTTTGTCAGTACCTTTTCATCGTCTTAAAAATTGTTCATACGTAGAGTATACTCTTGCATTTTGAATCAATAGCTGGAAGGCATAAATAAGAGGAGTCGATAGAAAAATTGAAGTTATCACGTTTTTCATATTGTAAGGTTACATATGCATTTTACGTCTTCTTTTTGTAGATGGTGCTATATTTGTCGTATCCCGAGAAACTACTGATGAAGCCCAGCTGCCCTTCTGAGTCTTTTACTATATATACGAATCACAGATATTAATATTATTTATATACCTATGATTAAATATAAATTTATTTTTTAGATTTGTTGCCATCCATTTAATTTATATGCTTAAATTAAAATTGAAACCATTCTTTTTCTTCAAGGAGCATCTTGAAAGACTTCCAGTACTCATAGCGGATAAAGTATCTTCACGTAGAAACGAACCCCAATACACACTACCTCCTGTTCGTGATTTGGACAGGGATCGAACTTCGCGGGAAGTAGAACGTGAAAAGCATTTGGAGGCACGTGATAGACTGTTTGAGCCACGTGATCTTGTTGAACAACGAGAGCGGGAAAAAAGGACTGGAGATTTTAATTCGGACCTTCCCGATAGTGCAGAATCTACAAGGTCGGAATTTAATCAACTTCGAAAAACTTCGCCACCTCGTCGCCGAAAACAATCTGCTCCATCAACAAACACTCTTACACAATACCCACCGTCTCAAGGGAGCATGAGTCAAATCTAATATTGACCTGGATTTTCCCTAAGAACCCCCAATAAAATGGTTTTTACGGAATCAAAATTGGTGCCAGTAAAGTCATTCCAATACTGTTGTTTGAATACTAGAATCTACTCGACTTCATTGATTTCTCTATAACATATATCAACGATTAATGCTAATACGTACACTATAATCGCTAATGATGAAAGTGTCATATGTGATTTTTTTTGTATTGGCGTATAGCATTTAAGTGATGAATGTTTGAACAGGAAAGCGACTCCTGTGATTTGGTTGCTAAGTGACAGATGTTTCATATGACTATAACCGTTACTTCTTTCTGTCTTACTAGACTGGCAAAATCTGTGATATACACAACGTTATATTGTGATGTAGGATCTTGTTTGATGTGCGGTAGAAAAGAAATTTGGCGTGGTCCCAGTGATGACCTGACAGAGTGATTAATTATTTAATAATTAATACCGTGTCTTCCGTTCGCAGGGCTCACTTCCTGGACCCGCCTCGGACACATTCCTCCCGCTTAAATTCCTTTTATATCCATATAGAAGTTTTCAGTCATGAATTTCTACAGTGCCTCGACTTTTCTTTTAAATACTAATTGGTTAATCCTTTTGAGTTTACTGTCGTATAATCACATTAATATTAATGCAAAATTAGACATTTTACGCCCAGAAAATTTACCCTTTTTCTTTCCTCGTTAACCAGAATTTTTTGGAGGTTGAAACGCTATGGTAATTTTTGAAAAAGGGTACTTACCTACAAGTGTAGAACTGACAATGTTCTAATATTACCTCATCTCATTACCTGCCTAGCCCATGTGTATATTGCTATCTGTTTATGTCCATCGTCCTTAAATATGGGAACATTTCTAACATTATATGTCTAGGAACAATGAGCTTAATCCGTTTTAACGAGATTTGTAAAAATTTATAGTATTTACAGATGGCCCCTTTCTCCCCTTTGGTAAAAACCTTAAATTCAGACCAAAACAAAACGTTCTTCTACCAAATTATTGCAAACTGTTTAATTTCAAATCAGTTCAAATCACATATGAAAAGTTAATAAAGGCTCTCGTATAATACAATATGATAAGAACCATTTGGACATGGTGATGGTTAGGTAATAATGACTGGTAGGGAAAAAGTCTGAAATTCATAGATTTATAATTACGATTCAGTCATGGGGAGTAGATATGTATCAGATATTTTATCAGGTTTGATACTCGGATGTCTGTCAAGGTCCTATGGCCTGTTACATTAACCAAAGAACTATAACTCCTCTCACTTACATTAAACTTGGTTTTGTTATAATATTCATAACTTTTCTAATAATAATTAGAAGGGAAAAAAATCCAACATTTTTAAAGTTTATTAAAGCAAGTTCTATTTCTCTACATTTTTTCCCAACCTTTTTTGTATTGAAAGTCACAATTTAACTAATCCTTAATTTATGTATATTTAAATTTTTTTAGACTGGAAAGTTTGAGGCTTTCATCTGTTGGTGAAGACTAAATAAACTTGATATATTTTTGTAAAGTGTAAATATATAGTTCCTAATACGTATAACGTCTTTGTTTTGTTATTGTGTCGACATATGTTTGTAATATCATTCCCACATGCTCAACAGTTATATATAGAGATGTTATGATTTTCTCCCGTTATTTTATTTGTATATATTAAATAATGAAATTGTAAAATTAGGGTTTTTTTATTTAATTTACATTATTGAATTTCCACTTTAATCAAAGCAAATGTGCAAAATGTTTAAAAGAATTCTAATTTTAAAAGGACCTACGCAATACAGTGAAAAAAAATGATATAGGAGAAAAAGTAAAAAAAAAAACTTGTTTACTATCCAATAAAGACGAAGTACTTAATCGTAAATCCTCATTCGAGAATTTCCTGGGATCACTCTAAATATTGATCAGTGTGAAACTTTTGTGAATAACCTTTTTGTCTAACATTTATGTTATTTTCTCTTAATACGTCTCATATTTAAAACTTGTTTGCGTTGTGTTATTTAATGGTGCGACAATTCCAACCCTTTTTCTTGCTGCATTTTTTATACACTAAGAAAAATATGTGAATTAGTTGGTGTTCATTTATGTATAGTAATTATAAGGATTGGGACATCGCTAATTTTCTTGAAATTATAAACTCTTGTCTTTTTTTACGGTTATTTACCTTTCCTCTCCTCACATGAACATAAAGAATAATAAACAATATGGTAAACATTTCAAACATTCCAATATTTCAAATTGTAAAATTACTCAAATTATTTGGAACTGAAATACCGGGTTTTAAAAAAAAAAAGTCTTTTTTTTTTATATACTTATATTCACTTTTTTACGCAGAACATGCATTTACTTATATTAACCTGCAACAACAATTTGTATTCAAAATTCAGGGTTTTTGTTCAGAAAAAAATAATTCTCAAATTAATAATATGAGATTGTATGAAAAATTATAAGTTGTATAAGAACTGCTTGTACTGTATCTGTTCTAATGTCGTTGCCTTCTTTTTTAACATCAGCGGACCCTGATATTAAAATATTGCACTCATAGTCATTGACATTATATGGTTTGGAAGTGATTCTGCGAAATAAAATAAAATGTAACACAAATAGTTTTGATTTGTTTTTATTTCAAGACAATTGGATTCTGTTCAATAAATTTCTGATAAGTTATGAGTGAACGCTTAAACAGTGCTGTGAATTCTAAACTGCAATCCACTGCAGAAAAAAACCCATATTGATGTCCTCAGATTTATATACTACATACTGACCAGATGTTTCTTGCAGAACGATATACTCAACCTTGTACATAAAACCATATTCTCAAAGTCCCATTCCTTTAATGACTACGGTTAGCGAACATTGCCGTTTGTTTTGCTAGTTGGATCGGTATACAAATTGATTCTAATTCTTGTGTTTTTCACAAATATAAGGTAATTTGAGTTCCATTTTATGTTTGTTCTTCCAACTTAGTGTTGAATAGGTGCTGATAAAAAATTTTATTTGACTCGGTTAAATGTTCCTATTTAACAAAAAAATGTTAGTCGCCTGCTAGTCCGAATTATCTGACGTGTTCCATATTCAAGATTTAAATATTTTACTTGCCAGGAAAACATCAGAACCGGTGTCATTGTGCAACTGGAAATTTCGTCATAGAGCTCAAACCTGAACTTATTTTCGATACTTGCAAACCCAAATCAATCCGAACTCACAATTTATCAATAGCACAATGCCTTCAGTACTCACTAATATCGATGAAAAGAAAATGTCTCTCCACATTTCGAAACAATCTTGCAAGATTTGAAAATGCATGAGTTGAAAACAAAACTCGGCTGACTAATGAAATGTTTCTATCGGGACTGTAGATATAAAACGATGGTGAGTGCTAAAAGTATTGTATCTTAAGATGTAAATACAGCATTCAGTTTGTTAGTATATAAAATCAAACCAAGAATTCCGGCATCCGCCTCAAGTTGGAGGTGGCGTATTTCCAGTTTTCGTACTGACACCGGTTCTGACGTTTTCCGGGTACGTAAAATATTAAAATCATGATTCATTGTATGTTGTCATTAAATTAATCCAGATAAAACGAAGCACTGAAAGTGACCTTAAAAACTTGAAAAGAAAATTTATGAACATATTCATTTATAAAAACTCTGAAACAAACCACAAATATCAAACATATTATTAAACCTGTAAAATTTAATTGATGGGGTGTAAAAAATGTTTTTAGATTCAAATATATTATAAATATTACTATTAAACTGGTTTGACTAAAAAAAATAACCTTTGATTCATTCTTGAACTATATATAATCCTTCAGTATTTAACATGGATCTTGGAAAGTCCAGTTTCTTCGGTATGAAGAATTTGTCTATAAGTTCGTTATATATTTCGTCTTTTCTAGACAAACCAGTCCTTACATCAGAAGTGTAAAGTAAAAAAAATCCTATTACATGTATAGAAATAGATCATTTGAAACCAGAAGTCTCTGTCGAGACTGAAGCTCTACTGGTTTATACTTATAGCAAAGGAAGAGAAAAGTACTTAAGCAGTTGGGAATTGAAACTTTACAACAGCAATGAATAGAATAATGATCCTTGATTAAGTCTCTTTATGTTCTTAGTGTAGCCTACTTGCAAGCCACATTATATTATAATCAGACTAAAACTGTAATTGGAGTAGCATTTTGAATGTATTTAACAGAAATTTCTATTTTTAGTAACCAAGGCAACACCGTTCGTTGAAATCAAAAACCAATACACAGAATTATGTATCTTGTGTAGTCTACTTGTGTGCCAAGTTATATTGAAATCAGACCAAAACTGTAAGAGACATAGCATTTTGAAAGAATTTCACAGAAATTTCTATTTTTAGTAACCAAGGCAACACCGTTCATTGAAATCAAAAACCAATATACAGAATTATGTACCTTAGTGTAGTCTACTTGTGTGCCAAGTTATATTGAAATCAGACCAAAACTGTAAGAGACATAGCATTTTGAAAGAATTTCACAGAAATTTCTATTTTTAGTAACCAAGGCAACACCGTTCATCGAAATCAAAATCCAATAAACAGAACAGGAACCCCCTGAAACCCCAGTTTTGATACATGTGCTTGGAAGCCTTCGAGAGCATCATTGTTCAGGACATTTTTCAAATTTTTATTGGTATGTAGCTAGTAATCGGATGGTGACTAAGGTAATCGGATGGTGACTAAGGTCATCGGGCGAATCGGTAGGGGTCATTGGAAGAAAAATGAGTTGTAGTTAAGGATTTAAGGATTGGCCGATGTAGGGCCGATATCGTCGAATTATGTATCTAAGTGTAGTCTACTTGTGTGCCAAGTTATATTGAAATTAGACCTAAACTGTAGGAGGAGTAGCATTTTGAAAGAATTTCACAGAAATTTCTATTTTTAGTAACCACGGCAACACCGTTCATCGAAATCAAAAACCGATAAACAGAATTATGTGTCTTAGTGTAGTCTACTTGTGTGCCAAGTTATATTGAAATCAGACCAAAACTGTAAGAGACATAGCATTTTGAAAGAATTTCACAGAAATTTCTATTTTTAGTAACCAAGGCAACACCGTTCATTGAAATCAAAAAACCAATATACAGAATTATGTTTATGTATATGTGCCAAGTTATATTGAAATCAGACCAAAACTGTAAGAGACATAGCATTTTGAAAGAATTTCACAGAAATTTCTATTTTTAGTAACCACGGCAACACCGTTCATCGAAATCAAAAACCGATAAACAGAACAGGAACCCCCTGAAACCCCAGTTTTGATACATGTGCTTGGAAGGAGAGCATCATTGTTAGGACATTTTTCAAATTTTTATTGGTATGTAGCTAGTAATCTTTTTCACAGAAATTTCATTGGAAGAAAAATGAGTTTTTAGGATTTAAGGATTGGCCATGGCAACGAATTATGTATCTAAGTGTAGTCTACTTGTGTATCAAGTTATATTGAAATCAGACCAAAACTGTAGGAGGAGTAACATTTTGAAAGAACACAGAAATTTCTATTTTTAGTAACCACGGCAAAGATTTATGTAAACAGAATTAATGTTGTCTACTTGTGTGCCAAGTAATATTGAAATCAGACCTAAACTGTAGGAGGAATAGCAGTTTGAATGTTTTTCACAGAAATTTCTATTTTTAGTAACCACGGCAACACCGTTCATCGAAATCAAAAACCAATATACAGAATTATGTACCTTAGTGTAGTCTACTTGTGTGCCAAGTTATATTGAAATCAGACCAAAACTGTAAGAGACATAGCATTTTGAAAGAATTTCACAGAAATTTCTATTTTTTAAAGCAAATCGAAATTAAAAACCGATATACAGAATTATGTACCTTAGTGTAGTCTACTTGTGTGCTAAGATATATTGAAATCAGGCCAAAACTGTAGGAGGAGTAGCATTTTTAAAGAATTGTCTACAGACAGACAGACAGACAGACGGTCGGACGCCGGATGCATTACTATCGCATAAGCTCTTCTGGTCTCTGACCAGTAGAGCTAATAAAAACACACCACTGCATGGATCACTCATCTGGCTTCGTCAAGTAATAATGACATAATATGTATAACTATTAATGTCAATGAATGGATAATCGAAAACGTACTGTTGCCATTCCATTTTGACTGAAAGCATTCATTGTTCGTCTAGTTAAATGTTCTTAAGATTAACAAGTTTTTTTTTCAAGAAAAACCACTGGCAACCTACTCTGTTTTCAGCATGCTAATTTGCTCCAAAAAAAAAAAGCAAAAGCAATATCAGAATTTAGCATGATATCCTGTTCATTTGACTCTGTTCTGATAGGTTGTCAAGATACGCCCCGTCTTGTACCCATCCAAGTAGCTATTTCTGTTTATCAAAAGATGCCCTAACCTTGGGCCTTTATACTAAAGATAACAAAATACTTCTATTTAATTATTTATATTTATTTGGCGATATAGGCCACGGCTGCATTAAACAAAAAGGGAGCCCGGCATCAATTCTTGCCTTTTTGGCATCCCCACAAATAAACAAGCATGAATGGTGAGCCCTGGGAACAGATGCTCGCCTGCTTGGACAATAATTGCAAAATTCAATAAATTGTGCACCAAGTCATATATTAAAAATCTAGGTTAGGCACTACTGGTGAGCCAAATATCCGCCTGGGCAATATCTTCCTCCAGGTATGTGATTTCAGCCGTGACAATTTGGACGAGACCTTGCTGTGGACATGGATTAAGGCTTTATATTATCTGAAAAAGAAAACAGAACAAAACACGAGAAAGCAGCAGATAGTTTCCGTTAACATATTATTTTATTAGGGGTGTGGTTGGGGGGTTGAAATTTTGCAGAAACTTGATTTTTGCGCTGGATGTCACAGGTTTTAGTGCTTGGGTTTGGCTAATACCCCAAAAACCCCGAGAACAGGATGGCACTAATACAAGGCCAGGACTGGAAGGATACCCCCAAAAACCGAAATATTAATAGCTTGATGGCACTTTGATAAACGGATTTAACCTTGAGTGGTTAAATCACATTATCAAAATATGCCCTAACCTTGGGCCTTTATACTAAAGATAACAAAATACTTCTATTTAATTATTTATATTTATTTGGCGATATAGGCCACGGCTGCATTAAACAAATAAGGGAGCCCGGCATCAATTCTTGCCTTTTTGGCATCCCCACAAAGAAACAAGCATGAATGGTGAGCCCTGGGAACAGATGCTCGCCTGCTTGGACAATAATTGCAAAATTCAATAAATTGTGCACCAAGTCATATATTAAAAATCTAGGTTAGGCACTACTGGTGAGCCAAATATCCGCCACGAGCCTATGCTTAGAGCATTGGCTGCGCCACCAGTAGGTCAGACGATAGGGGGGAAAAAGGGGGATTGATATTATTAAAATTGATAATTGCATAACTCATGTTTATGTCTTCAAATAGTGTAATTTATGACAATAATCAATTACTTGGTAAAATAAAATGACCAAGAAAATAAGCAGACTTTATGTCAATACAAATACATAGACCCTCAACAGTCTATGGGCAAGAGCAAAATTGACTTGGTGCATGACAGTACAAATACATAGACCCTCAATAGTCTATGGACAGTAAATAAAATAGTAACCATGACTAAAAGGCTTAGTCATGGCGCAGCCATGGCCCATTTTCCCTATCTCTTGGGGACACGTGAACTGAGTTGTTAATCAAGAATACTTGAAAAGCCTGTTGCAACCTATACAAAAACAAGTTATTACCCATCTCGGAAAGGTGAACCTTATCTTTACAAAACATGTCTGTGTTGACCCTATGTAACTCTGGGTACCTGATGTACTTCCCCCCAGACCTTAACAAGTGAGTGGCCACATGGCTATTTACTCTGACTCTTATTCTCTCCATAGCAGACTGGTTGATACCCCCCCCCTCTCCAATGAAGACGTGGCAGTATTTGTGACCATATTAAAAAAGTTGATGGTAGCAATTATGCTAATTTTTGTAACACTTCTTTTAATCTGAAACGTAAATCAGCTGACTTACCCCCACTATACCATGGAATGTTATTTCCCCCGCAATGAATAACTAACATGTGAGGAGCATTTTTAGTCTAGTCAAATTATCAAATTTTCCATCAAAATGTGAACTAATTGCAACAGTTTCAAAACTTAGTTTTAATCAATCTATGATATGATCTGAATTTATAACAAAAAGTTTAGAAAAATTTATACATGGGAAAATTGAAAAATTGAGGTCATTATTTGGACGTATTGTGTTCACTCTGATTAAGTGTTACACGAACAATGTAAAGTGGAAACTTTTATACTGGTTAAAAAAAACATGTAAGTAGGGAAATAAACTTAACTGAATAAACTGAATTGGAAAATATTAAATATTGGTTACTATATGTGTTGGTTGCCATGGAAACAGTATAAATTGAGAATATCACCTACTTTTGAACAATGAACCTTTACAAACGCGAATACAGTCACTACGTTAGTTTACACACATACTCAAATTGCATTCTTTTGCCATAAATGCTTCAAAGAAATTATTTAGAAGATTTATGTAAATAGGTGGTAACCATGGATACATTATAAATGAATTTTACATGAAAAATTTCGGTATTCAGCAATGCTAAGTATAGCACGAATATACTCAATCACCAAAAGTTAAGAAACAATAAAAATGTTTTAATTCATACGAAAGGTAATATCCGAAAATATAGAGAGGTCAGGGGACATCCCCCAATAAGATTTTTTTTTATGAAAAAGTAGCAGAAAATGCCCCCCCCCCCCCCCCAAAAAAAAAAAAAAAAAAAAAACTAAATCCCTCCTGTAACTGAAAGGTTTTCCCCGTATATGAAGAAAATTGTGGGAAGATCTCATAGAACCCCATTCCTCCCCAAAATAGATTTATATGTTTTTATTCTGGATTAGTTAGGTTATTAGTTTTTTTTGTCAAAAAATATTCTGAAATCTGAATTTTTTTACGCACAGCAAAGCTGTTCCCCATAGATTACATTGTAGCTGTTTTGCCCACCCTTCAGAAAATTTTCTTTCAACATGTGACACCAGTTTTTGAGTCCCTCCAATATGATTGGTTGGTAACTTGTATAAAATGCTCAGTAATAAAAAAAAATACTCTGATTACATCAGTATCATAAAATGCTTGTACACTATAATGAGTATGATGGTTCTTGCTTGATCAGAACTTGAACCCACCCCACACCCGGGTACCCTACAGGGTATTTCTTGTCATAAGTTTAATAAAAATTCTATCTTAATCATATCAAGTGGATCAATGTATTTTTTTACCCTCCATAAAATGAAACCACGCCCTACGGTGTGATAAGAACATAGCAACGTTTAATGTTGCTTCATGGATGGTGATATTCCAAAAAAATTTCAAGATTTTTTTTTTTTCAGTGTAACCCTCAACTACATTCAATAATATGAAGATAAGACACGTTTTAGGATAAAATCTGAAATTGTTATCCCTTGAAAATGATCATTGTTGACCAAGATGTAGCCGAATCAACAGTAATTAAATTGCATTGAGTACAAAATATCGTGAAATGTGCGCGCAAAGGTTCTGCGCAGAATTATTATATTGTTACCCTTCTTAAATCTTAATGTATTTCAAACCGTTGCTATGTAATGTTACTTGAAGAGGGTGGGGGCAATTGAAAGCACACAGTAGATTATTTCATTCTTAATGATCAAAAAAATCTAAGGTCTAATTAAAGCACTTACACAAATGGAATGAAGTAAAAGAGAGCAAGCCAAGTATTTGATTCAAGGAAGAATTAAATGTTAAACTCTTGGTAGATACTGGTAGTCAATTTTTACTTGTTCAAATTCATTATGTAAAAGTATTATTAATGTTTGTTATATTTTCCCCAAATATTTTTATCCTAACAGTAATAGAAATTATAAGACTTTGGCTTTAATCTAGGAATTCACCCGCATGGTGCAGTGGTTAGAGCATATGCTCTAGAGGTGCGAAGTAAGGAGTCGATCCTTACGTCGCGGGTTCGAATCCCACTGTGGGATGTGGAGACCGTTCGGATAAGACCGTATAAACCGAGGTCCCGTGTCGCAGTAGCCACTGGCGCGAAAAAGATCCCTCACTGCTTAATGGCCCTAAGTGCTGAGTATAGAACAAAAAGTGCAGCTCTCCACCGGCAAGTGGTGGCGTCTCCATATGCATGAAAAATTCTCGAGAGGGACGTTAAACAATATACAATTACAGTACAAAGATTCACATCCATCTACTTTTCTTTTTTCAATGTTGCTCTAATTAAGAAGTGACTTTGAAAGTGTTCCAGATTGTTCACATTCTAAAGCATGTTCATGGAAACGCCGTTATCACCAGTCCCCATTAAATTGAGCTTCAAGTGCCGCATCAGGCATTTTACTGTTGCGAAAATGACCATATGATCTACAGGGAGAAGTTAGGTTTTTTAAAAATGGGTTTAAAATATTTTGTTAAAAAGTTACATTAAGAATTTAAAAAAAAAGAGCATTTAAGCATTTAATTCTGTCTAAACGATTCCATTTGAATTATTTCCATTACTATAAACATAATGTAGCTTTTGTACATGTATAGACTATAGATGCATGGTGCAGTCTTTATAGAGAAAAAGGTCAATATCAATTGGCTTTTTATACAAAGCAATAAGCAGTAAATCTGGAGAGCAAAAAAAAAGTGTTTGAATCACACAGTTCAAATTTAAGTTCCGGAGATGCCTGAATGGAATTAAATATTTGATTTTTCTAACTTGGAGACCTTCAAATCAAATCCTGTTTATGTGATTCCATAAATTCTGTACTCTTTATTTCAAAATGATAAATTTCTATAATTTTTCTAGATATTTAATAAAAATATATTCTGTGATGATGCAACTGTAACAACTCTGATATACATTGTACATGTACTTGTCTGATAAGCTTCGATCCTTGCAGAATTCTTTAGAAAAGGCTGTTTTGACTTATTTTAATTTGTATACAAACTGTGTTCCATACATTTTTTGTTTCTTGTGTATAAATTCCAAAACTACTGGGGTATAAATGTCCATCAGGTGTTTACAAATAAAATGAAAGTAAACACATTCACATTTAGGAATTTCACATGGTACATGTATATTGTTAATACAAACAGCGTTCCATACTTTTTTGTTTACATGAATGGTAATTGCAACCATTATATATATGTAGGTGTGGAAGACAAAACTTGACTTCTTTGAAAATCAAACTATATAATTTTTTTTATTTAGTTTTGATTGCATAACAAACTACAGGTTAATTGGCTATTGTTTGCAGGCTGTCTGTCATAGAAAGCTCATATAGAAAAAAGTACGGTGTGCAAATGGGTAATTCTAAATCCCTAATTTTAATCTTTCGATTTCCCAACTTTCCCCTGAGTGAATTTTTCTAAACTTTTTATATGTGAGTTACTGATAGCTTATCTACAAATCTGCATTAAAATATATACTGTTGCAATTAGTTCTCATTTATCAGTAGAATGACTAGACTATTTCTACCTTGAGTAGAGTTCTAATTTTGGGTAAGATGTCTTCCAACTTCATACCCCCTTTGCCTTGCCAGAATATGGTAGCATTGTGCCGGTCTAATTCTAAGTTGGTGCCAAATACTGATTTTCTGGCATAATAAAATGCATGTTTAACAATGGAAGACCCAATGATCCATATTCTCTTTACACCTACAAAGATTTGACAACAGAAAAATTAACGAGATGTATAATGCTAGAGCTATTAACATGTTAATTCCTGATGTACTTGTACAGACACTGAGATTTCCATCTATCTCTACTGGCAATGTCTTTTTCACTGGCTCCATTGGCCCAGGCCGTTGAAGCTGCGCCTATGCGAAAGGAGTGTGTTTTATAAGTTTGCTTGCTTAAACCCAATTTTTCTAAGGCCATATTGAAAAGAGATGACATCTGATACCTTGTCACAGGACTACCTGAGATGTGGCAAAAAAAATGCTGAAGGGATGCTAGGTCTTAAGCGCATAAATGATAAAACTAGGCGCACTGGGCATACTGCCTGCAAAGTGGCCGTTAGTGAAATTGTTGCCCCCTTCCCCTCTTGATCAGTTTTGGAATGTTGAAGGACAATGAGGACTTTATTGGTCTGTTTGTGATAAGATACATCCCCGGCTTGAATAGCGTGACCAGGGTCATGTGCAGAATTTTGAACCAGCTCCCCCATTCTAAAATAACCAAAAAAAGCTGTTGAGAATATGGTTAGAGAACAGCACCGTTTCATAATGGGATTTGCATATTGTGGGCAGCAACTTAAGGATGCTGGACAAAATTGTGAGAGTGACTGGTTTACGTTCATCGACGTGGACATTTTTTCTGCCCAGCCCTACCAGGGTTTTTCTGAGTAAGAATGATTGTGTTGGATCAGGAAGGTTGTGAAGTTTACAAAAATAAGATATCCCAGAAATGTACGACTTAACTGTGTTTGGGGAATACTGCTTAAACGATAGGTAGGAGACAAAATCGACTAATTGATTGTAATGGGGAGGCCACTCTTCTGTGTCAAAGTATTGTTTGCGAAAATCATTGAAAACATTTAATGCAGTGTTATACAACTTCTTGGTACTGTCGGAGATGGAATAGCTTAAGAGCTCTCGAGCTCTATGTCGCAGATCACCTGCAGAAATGACTGGGGTATTAATGTTGGGTGATCCTCTGCCTCTGGGAAGCTGGCTGGAAACGTGACCACTGCTGTCGAGAGATAGAATCTGCTTTGATATTATGCAGGCCTAAGATATGTGTTGCCTTAAACTGGATGTTATACACTAACCCTGAAGAACTAACTTCCTGAGCAAACGCATGACCCTTTTTGATTTTGATGTCTTAGAATTAAGAATTGATACCAGAGCCTGGTTGTCAGTGTGAAGAATAACTTTTTTGCCAGTCAATTTTTCCCCCCAGATGTCAAAAGCCATTGCAATTGGTACTAATTCTAAAAATGTAATGTCTTTAATGATCTCTAACCCTTTCCACTGTGATGGCCATTGGATGAATGCCCATTGCTTACCTAAAATAGCACCACAACCTAACTCAATATTCCCTGCACTATCAGTAAACAACTCCATGTCAAAATCATTTGACCAATCTACAGTTCTATAAGAAGTGACTCCATTAAAACATTCAAAGAACAGTAGCCAAGTTTTAATATCTGCCCTCATTTCTAAACTGACCCTGCGCTTGTGATGTGGTTTTGACAGCCCACAAGTAGCGTCATAAAGCCTTCTAACAAAAGCCCTACCAGCTGGGATAGCCCTTGTACAAAAATTCAGTAGCCCTGTAAGAGCCTGAAGCTCCTTCAATGTAACCTTCTTTTTGGATAATATGTAAGTTAACTGGTCCTTAAGCTGCCCCAGTTTGTCTGATGGTATGCGAATTGTCATTTCTTGAGTGTTAATTTCTAACCCCCAAAAAAGTCAAAATGTTTGTAAGTCCCACAGTTTTTTCATGCGCTAAGGGGATGCCCAGCTCGTGAAAAATGGAACAAAACACCGACATAAGCCTAGCACAATCTTTGCTACCGTCCCTACCAGCTACCAAGAAAGCATCCAAATAATGAACCACATTGTTGCTTTTGGCCTGCTGCTTAAGTACCCATTCTAAAAAGGTAGAAAACTTCTCAAACTTGGAACAGCTTACAGAACATCCAAATGGCAAGCACTTATCTACAAATATCATGCCCTGAATTTTAAAGCCTAATCATTCATAATCTGATCTGTGAATTGGCAATAACCTAAATGCATTTTTTATGTCTAATTTAGCAATTTGTGCGCCTGGACCTAATTTTGCAAGCATGTCTAATGCATCATCAAATGAGGAGTAATTAACTGAGCAATGCTCCTTACTAATAAAATCATTGACGCTAGACCCTGTGGGGTAAGACAAGTGATGAATTAATCTGTAAGAACCCCCCTTTTTTTGTACCATGCCCACTGGAGACAACCTAAGGTTCGGTAGAGGGGGCTGATCAAATGGACCTGCAACTCTGCCTAACATGATTTCATTAACGACCAACTGAATAGCTTCATACTGTAACCCAGACATGGATTTAAGATTATTACAGTCAGTGGCCACTCGAGGCCCTTCGTAACACAACCTAAAACCTGCAAAAGTTCTAAGGCTACCAAGCCAAGTGGGTAATTTGCTAATAATTTGCCTAATCTCGGTACATTAATAGGGCTTGCTGCAATGTTACTGAGGTCTAACTGATTGGGTATAAGGTGCTCTAATAGCTGAACTTGATGCCGTGGGTCTCCTGGGTAGCTGAGGCCGCCATGTTGTTTGCAGACCAGTTGACCTAAAATTCAAACTAGAACGTGATGATGTCTTGTGTTTAATGTAGGGATGGTTTTGTGAACATATCATACATTCGTGTTTGTATTGACATGCGATTTTATTACATATGCCCTTGTAATTGAATTCATAACACTTAAGAAGGGGGGCTTGAGGTGAGGAAGTCTGGGTGCTAGGGGCACTGTACATATACAAGAGCCAAAGCTCCTGATCGACAACAGCAAATGAGAGAGATGGGTTTGCCTCCTTCTTCAGTCTGAACTGGATGTCGTAATCGCGCCATCCGAGAGTCTTAACTCTGTTTGCCCCTAACCTAATAGTATGAATATATTTGAATAACTGAGCTCTGCTCTCGGGATGGGCTGAGGTATATATTGATGCGTAAATAAGAAAAGCATCTGTCCATACTTGTATGTCATTAATTACCTTTGCTTTAGTTTTTGGGGCCAGGGTGAGGCTACCCTCTTTCATGGAAAAATATCTGGTCTCATCGTTTGGATCGACCCCATGTGAATTTTCAACCAACAAGCCCAAATTGATGTACTCGCCATTAACAATTTTCAGTTTTAATTTATTTGATACTTTATGGCCTAAATCGTTATCGTAGCTTGTCGTTAATGAAAGGTAATTGTCATTTATTAAAACGGGTTCTGTACCTTGACTCTGTTCCCGTGTGGCCATGGGGGTTTCCAGTGGCTCTATGGGCATTGGTCTCACTCTGCTTGCTTAGGATGTTTGCTACAGCTTCTGACACCTGCTGCAACTGCTCATTAGATAAGCTAAAGGATGGCTGGCTCATGCTTCCACTGGTTTCAGTTTGACCATCACCTTGACTGGCTTGGGCGCCATCGTTGCGCTTGGCGCGCCTTCTTGGTAACGGCGTCAGATCACGCTTTCTTTTTGGCATTGTCGTTGACTTGGGGTGCTCGTTATGAAATACACACACAACAAACAAAATATTAATATTAAACTCTGACAAAAAAACAAAACAATCGGATTGTGGTAACGAACAGTGGAATTTGTGCCTATGTATCTAAGGCCACGTGTAGCTAGGCAAACGGAGGCAAAAAAGATATAATAAATTAAATCTAATATTGAAAAATTCGGATAATAATACTACCAAAGACTATGTTCAAAATAATTAACTTGGAGTGAACACTATCTACAATTCTTAGAAAGGCAATCACGAAATTTCGCCAATGGCGGCTGAGCAAGTGGAAAAAGAATCCACTGATAAAAACACGTCTAACCTCGTTGAAATTTTGCAGAAACTTGATTTTTGCGCTGGATGTCACAGGTTTTAGTGCTTGGGTTTGGCTAATAACCCAAAACCCCGAGAACAGAATGGCACTAATACAAGGCCAGGACTGGAAGGATACCCCCAAAAACCGAAATATTAATAGCTTGATGGCACTTTGATAAACGGATTTAACCTTGAGTGGTTAAATCACATTAATGTAGGATATGCTTTATTAATACTCTGACATAATCTCTCACATCCACTAGTTAGGTATGGACATGAAATTTATTTTATCATCAAGTTTAACACTAATTTTTTAAAAGGCTGGGTTGGGGTAGAAGGAGCAAGAGAGAATATTTGGACAGATGCATTCATAGAGATTTAGTCATTTATCCTCTCCTGAAAGATTTTAGATTTTTTTTAACATACCTTGTAGGGTTTTCGAGGGGAAGCCCCCCCCCCCCCCTCCCCGCCATCAGGACTTGGAATGCATTTATGGTTTGCTTGGTTGCTTTCTCCGCCGCAATTGACACCATGTTCTCTAATATGTGTTCCTCTGATGAATATGAGAAGGTAAAACATCAAACATTGAATAACTGTACCACCTCCCCCACTGTTAGTGCCAGCATTATATCATGACCGGTCGCGTACGCGGATCGAGAAGAGGGGGTCGGGGGGGGGGGTCCTCCCCTCCCCCCTGGAATTTGCAAAGAAAAATATTACAATATAACAATTTATAAGAAAAATGACTCGACTATTATTATGTTATTGATATTTCTGAATTTACTTTTTAAGTATTGTAATCAAATGTCATTATTACGTAGTTAGAGTCAAGTCACAAATGTTATTCGAGTTGCGAAACGAATTTAAAACGATTTGAATGATTTGTTAAATGTCCTATTACGAGACATTGACGTCAAAATCTTGTCATAATGCTAAAGCATCGTCATTAACTAAGTCATCGGCTGTAGAATAGCGCTGCTTAAGACTCAATGAGACAAACTGTCTCTCGAATTCGATTCCAAGTGAATATTAATTGAATATTTCTCTCAAAATAATCTGACTATCATTTCCTTCCATGTTAAATACTTGCTGGCAGTTTACTTATAGATGCAATTTAAGATATCATGGGTGAAAGGAATTTTGATCTTATGCAAGCCTCTTTGCTGAAACCAGCAGCAACAGGCTGGCAAGCCTTGCAGTTCGATGTATATTTGAGATACACAAGTTTGAAGAAAGACTACCCCTATGATCTGAGTAAAATGAGGTCCGATATATTGCACAAAGATGGTAATCTGGACAAAATTGCCGAGGTGAGTTATCCAGAAGATGGACAGGACCTGAAAATATTTGTCCTTTGAATGTGTAGGGGTGGTAATTGCTTCTATAGGGCCCTATCTAAGGTCATATTTGGTCATGAAGACAGACATATCGAACTTCGTGTCATGACCGTATTAGAACTTGTAAAAAATTTGAGAATATATGCATCACAGGCAACTTACGACAAGATGTGTTCTCATCCCACAAGTATACAATATGTTGTGGAGACATCAGTATCGGACTGATCACTTGTTTCGCGCAATTTTCTCAAGTCGATTCAGAATGAAATTCTATGTTCAATCAAATCAGGGGAATATTGTTCTTTAATTCATTTTTTCGCTGCGGCAAATCCAATATATAGCATCTAGCCAACAATACAAAATGTTGCTGTAAACAGACATCTTCATCAAGAAATAAGACCATTTTCAGATGAAAAGATACGTCAAGGTTCCCCCATCTATATCATGTGCTGGTCACTCTGCACGAAAAAAGCAACCCACTCAGAAAGACTTCATCATTTCAATCTTCTTTGATGAATCAGTTTCCATGGTTGACCTTCAGCAAACTGTGAAATCGCGGTCTGTGTAAATTTTGCGTCACTTCTCTCAGTCAGATGACCAACATCAAACTACATTTGTTACGCAACCTTTTACTGCGTATAAGAAAGCCTTTGGAAAAACATCTGCCCTTTTAAAGCATCAAAATTCAGAACACCACAAGAGTGCAAAAATCTGTTTATCACACAACCAAGATGACATCCGAAGTGCCATCTTCGTCTCTTCCGTATCAGCAAAATCGCACAATATCAGCACATTAAGTTGCTTGTGGTCATTCTTTGTGGGAAACAAAATATTCCTCTCCGAGGACACATAAATGATATCACAAGTGATTCCTCAAATAAAGGTACTTTCCTGGCAATATTACAGCTGTTGGCAAAGCATGATGAGGTCTTGTCTCATCTAAAAACAGCAAAAGAATGCCTTATACAAGTATACCATCAAAACCATTCAGAATGAGGTTATCCAACTCGTAGGTAATCACATCACAGGTAAAATTTTGAAGGGTTTACAAGGGAAGGGTTTTTGTTCCATCATAGCCGATGAGGTAACTGACAAATATGCTAATAATTGTGTCTCAGATTTCTTGATACTAGAGAAAACCCCACCACCATTAATGAGGAATTCCTTGACTTTGCAAATATAGGCAGAACTACTGGGGAAGCGATTGTGAATTGAACTCATTGAAATCCTCTGCTCGCTTGCAATTCCGATTGAGAACATGCGAGGACAAGCATACGATCATGCAGCAGCAATGGCATCGGAAAAACGGCGGTGTCAGGGAGTCTCTAAACCAATCAGCTTTGTATACCCATCGTCGGAGTCATGTATTGAATCTGAGCATTGCTTCAGCCTGCAAATTACCCCTTGTGAGGAATATGATAGATGCCCTTAATTCAGTGTTTATTTTCTTTGACAGTTCCCCTAAAAGACAAGGGATTCTTGAGAATATCATTGATAATGTTGGGTCTGTAGATTTTTCCAGAAAGAAACTAGTTGGACTCTGAAAGACTAGGTGGGTTGAACGTCATATTTGCTTTGATGTGTTCTACACTATGTACAAGTTCGTCATCAAATGTCTGCAGCACATTATCAGTCAAAACCTTGATGGAAGTACCAGTGAAGACTGGTCTTAGGATAGACAAACTAAAGTGAACACAGGTACTTTTGGCCTTCTCTGTGTTGATAACATTTGTGTTTGTAAGGTATGTCCTAGATTCAATAAAACCTTTGACTCTCAAACTTCAGAAAAGAGATATTGACATTTTCACTGCAAGTAAGTTAATCGAGGAATACGTTGGTAGGATCAAAGAAATTCGTACAGCAGTAGATACCGAATTTGATTCTTGCTTTGAAGACGCAAAACAAATTGCAGATGACCTTGATCTGTCGTGGCCATTCCATTTCTGGACTCCCTTCTCAGTGAATTAAATTCGAGGCTTCAGAAAGACGATCTGGTGGCATATTCAATATGCTCTTTGTTGCCTGTCAGTATGACAAATCTTTCACACGAGGAATTGTCCAAACTTGCCTCAGAACTAATATTTTGGGGGAGCGACCTTCCTGGTCTTTCTGTTAAGGACTTAGAGAAAGAACTTGCAGATTGGAAACGTTATTGTGTTATCATGAGCAAAGAAACCTCAGACAAGCTCTGCAATTTGATCTTTCTTTTCAACTTTGTAGATGGGGATGTTTTTCAGAACGTGAAAATTCTTCTGCACATTGGATGTATGTTACTTATCACAACATATGAGGCTGAAAGATCCTTTTCTTGATTAATTCGCATCAAGAGTTACATGCACAGTACTATGCAAGAGGACAGATTAAATGGGCTGGCATTAATGCATCTTCACAATTCATTAGAAAATTTGACCAAAAGAAAATTGTACTATCATTTATCAGGCAAGGGAAACGAAGATTACTTCAGTACAGTCTTTTTAGCTAAATGACTCTTCCTACCTTAAAACATCAATACACAAAAAAGTCGCCTGCGTGATGGAGTGGTTATAAAGGGCGTTTCGTTCCAGAGTTGAAAAATAAAACGGGTGAACATTATATAACGGGTTCGCTTTTCTGAAAAGGTTCGCCCCCCCCCCCTTTGGAAAAAAAATCTGAATACGCCCTGGGTCGTACTGTCTATAGAGGATTTTCCAACCACGGAACAATCGGTGCATTTATTTTTCGTTTCATGATATCTCGCAAATATATCATTTAAGGTGGTAGCGCTTGAAAAAGTTATTACTCTTGTCTTTGTGTCCCTGTGGCGACACCGTCTCAAAATAACCGAGAGCACATGAGGCTGGCCTCTTCCAATGGCCGCCGCCATTTTGTTTTGTATTTATGACAAGGGAACCGATAATGGTGACAGAACGTCAAATTCCGGAAATGTTCCGATTTATTATTTTTTTTCCAAAACCGAAAAAAAATTTTGAGGGTCGGCCCCCAAACATTGGGTCGGTCAGGTAGCAGGAAACAAGACTTACCATGAAAATTTATTCAAGTCTGATGATTAAAAGTTTTAGCACATACCTGAAAGGTGGTACTAAATATGGCTAATGAGAAATTCAGAAAAAGACCGAACATGTGACTCTCATGGGATGTTAACCAGTCCCTACTTCTCTGCACACGCCCAGAAGTAGCTCTTTAGCGCTGGTCACAGATGAAGAATTCGCTCTATAAAATTTTCAAGGCTCAACAACCTTGTGCTGCTGTAAAAATCACTAATTTAACTTTTAGGGTACCCCTTGTTATCCCCTCGCGCAACTAGTTGCGGAGGGGATATAGCATCGCGAATGTGTGCGTGTGTTTGTGTGTTCGTTACACCTTGTGGGCAAGATTGACAGAAAACCTTTGCATTAACCATTCTCAGCGTTTACATACTTGTGTGGCAGTATAAAAGGACGAAGCCTATTCATTTTAAACTTCTTTGTTGAAATATTTCTTAAGATATCGCATTTTTACTGTCTCGAAACCCTGACATTTTATGTACGAGTTGACAATAATCATTTGTGGGCAAGATTTACAGAAAACCTTTGCATTAACCACTCTCAGCGTTTACATACTTGTGTGGCAGTATAAAAGGACGCAGCCTATTCATTTTCAAATTCTATGTTGAAATATTTCTTCAGATATCGCATTTTTACTGTCTCGAAACCCTGACATTTATGTACGAGTTGACAATAATCATTTGTGGGCAAGATTTACAGAAAACCTTTGCATTAACCACTCTCAGCGTTTACATACTTGTGTGACAGTATAAAAAGATCAAGCCTATTCATTTTCAAGTTCTATGTTGAAATATTTCTTCAGATATCGCGTTTCCACTGTCTCGAAACCCTGACATTTATGTACGAGTTGACAATAATCATTTCCGCTAGGGAACCAGTTTAAAAGCCAATTTTAAAGTTTAAAAGGCTTGTCGATTCTGCGGGAAGCAGATTAAAAGCAATTATTTTATTAACCATATTCTTATAGAATTATATATATATATATATATAATTAATATAATTATATACATTACTCAATTTGTCTTATCCCAACGCCAGGTCACTTGTCCGTTTGTGAAGAAATAATCCAAAACTCGTCACGGATTTCCCTTGTCCCTATACTTGTTCTGTTTCCACCTTGACTTGACAAAGCAATAAAATTACCCTGGGCAGTTGGAACCCTACGCCAATCCCCTTGGATGATACTGCTATTTTCAAAATCCTCACAGTCCATACTTCCTGTGGGCATATATATATCCTGGGACTTTGTTCTGAATAAATTATGAAGTGCACATGCTGCCAGTACAATGCCTTCAACTTTTTCAATTTCTAGTGCAATAGGTGTCTGGAAAATTGTAAACCTGTTCGAAAGTATACCAAACACATTTTCTACAATACGACGCGCTCTAGAGAGTCTATAATTAAAGATTTGCTTGGCCGGATCATCAAGTTGTCGTGACGGATAGGGTTTCAGTAAATAGGGTTTCAGGGGGAAAGCCTCATCACCAACAATAATATACGTTACATCATTCCGACGTCCTGGCAGTGGCTTTGGTGGTGGTACAGACATGGTAGAATTTTCCAGGCGTTCGTGAATTGAGCATCTCGCAAAAATACCCCCGTCACTTATTCTTCCATTGCAGCCAATATCTATGTAAATAAAATTATAATCGGCATCAACAACAACCATTAAAACTATACTATAGAACCCTTTGTAATTATAAAAGCGGGATCCGCTCCCCACAGGATTTCTAATGGTAATGTGCTTCCCATCAATTGCCCCTATGTAATTCGGGAAGTTTCATTTCATTTCAAACTCCTTTGCAATACGCTCCCATTCTTCTGGGGTTGATGGGACCTAAAAAGAAATTAGAAAAAATTGACAAATTTGTTTTGTAGGATACCAGCAATATCTCCCAAAGAAATGATGAATAGGATGAGAAAAGTGATGACAAAGAACTGGAAACCACGGCTTCAAAAAAGAAGAAAAGAAACCTTCCCGAGGAAGTTATTGAGAGGGCTGTTTCTGCTTTGTCGAGCATTCAAGAGCGGAAAATAGAGAGTGATGATGAGTTTTTGCAAAACTTATTGCGAATGAGCTCAGAAAAATTAAAGATCTCAGAAAAAAATCTTGTTAAAAATAAAAATTCAACAATTAATTTTTGATGCACAATTCAGCAATGTTGCTTCTTCAAATTTAGCATCAATTCAATGAATCCACTGCATTAATGGCCACAAAATTTGATCAATAAAGAAATAATTGTAATTGATTTGAACTTTTCTTATGTAAGAAGTGTAAGTATTGTTGTTGTTTATTTTTCTTTGGCACAGGGGAGGTATAGATATTTTATTTAAGTAGAACAACAGTTGTTGAATAGCTGTGAAGTCCTTAATTCTTCAAGTTATATCTACTTTCAGCCTATATACATACAACTGTGTACACTTATAAAGAAACACTTACTTTCAAATATCTTTCCTTTAAAACATTATAAATGGCAGTACATGTTTCAGGAATTATTGTAGACAAAGTCTGCTTTGGGATTCTGTACAAGTACTACAGAGATTGATAAGTGTCACGTGCAATATAATATCAAGAGAATTATCATTTCATTTCTTCAAAATACCTTTAGAAAAAAAAATAACAAAGATTCATTCTCTATTAAGTCTAGTTTCCGGCCTACAGACTTAAAAAATTCTAGTATTTTTTTCTCCTTAAAAATGCTTGAATCATCAGACTCATAATCCAATTTACCAATAAATGTTGTTAAGTCAAGACCTGTATATAGGTCCGTGGTTTAGTTAATGATTCTGTAGTATCTGTCATGATATAGGATCACAAAGTGATGTACTAGTATTGACCCGTATGAGTATTAGGCTACGGGAAACTCGAGAGGGTAGGTGCGTTTAACAACTCCTGCACTTTTCATAACGACTTTTAAGGTGAGACGACACGTTCCTAAAAAATATATAATTTTTGCTAGGAATTTTTCATTGAAGTAAAGGTACTTAAACAGGTTTCCTCACCAAAAATTAGGGTACCTTACCAGGCATTTGGACAAGATACCACAGGGTCATATTTCTTATATATCCCTTATACATGTAGGTAATCTATTGAATGGCCTATATCACGATTTTGGGTGTACTTATATCTAAAAACATTTTGAAAACAATGTAGAAATCAGAAGAGAATGGCAAATGTAAATAATTTTTTATACAATACCAAGAGAAACAGGACATATATTTGAGGAACGTGTCGTCTGACCTTAACCAACAACAAAACTTTTACGCAAAGTTTGTATTTTATATTTTGAAAAAAAATGACCATCAGCTTATGAACTACGTGGTGATGACATCTAAAGAAAAACTTCCATTTTAACGGTAATTGTACAAAAATCTTTCTCATAATGGAGACTATTGCTTTGTTAAAATTATTTTATATTTAAAGTTTCAGTTACAGTACAATATCTAGTTTATAAAGGAAAAAACATAAATCAAAATTAATTTCTAAAAATGTGATCAGTTATTTAATTCACATCGTTGATTGCCCAGTCTTGATTAAGACTGATACCTCATTTCTTAAATGGGCATGCCATATTGATGCAAAATGAATCACGCATTTAAACATTATTTAAATAGACCTATCCTCATTTTTTTTCTTTATTTGATCGCCATATTTTATCTCTATATCCCATAATTAATGTGATCAATGTTGAAAAATAAACACAAAAGTCAGGAAACAAGGGATTAAATTGATACATTGTTTAACAATATTGGTATATTTTCCTTAAGAAATGCTGCACTTTTTAATTTAGTGATGGAACATTTTATGACACATATATGTAAAAAAAAATATTTAACCTGTTGCAAGAAACCTTAATGTGATAGAGAGTCTTTCTGCTAGCGGAATGACATCTCTTATGACTGTGTTTCGTCTCTTTATGTGTGGAGTTACTAAATTTAATAACTCCATAAATGAGTCTTCGTCCATGCGGAGGAAGTTTCTGAAGGCACTGGGATCTTCTAAGCTTAGTTCCTGCAAAAGTGCATTATGTGCACCATGAAGAGATCTTGTCTGTATCCAGGGGCGCGTCCAAACTATTCAACCTTTTTTTTTAAGGAGCACGAATGCAGTTGCAAGTAAAACTACTGCTACTGCACCAGTAGCTTCGTCTTCCATTTTGAAAATTTTATGTACTGTTTTGGACTAAAAACACGTGGAATTTATGGTAATGTTGTTGATAATCTTATAAGGTTTGCCTTAGCGTGTGTACAGGACAGCCGTACGGCTTGCAAAACTTAAGTTTTAACACTTATAAGGCAAGCCTTACCGTGTGTACCGGCCCTTAGGGCGGCTTTAGGGCCGGTACACACGGTAAGACTTGCCTTATAAGTCATGGAACTTAAGTTCTAGCCTTACCGTGTATACATCCTTAATTCACGTTTTTTCGAGCCTTACAATTCTGACTTAGGAATAGAACAATGCTCCATTACTTGGCTGACATTTATTTCTTTACCAATGAAAACCACTTACCCAAAGGTCAGTCTATTTTTATAAAACCATACACGTTGGTATATTGAAGTAAACACAAAGTATATTCGAATAAGATAATGAAAATATCCGGAAATACTTCAGTTAACCTCCTCTTCTTTGCTATGAAGTGTGGATACACTTGGTGTTCATGGTAACTCTGATGTGTTGATGATGTGATGACGATGTCGATGATGATTACGACTTAGACGCGGGAATCGCTTGTATTTGGGAACAACGCTGGTCCCAACCACAGTCTAGGACTACAGCACCAGAGGTTTGAAGGACAGTGTTTGGCTGAATTGACTCTCATATTGATGTGGACATTACTACCGTAGTAATAATTCGTTCGGTTTAAATTGAAATCAGTAAATTGAGAACACGTGTTAATACAGCTGTTTAAATATCTTTTGATCATTATATTTTTTTCTCATTGTAAACAAGAAAATATTGATGTAACCATCAATTGTCGCCCGGGAAATATATAAAGTAAACAATGGAAACAATGTAATTAAAATCAGACTTCTTAGATCCGCGCCGTATACACTCTGCGTAAGAAGTCTGATTTTAATTAGATTGCAATGGAAATAACTTCAAATAAGTCTTGATCATCAAACCGCTTCGATATGTGTGAAAAGACGTGCGTCTAATTGATGGAGACGATAGTCGCGAATATTTTGAAAACTTATAGTCGGATAAAAATCAAACAAAAACGATACCATTTAAAACTTGATCAATTCCTCAAGTAAATGTTGGCTGCATAAAATATAAATTGAAATTAGACACATGCATCACCTATATTCAAAAGTGTATAATTTTTCAATTTTAGAATGTAAAACACGAACTGTACATATATAGTACGTTTTTATGCGAGTAAAAGTAAAATTCGTTTTTATGATATAAATGATAAGCAACTTTATATATTAAAAGAGGGGCCTGCAAACCAATTAATTGTTTTTATGATAGTAAATGATCTATTTTTAAAATATCTTATATTTATAAGTAACAACTTCATATATTATATATATGAAAAACATATATATTTTTCCAACAGTATAATTCACTTTATGGAAGTAAATACATTATGCAACAAATATTGCTTTCTCTTGTAATTTATAAAGGGAAAAACATTCTGATTAACAATGTTGAATTAACAACATATTTTTGAAAATGTTTATATATGTGTGTACACGTCATTTTAAAAAAATCTTACGTACAACAAATCCTGTTTAACTGAGAAAGTAAAATTGTGTAATATACATAGCACGTTCTTTGCTTTAGACTATGCCCACCCCTCAAACATGTCCCCATACACCAACACTAATATAACATATTAATGTTAAATATTTTTTATTTAAATACTTCAAACTTTCATATCATATAACCGACCGCCTCCTGGCGGCCGGTAAAAACATATATATTTTTCCAGATTCACTTTATGGAAGTAAATACATTATGTATCTTGTCTGATTAACTCTTTTCAACGTTTAGGCTGCAATAACAGCCCGGTCCTCCGGGCTGCAATAACATTTTTTTGTACGATCATTTGAGTGAGTGTGTGATTTATTAGCTCTACTGGTCAGAGACCAGAAGAGCTTATGCGATAGTAATGCGTCCGTCCGTCTGTCTGTTTGTCTGTAAACAATTTTTCAAAATGCTACTCCTCCTACAGTTTTGGTCTGATTTCAATATAACTTGACACAGACTAAGATACATAATTCTATATATCGGTTTTTGATTTCGATAAACGGATTATAAACAACATTACCATAATTCTGTATATCGGTTTTTGATTTCGGTAAAACGATGTTGGCGTTGTTACTAAATAGGGAAATTTCTGTGAAATTCCTTTCAAAATTCTACTCCTCCTACAATTTTGGTCTGATTTCAATATAACTTGGCACACAAGTAGACTAGATACATAATTATGTGTATCGGTTTTGATTTCGATGATCGGTGTTGCCTGTGAAATTCTTTCAAAATGCTACCCCTCCTACAATTTTGGTCTGATTTCAGTATAACAAGTAGACTACACTAAGATACACAATTCTATATATCGGTTTTTGATTTCGATAAACGGTGTTGGCGTTGTTACTAAAAATAGAAATTTCTATGAAATTCTTTCAAAAATGCTACTCCTCCTACAGTTTTGGTCTGATTTCAATATAACTTAGCACACAAGTAGACTACACTAAGATACATATTCTTTGTATCGGTTTTTGATTTGGATGAACGGTGTTGGCGTTGTTACTAAGAATAGAAATTTCTGTGAAATTCTTTCAAAATGCTATTTCTCCTACAGTTTTGGTCTGATTTCAATATAACTTAGCACACAAGTAAACTACACTAAGATAAATAATTCCGTATATCGGTTTTTGATTTCGATGATCGATGTTGCCGTGGTTACTAAAAATAGAAAATTCTGTGAATTTTTTTCAAAAAATGCTACTCCTCCTACAGTTTTGGTCTGGTTTCAATATAACTTGGCACACAAGTAGATTACACTACGATACAGAATTCTGTATATCGGTTTTTCACTTCGATAACCATTATTGCCGTGGTTACTAAATATAGAAATTTCTGTTAAATACTCTCAAAATGCTACTCCAAATACAGTTTTAGTCTGATTATAATATAATGTGGCATGCAAGTAGACTACACTAAGATCATAAAGTGACTGAATCAAGGATCATTATTCTATTTATTGCTGTTATAAAGTTTCAATTACCAACTGCTTACCAGGTAAATACTTTCTCTTCCTTGCTATTAGTACAAACCAGTAGAGCTTAAGTCTCTACAGAGACTTCTGGTTAGTTTATTTGTCTTTTCTTTCTTTCTTTATTATTTTTTTTTTTTTTTGGTAATAATTTTTTTTTTCTCTTTGAAGAAATTCCTGTTTTTGATTTAAAAAGGAAAGCTTAGGTCATTCCACGTTACAGCTGCAATGCTTCACTATTTTCAGAGGTTCAACATCGGCAAATTCTAAGCTTCAGAAAAAATTTCTTTACGTTTGGCACTTGGATGGAAATGATAACATATATCCAATAGCAGATCAGGAAAAGTCTTGATACCTGCTAGGGCACAAAGATTTGCATGGTGACAAACACATCCTAAGTCATGGACCTCTGTATTTTACTTTCGAATTCGAGAAAGAACACTTGAATGTATTTTTCAACCATAACATTAGCATCGTCAGACATGCTGCCTATGCAGTTATTCCTTGGAATTTGTCGTTCTTTGAATAAAGTGTTGATGCAGTTCAAAAGATAAACTGCGGCACTGAAGTTATACATGTATATTTGTATCCTAAAAATCATTGTAGCAATGGAGACTATATTCATATCATACAGCCTGACTAAAATGACCATGCATTTATTATCTCCTTTGTCATTTAATTCATCAATCATAAAACAAAACTTTTCAGTCTGACATAGCTTGGTGTCTGGTCATGGTAGAAAGGGGTGGTTGCATTATACAATTATGGACTATTTAGAAGGGAGACATCATCAATTATCGGGTCTGAGTAGGGTTGTCACCCGAGGGCGCTTGCGCCCCAGAGTGACAACCCTACTCAGACCTGATAATTGGTGATGTCTCCCTTCTTTACAGTCCCTAATGGTTTTATTATCCTGAAGAATCTAAATTATCAATTAGATAGAGTAGAAAATAGTAATTAATCAAACCTCTTACGTTGTCCAACTCTGCTCCGATCCCATACTTTCAAAATATGAAAACAGACAACTTTGACGTCATCGTTAGAATTTATTGTTTACCGATCCCGCATATTTACATTTATAAATATTTATAAATAGAGTTATCTCGCTTAAACCACTGTAATTTCATTCAAAGGTCGACAACACACTTTGTAACCCTGCATGCTCGCTTACGGTATCTCATTGTCATCTGAATGGTGACAACAGGTATCACCCTGCGCGTGAGGGAGACGTCACGAATTGTCACACCTCACGTGACGTGCTCTAAACTAATCAGATTGACTGTAAAATTCTGAATATTAATAATACCTGTAGAGCAAATGAGAGGTTTTGTCCTTTTACATCTCAAGTTTTGTGCAGTCACAGAATCAGAAAACATTCTTTTAACAAGATCTGTAAAGTGGTCTGCGACAAGAAATGGTATATTATGTTCAGCAATAAAGTTAGTAAATAAAACTTCAGCTTTTGTTACATCACTTTCTTTCTTTGAAACACATCTGAAATCTTTCTGTTAATCTGTACTGTCCCTGTTGCTCTACCATGTTTTTCATTCTTTTGTTTCATATCATGTCTTCCTCCTTGAAAATCATGCGGAAAACATCTGTACCTATACGTTGAAGAATCCAATAATGGCTTTTTAAAGAGAGGTACAGAGAGCGCCGGTTGTTATTGGCGTCGATGTTCTTGTAGGGCTGTCTTAAATCCCTCTAGTTTTGGCATGCACGACAGAGTCTGGTAGATGGTTCCAGTGTATACATGTGTCGACAAAAAATGAGTGTTGTTATTGTGTTCTGCTGGGGGGATTAAAACTAAACTTTCACTGTTGTTACACTCGTGTTTTTGGAATATATTTGTTGTATGATGGTCCTTGTATTGTCTTGCTTTGATCTAGCATTTTGGTTTGGTTCTATTCTCTTTGATTTCTGTGACGTACCCACAGGGGCCTGTAACATACTGTATTTGATTTTACGTAATCACTATATGTATACAAAAAGAGAAAGGGAAACAACGTCAGCTCGAATTTACACAGGGTCGATCTCAGAAATGACTCGTGTTTTCAGTAAAATACCTTGCAGTTAGTTAAATAACGTCTGGGATCATTCAGTAATAATCACTCTTTAATAAACATACCATCGCGGTCATTTAAGAATCGTGTAAGTCGTGTTTTGCAGATCCGATATCCTTTCATACAAGTGATGTAGTTTAAGTCGTCCACTAAATTCGCTAAACATAGCTCCAATGTTTAACGCGAGATGTGATTGGTCAATGGTGCTTTTCTAGAACAGATCAGACCAATCACGCTACGCCTTTTACCAATCATGGGTTTTTCCAAAATGTCGTCTGTTCTAGGCTCGAGCCTCTCCGTGAACGAAAAAAGTTACCGTATTTATTCAAATCGGAGATGTTGTATCTTTTAATTGCAATTAACAAAAGAAAAAGATGATTTTCGTGAACGTTGGATCTTTACTTTGTGTTTTCCATCTGCGGAAAGACTTCAAAACTGGAGAATATGTGCGAATTTTGCCTCGTTTTAGTGGACGACTTAAAGTACGTCGACTCGCACAACGGGATATCGAGTTAGTATTACCCAACTTAAACGCTATAAAAAGTAACGAGGTTTCTGTTTTATGAAAGAATATTTATTGTAGTATGATTTCTAGTTATAATTTAATTGGTTACATTCTTTTTAGCTCTACTGGTCAGAGACCAGAAGAGCTTATGCGATAGTAATGCGTCCGTCGTCCGTCCGTCTGTCTGTCTAGCTGTCTGTAAACAATTTTTCAAAATGCTACTCCTCCTACAGTTTTAGTCCGATTTCAATACAACTTGGCACACCAGAAGTCTCTGTCGAGACTGTAGCTCTACTGGTTTGTACTTATAACAAAGGATGAGAAAAGAAGCCATTGCCATCAGACCAAAACTGTAGGATGACTAGCGTTTTAAAGGAATTTCAAAGAAAATTCAATTTTGAGTAACCATGGCAACATCGTTCATCGAAAGTAAAATCCAATGCACTATTTTATATATCTTAGTATAGTCTACTTGTGTGCCAAGTAATATTGAAATCAAATCAAAACTGTAGGAGGAGTAGCGTTTTAAAGAAATTTCAAAGAAAATTCTATTTTCAGCACCATGGCAAACCGTTCATCAAAATAAAAAACAAATGCACTATTTTATGTATCTTAGTGTAGTCTACTCCAAAACTGTAAAAGGAGGAGCATTTTAAAGGAATTTCAAAGAAAATTCTATTTTTAGTGGCAACACCGTTTGGCACCATTTAATTATTTAGATTTTAATATTGAAATCAAATCAAAACTGTAGGAGGAGTAGCATTTTAAAGGAATTTCAAAGAAAATTCTATTATTAGTAACCATGGCAACACTGTTCATCGAAATCAAAAACCAATGCACTATTTAATGTATCTTAGTATAGTCTACTTGTGTGCCAAGTAATATTGAAATCAAATCAAAACTGTGAGTAGCATTTTAAAGGAATTTCAAAGAAAATTCTATTTTTAGTAACCATGGCAACACCTTCATCGAAATCAAAAACCGATGCACTATTTTATGTATCTTAGTGTAGTCTACTTGTGTGCCAAGTAATATGGAAATCAAATCAAAACTGTAGGAGGAGTAGCGTTTTAAAGAAATTTCAAAGAAAATTCTATTTTTAGTAACCATGGCAACACCCTTCATCGAAATCAAAAACCGATGCACTATTTTATGTATCTGAAAGTCTACTTGTGTGCCAAGTAATTTCAAAACTGTAGGAGGAGTAGCGTTTTCCTCCAAAGAAAATTCTATTTTTAGTAACCATAGCAATTTCGAAAATATAACTTGGCACACAAGTTATATTGACCAAAACTGTAGGACAGTAGCGTTTTGAAAAATTGTTTACAGACGGACAGACAGACAACGGACGGACGACATATCGCATAAGCTCTTGTTCTAAGATACATAATTCTGTGCATTGGTTTTTGATTTCGATGAATGGTGTTGCCATGGTTACTAAAAATAGAAATTTCTGTGAAATGCTTTCAAAATGCTACTCCTCCTACAGTTTTGGTCCGATTTCAATATAACTTGGCACACAAGTAGACTATACTAAGATACATAATATGAACGGTGTTGCCGATGTTACTAAAAATAATTCTGTGAAATGCTTTCAAAATGCTATCGGATTTTATTTTGAAACATAATTCTGTGCATCGGTTTTTGATGAACGGTGTTGCTGTTGTTACTAAAAATAGAAATTTCTATGAAATGCTTTCAAAATGCTACTCCTCCTACAGTTTTGGTCCGATTTCAATATAACTTGGCACACAAGTAGACTACACTAAGATACATAATTCTGTGCATCGGTTTTATTTTGATCAGCAGCAAGGATCATTTCTATATTTATTGCTGTATAAACTAGTAGAGCTACAGTCTCGACAGAGACTTCTGGTTTCTATGAAATACGAAATATTTCCGAGATCGACCCTGTGTAAATTCGGGCTGCCGTTGTTTCCCTTTCCTTTTTTGTATATATATAGTGATTACGTAAAATCAGAAATAGTATGTTACCGGCCCCTGTGGACGTACCCTCTTTGTTTTTTCCTCCACCGGAGAAACCATAGTCGAACAATGACATCGTCTATGTGAACAAATTGATGGTTGTGGTAAGTTGGTTTTTATTAATACTGTGAAATCACAAATTTTCGTGGGGGTTTAATTTTCGTTGTTTTCGAGGTATTAAGAGATCCACGAATTCATGTCTTCCACAAAATGTAAAATTTTAAATACATAACTACTCAACAATTCTTCATCCAAGAGTTTTTACTCAAACCACGAAAATTTGACCCCACGAAAATATGTGATTTAAGAGTATTCAATTATATATATATTTTTTTAAACAAAATTATTCTAAGTAATTTCATATCGAATTCAAAATTTATATCAAAAGAGAGATGGGTTTTATTTTATCGATTTAAAAGACCTGAAATCATACAACGCAGATGTGACGTAAACATGTAGCTGCAGCAGGAAGAATAACTCCTATATACAAGATACAAGATTTTATTAATCCAATTTGGGCCCCCGGAGGAGCAAAAAGATTTACAAATAGGAGGAGGAGGATCCAAATGATAGAACAAGCATGATGATGATATTACAAATAAAGAGCAATTGGTAAAAAAAAAATATGTAAGTAGAGTTAAGTATGTTATAAACAGAAAGTCTAAATAGCTAAAATTTTGTTCGAAATAATGATAAATGTAAAATAACACTAGTGATATAAAACAAAATCCTAAAAACTATTTTGATGGTGTTAAAGAAGAAGTAGATTTTCCCTTCATTTTCCTTTTCAGGAACTTTTATATCGTGAATAATTTTCATCGTGATCGATATCGAAAAATGAAACGGGATATCGGTAAAACAAATAAAACCAACTGTTTAGAAATGTGCTCATGGATATTTTTACACGACCAATCGGGCTACCTTGACTCGATAAACACTATACCGGACTGAACTTTTACTAGTCAGAGTCGGTCGGACGTGCCTTAATGTTGAGCCCTGTAAAATAAAACGTATACTTGCAAGCAAGAATTTTGTTTTGGTCACAACTTGGGTACAGTTTGACAGATCATAGTAACAAAGAGAAAATGCACTTCCACTTTATATAACCAGTTTTGCACCTCTTCCCAATGGAACCACTGACCCTGGGGCCACATATTTCAAAATTTTGCAAATTTTATCATAAAATGATTGATTAATACCAAAGAGCAGATTTCAAAGCATTAATTTATTTTCAGACTATGTAACCCCCCCCCCCCCCGCCCGAAGGGGGGGGGGGCATAAAAATAACCATTTTGCTAGATGCATCTTTCTTCATCATAAATAGATATATACTTGGATCATTGGCATAAAACCCAGGAGCAAAGGAAAAGATTTTCCTAGAATTAATGTATTTTCACTATATAATCAATTGAGCCCCACCCTAACACCCAAACCCCTGACCCTACGGCCATAAAATTCAAAATTTTAGAAGAGGCACTCTTGCTCATCTTAACGATGTGCTTAGCTAGCTTATTTAATACCCAGAAGCAGAGAAAAGATTTTCAAAGAATAAATGCATTTTTACTATATAATCAATAGAGCCCCATCCTAACACCAGAACCCCTGACCCTGGGGTCATAAAATTCACAATTTTGGAAGAGGCACTCTTTCTCATCATAACGATGTACTTAGTTAGTTTATTTAATACCCAGAAGCAGAGAAGAAGATTTTCAAAGAATAAATGCATTTTCACTATAAAACCAATAGAACCCCGCCTTAACACCAGAACCCCTGGCCCTGGGGCCATAAAATCATAATTTTGGAAGAGGCACTCTTGCTCATCATAACTGTGTACTTAGTTTTAATACCCGGGAGCAGAGTAGATTTTCAAAGAGATAATGTATTTTCACTATATAATCTATATAGCCCCGCCCTAGCACTAGAACCCCTGACCCTGGGGCCATAAAATTCACAATTTTGGAAGAGGCACTCTTGTTCATCATAACTATGTGCTTAGTTAGTTTATTTAATACCCAGAAGCAGAGAAGAAGATTTTCAAAGAATAAATGCATTTTCACTATATAATCAATAGAGCCCCGCCCTAACACAAGAACCTCTGACCCTGGGGTCCTAAAATTCACAATTTTGGAAGAGACAGTCTTGCTCATCATAATAGTTTATTTAATACCCAGAAGCAGAGAAGAAAATTTTCGAAGAATAAATGCATTTTCACTATATAATCAATAGAGCCCCGCCCTAACACCCAAACACCTGACCCTGGGGCCATAAAATTCACAATTTTGGAAGAGGCACTCTTGTTCATCATAACTATGTACTTACATAGTTTATTTAATACCCAGGAGCAGAGAAGAAGAATTTTAAAGAAATAATGCATTTTTTCACTATATAATCTATGTAGTCCCGCCCTAGCACTAGAACCCCTGACCCTGGGGCCATGAATTTCACAATTTTGGTAGAGGACTCAATGCGCAATACATTCATGCCACCAGTTTGCCTGCTTGATGTCCAGGAGTAAAGAAGAAGATTTTTAAAGATTGCAATAATTTTAGTGGTTTTGGCCCCTAACCCCCAGGCCCCATGGGGGCAGGGACCATGAAATTCACAATTTATGTTTCCCTTCACCCAAAGATGCTGTATACCAAATTTGGTTGAAAGTGGTTCAGCGGTTTCAGAGAAGTTGAAAATGTTCAAATGTTAACGGACGATGGACGACGACGGACGAAAACGGATAGCAATAGGTCAACTGAGTTTACTCAGGTGACCTAAAGAGGGAACAAATGCAGATATTAGAGGCAATCGGCAAGAAAATAGACTGCATAGCTGCTCTTCCAACCGGCTACGGAAAGTCTCTTCCGTTCCAAAATGCCATTTCTGAAAATACGATTTTTACATAGCTATGATGCAGACGAAAAAAATCGTTGTGTGTTGTTGCCAAATCGCTTTGATGCAGTACCAAGTGACGGGACATTAAAACAAAATTCAAGGGTGTTTTATGATTTAAAGTCAAATATTGTACGGTTGTACAACTTACTAAATTACAAACTGCTTAGGAGCACTAAATAACCTAAACTTTTAATACGTTGGAATGATTCTTGATCGATCTAGAATGGGGATGTCCGGACCCCCTCCCCTTTCAAAGTTGTTACTTGTGCATAGTATTAAAGCTAGCGAAAATAGCCATTCCCAAATCCTTCCCAAACAAACCCATCTCTAGCTATTCCCTACCCTGGTAAAATTTCGTAATCGGCGCATGAATTTGACATTTCTAGATAAATAATTCAAATAGATGAGATTCAACAATTTAATTTGGAATGTAGATGTATTAACTTAGAAATTTAAAGTACTACATGACCATCATATCGTAACAGATTGTATGATGTGTAGACCTACAATATTTAAATATAGGCGATGAAGAGACAGAATGTTTCATTTCCAGTGGAAAATTGATTATTTGTTTGCTTCTTCTTAAAGATAAGTTGGTGATAAATTCTTCAGAACAGTTCTCCAGAATTCTAAAGTGTCAAATGTTGTCATTGATGAATTCCATACAATCTCAGCTTGGTAAGATAATACAAGTAACACAGAAATAAGTTTAGAAATAGAAAAAAATCTTCTTGCTTAATTTACCCGCTTTTCGTGTCCATGCATCAAAATCTTAGTTTATTGCTGAGTTTATATACAGAGGATAGGCCTTTCAACTGCCGCTAGGGTTTGCTGTTATGAACGATAACTCGTTCCTGAATCTTGTTTAGAGCAGGTCCTAGGTATCGAACTGTTTATAGACAGGTCAGTTTTTTAGCATTTCCGAAGTGTTCCTCTGCTGTCAGTAGAATCCAGTGGTTTTAAAATTTAGCACTAATGTTAAACTTATTTACTATATAGTTGCAGACACCGTTAAATTACATATAAGTAAATTTTTAATTAAAATAAAAAGTGAAGTCTACCCTCTTTCGTAGTTTTAACCTAATTTCATTTTTGTACTCAGTCTTTCTTCTTCGTGCTTAGTAACACAGGTAAGATAATTAATTGCTGCATTTACTCGTAAAAATATATATGTTCATATAGGAAGCGCAAAAGCGCGAAAACAAAAAACATGACATTATATTTTCTTATTCATAACAATCGTCAAAGAGAGTTAAAAATGTTGAATATAGTCTGCTCCCCATTCATTTGACCCTGTTATTTCAGGTAGAGTGAAGACATTCTCCTTCTTTTGATCAATACTTTTGTGTACAAAACAATGTAAGGAACCGGTTACCCTTTTGTGTACGTATCAATACCAATGCTGAAGCAGCCTATATGGTATTCCTATAAACGATAACTCATAAATCGGCACTTAGTTGGTCAGTTTTCACACCTGAGTTACTTGTCCTTAAAACACAACATCGAAGTTGTCACTTACAAATAATTAAATTTTTTAATGATTTAATTAGAGACGTGCATAAGTTATTTTCTTTTTTGATAATTTCATGTACCTATAAATCAATCTCTGAAATGTTTTATAACATGTGCAACTTGAAAAATTAGTTGAAAGGCCTACAGAGGAGATGAAAACAACGGAAAAGAAGCCTTCCAAAGATGATTCCAACATGTTGGAGAGATTCGTTCTTTGTTTTCATGCGTATCAATAGTGGCATTGAGTGCTACGTGAACAAAGAGGATTTCTAAATAAAAGTAATGAAAATTTCCACTATAGTCTAGGATGCAGTTCAAATATTTTCTTCACTATATAAACAAAATATTCAGCAGGTTGTTGTAAAAATCTCTAATACTCTTGAGACTGCTACATGTATGCCATGGCTTATAGGAATCCTTCGCAGAGTCAACTGCTTCTAAAAGCACTTGTAATGATGAACAAGACTGCTGTTGACCAACTCACCCTTTTATTAAGAAATGCGCATTTTATTGCAAAATCGGGTAGACCGTACACAGACTATGCAACGCTCTGTTTGATAGATCAAGCCAAAGGTCTGCAGATTGGCAATACATATTTAACAGAGAAGTATTGTCAGAAGTTTGTTTCATATATGTACGTAGAGAGCTACAGAAAAGGCACATGGAAAGTAATTTATTGATACTTCCTCTAAGGAAACATAGATTGTCTACGTCAAAGCATCTGTGAACTGTGTCATAATGATATTATATATATATACTAAAATTATGTTAATAAATATCTTCATGAATTGATAAATAAATACAAGTTTACTTTCTACAGGTGTGAACATACTTTGCTAGGTTAAAGCATGCAAGTAAAGCAGATGCCGAAGGAATTTCCAGAGCTATTTCCGGCTTGATGGATGAAAGATTTGGATCCCTTTGGCGTTTCAAGGTTGCTGCCATGGGTACTGATGGAGCCTCAGTTATGGTGGGCAAGAAAGGAAGTGTGGTTAGGATGATCAGTGACATGACAGAACGTTTTTTTTCTGCAATTTTTCGATATGTCATATCGAATAAAAATTTATACTAAACTATTATATGATGTATATTCATGAATCCTACACATCCTTAGAACTGGTACGTGTCCATAAGATGGTCTATAAAATACATACTAACTAGACTAAAATCCTGAGGATCCATTTGAACGTTTCGTGCAATTTTTTTTATATGAGAAAAAGATATTGTCTTCAAATGGGCAGAAGGGGAACAAAGACTGCTAGAATGTATATAGACAACCAGAAGTCTCTGTCGAGACTGAAGCTCTACTGGTTTGTACTTATAGCAAAGGAAGAGAAAAGTACTTAAGCAGTTGGGAATTGAAACTTTACAACAGCAATAAAAAGAATAATGATCCTTGATACAAGTCTCTTTATGTTCTAAGTGTAGTCAAGTTATACTGAAATCAAACCAAAACTATTGGAGGAGTAGCATTTTGAAAGAATTTCACAGAAATTCCTATTTTTAGTAACCACAGCAACACCATTCATTGAAATCAAAAACCTATACACAGAATTATGTATCTTAGTGTAGTCTACTTGTGTGCCAAGTTATAATGAAATCAGACCAAAACTGTAGGAGGAGTAGCATTTTGAGAGAATTTCATAGAAATTTCTATTTTTAGTAACCATGGCAACACCATTCATCGAAATCAAAAACCAATAAATAGAATTATGTATCTTAGTGCAGTCTACTTGTGTGCCAAGTTATATTGAAATCAGACCAAAACTGTAGGAGGAGTAGCATTTTGAAACAATTTTACAGAAATTTCTATTTTTAGTTACCACGGCAACACCGTTCATCGAAATCAAAAACCGATGCATAGAAATTTGTATCTTAAAATAGTCTACCTAAGTGCCAAGTTATATTGAAGTCAGACCAAATATAGGAGTAGTAGCATTTTGAAAAATTGTTTACAGACAGACAGACGGACGGACGCCGGACGCATTACTATCGCATAAGCTCTTCTGGTCTCAGACCAGTAGAGCTAAAAATAACTAGTTTTGACATTCAGATTAGGCAAGCAGTGGCAAATCCAGGAATCTTATAGGTAGGGGGCAGTTTGGGGTCGTGGTAGGCACCCTTGCTCATCATTAATGTTTGATTAATACCATCAAAAAGCAGATTTCAAAGCATTAATTCATTTTCAATATATAATCATCCAAGCCCCGCCTAGGCACCCCTGCTCAAGGTCCTTGAAATTCACAATTCTGGAAGAAGTACCCTTAACTTGCTCTGACATAATACATTGTAGGTATGTACTTAGATCATCAGTATAATACCCAGTAACAAGAGATTTCTAAGAATTGATGCATTTTCACTATATACTCAATACAGCCCCACCCTAACACCGGAACCCCTGATCAAGGAGCCATGAAATTAACAATATTTGAAAAGACACCCTTCTTTATCATACCGATGTACAGAGTTCATTGCTTTAATACCCAGGAGCAAAGAAGATTTTCAAAGAAAGAATGCATTTTCACCCTAACAATGGAACTCCTGACCTAGGAGCCATGAAAATTGCAATTTTGGTAGAGGCAACCTTCTTCATCATGACAATGTACACAGTTAATCAGCTTAATACCCAGGATTAGAGAAGATTTTCAAAGAATTAATATCACGGTATAATCATTACAGTTCCGCCCTAACACCCGACCAAGGAGCCATGAAATTTACAATATTGAAAAAGGCAACCTTCCTCATCATGACTATGTACATAGTTCATCGGCTTAATACCCAGGAGCAGAGAAGATTTTCCAAGAATTTATGCATTTTCACTGAATAATCATTCAAGCTCCGCCCTAACACCAAAACCCCTGACCCAGGGGCCATGAAATTCATAATTTGGTAGACGAAACCTTCATCATTATAACAATTCATTTAGTTTGTTTTCATGATACCCAGGAGCAGAGGAGATTTTCAAAGAATTAATGCATTTTCACTATGCATTCATCAGAGCCCCGCCCTAATACCAGAACCCCTGACACTGGGGTAATGAATCTCACATATTTGGTAGAGGGCTCAATGCCAACAGTTCGGCTGCTTGATGTCCAGGTGTAAAGAAGAATATTTTTAAAGATTGCATTAATTTTAGTGGTTTTGTCACACCCCTCTGGTCCAAGGGGGGCAGGGTCCATAAAATTTACAATTTTTGCTTTTCTTGAACCATAGATGCTATATGCCAAAAGTGGTTGCGTGGTTTCAGAGAAGAAGCTGAAAATGTTTAAATGTTAACACGCCTGACTTACGACGACGGATAGCAATAGGTCACCTGAATTTACAAATAAAAGTTTCTCAGTTGATATGGATTTGAGTCCTTGTATTTGTTCCTTGCTGAAGTTTTGCACGGCTGCCGTATATCCAAAGTATACGTTGACGAACTACTTCATCCACGTCTGCACAATCTCGGCATCCCCATTAAAGCAATGAAGATAGATCTTCTGATTTGGTTGGCAAACAGATTTCATGATTTTCAGGGCTCGAGAATGTACATCCATACCAATACGATCATCTTTGGGGCCACGACGTTGGAGAATCACCGGCTTGGAAGGCATGCATATTCCAAGAACTTTTCGGAAGGTTTCATTTTGTCGACGCTATAACTTCGGTGGAATAGGTCGTATCCAAACGTATCTAGCCCAATTTCTCTAATTGCAGATACTTCAAGCAAATGTGCAGCTCTCTGAAGGAATAGGAATCTATCAACCGTCGGGTCACTGATTATGTTTTTGGTGCACGCCATAAGCTATCTCCCAATTACCCACAGAAATTTTCTTGTGGGTATGACTGAAGTTCAGTGTAGACGATAACACCACCAACAAGCTGAACAGGCAGGTTTGGATGACCTGTTGATTTAGAGTGTATTATATGTTCCACTGTCTTAACTTGCCTTAATCAACGGTTTAAGAGATTGATACTTCTTTTTCAAAACCACTGACTCCATACTTTTCTTCTCCAAAAAGAAATAGCAGATGTTTCTGATAAATGTGTCTTAGTTTTTTTGTCCGTGGATTTAGAGGTTGGGAATGGACAGAGAGGCATAGATTCAGATGCAGTGGTAGGAACTTCTTTTATAGCTTGACCACTTGATTTTATAGTTACATTGTTCAGAAACCTTAGTTTTCATCTCTGAGCATGGATCTCCAGAACTAGGCACCTCATTTGATTGAGTATCGACTAAGGAAACAGCCAAACACTCTGATTGTACTTCTGCAGCATTTTTTCTGAGCACTGGTATTGAAGGATCTCTTTCCAGTCGTACACAAATCGCAGAGTCCACTGTACATGTAACTGATAATCACTGTCGTTTCAAGTTCTCCCTTTCTTGTCTCCAATCTCGTTTTGAACCTTTATCATGCTCCATTTCTCTTGTTTTTCCTTGATCAGAAATATTCACTATACAACATAAAATTATTTAAGAACCATCACAACAATTCTTGGCTGATATGTTCCGAAGTCACATATAAAAAAAAGAACACAACTATATACAAGTCTTATCAGATTTATCAGATCTTGGACACAAATAAATATCAATGTTGCTTTAGCCTAATCAATTTATACAGACCAATTCTTACATTCATCGCACTGGCATACACAGTACTGATCTGAATTGGTTGTAGATGCCAAGCTACGCAAGGCATGTTCATCAGACACTGCACTTTTCTGCATGTTAATAACCCAGGTAGGCAATTCGTGATCATTGCACAATTTAAATCTATCATGAATAATTGTGACAAGCTTCTACCTAAGTTTAATTTTATAAACATAGTCATGCAGACAACTCGCGATTGATGACAACAGGTCATTTCCACGTAGGACCTAGCTAACAACCACACCTTATGTCTTCCGTGTCAAAAACATACACTGCATAGCCTATCTTGTATGCGTGTGCAAATGTTTTCAAGTCATAATCCCTTTTCATTAATGCTTGAGTTGATTTCAAGTCTGATCTTGCAATTTCATGAACTGATTGCATCTTTTTCAATAAAATCATTAGATATTGCTCTGTATTGTTGTTATTTTCTGCCTCTGGACAAGGAAACATCAAATGTACTGGCATACTTACTTCTCTCCCTAATAAAGCATGTTAGCTGTAAAACCTGGACTTCTGTTCTTGACTGATCCTAATGCACTTGCTAATTATGGTACATATTCATCCCATCGAGTTGGAGTGCGGCTTACGAAACAGCGCAAAGCATCCCATTAGGGTTGTATCTTTCTACTTGCCCGTTTTCTGATGGTCTATCTGCCGTCGTGTTCACGAACAATTAGTTACCAAAATATCACGCACCAGTTCATGAAAAGAGCCGCAGCGCCAAATTATAGTAGATTTATTTTACTATAAAGAAGAGAAAATATATAATATTACCAATATTTAGACAAAACACAATGGCAAAACATGAAGTAAAACAACGTGTAACTGTATGGCCGTCACTTGGTACCACAATCTATTCTAATTTCTAGTATACCGATGCTGATGTACAAATAAGATTTTTTCGTTACTACTTATACTACACTTTATGACAGACAGACTGTGTGTCTGACATATAAACAGGGTATAGTAGTATGCATATGTACATAAACTAAAAACATTGATTTTGTGCACGTTTTGTTAGTAAATATCGAATCTGTGCATTTGTGTTCAAACGTACTGCATGCTTCCGTTCATTTTAAATATTCGGCTATTTTGTATATTAGCAAAGATATATTTGATGTATTTCATTATGAAATAAATCCCTAAAATAAAACTTTTGTGTAAAATGCTGCTATGAAAAAATGTTACAGATCTATAAAAAAAAATATCACTTATTGAAGGAAAATTTGTTCTTAATTCTTTACTTACTCGATCTCCCTTGTCTTTGGAATAGCAATACATTTGAATGACATGGAAATCTACTCAAATTAAGCAATGAAATGAAATATATATATATATTATATATATAATAAAACTGTAGATAGATGCCATCCATAAGTTCAAATAACAAATAGCCTTAGGTACATTGCCAATTCGTACAATCCTCAAATCTCTTCATTTCAAAAATCCATCAAGTAAATTTTTCCCAGAGCGCACTGAAATGTCGGGCTCCGAAACACTATGTTGCTTGTGAAGATTTGCCTGCAATAAGTATAATTCATAAAAAACGTTGAAATTCACAACTTTAGAATTATTCGTAAGGGACAATGTAATTCACGAAAACTTTGAAACATGTTTTTTAGCTGTACAATTTTACTTACGTTTCTATGCAAAGTTTTGCTTATGTCTTGAAAACTAGGTCGTTTTTCTTGATCGTGTGCCCAGCACTTGCGTATAAGAGTCTGAAAAATGTTTTAATTTACACATAAGATATCACATGCCGTTGACCATATGTACGAAAATATTTTTCAAATGCATGTTCAATGACAAGTATAATGGAAAAGCTTTTAAATCAAGAGCTATATTCATTTTAATTTTTTTTAGCTCACCTGAGCCAAATGCTCAAGTGATCTTTTCTGATCAAAATTTGTCCGTTGTCTGTCGTCGTTGTCGTAAACTTTTCACATTTTCATCTTCTTCTCAAGAATCACTGGGCCAATTTCAACCAAACTTGCCAGAAAGTATCCTTGGGTGAAGGGGATTCAAGTTTGTTCAAATGAAGGGTCAAGCCCTCTTCCAAGGGGAGATAATTATGAATTAATGAAATATTAATGGCATCTTTTAAAAATCTTCTCAAGAACCATTCGGCCAGGGAAAGATGAAACTCATGTGGAAGCATCCTGGGGTAGTGTAGATTCAAGTTTGTTCAAATCATGACCCCCGGGGGTAGGACGGGGCCACAATGGCTGATTCAAGTTTTACATGTGAATATATAGGAAAATTATTTTAAAATCTTTTTCTCCGAAAATTCTGGGCCAGGAAAGATGAAACTCATGTGGAAGCATCCTGGGATTGTGGCTGATCAAAGTTTTACATAGGAATATATATAGGATTTTTCAAAAAAAAATCTACAGAACCATTGGCCAGGAAGATGAAACTCATGTACAAGCAGCCTCAGGTAGTGTAGATTTAAGTTTGTTCAAATCATGAAACCCAGGGGTAGGGCGGTGCCATAATGGTTGATCAAAGTTTTACATAGGAATATGTATGGTTTTTAAAAATATCTTTTCTCCAGAACCTTTGGGCCAGGAAAGATGAAACTCATGAGCAAGCAGTCTCAGGTAATGTAGATTTAAGTTTGTTCAAATCATGACCCCTAGGGGTAGGGCAGGGCCACAATGGTTGATCCAAGTTTTACATAGGAATATATAGGATTTTTGTAAAAAAAAAATTAAATTTTCTCCAGAACCATTGGGCCAGGAAAGATGAAACTCATGAGCAAGCAGTCTCAGGTAGTGTAGATTTAAGTTTGTTCAAATCATGAACCCCGGGGGAAGAGCGGGGTCACAATGGTAGTTCAAAGTTTTACTTAGGAATATATAGGAAAAATCTTTTTCTCCAGAACCATTGGGCCAGGAAAGATGAAACTCATGTGGAAGCATCCTCAGGTAGTGTAGATTCAAGGTTCAAATTATGACCGTCGAGGGTAGGGTGGGGCCACGATGGCTGATCAAAGTTTTACATAGGAATACGGAGAAAAAATCTTTTAATAAAATCTTCTCAGAATCAGCAAAGCCATGATTGATGATATTAATATGGAGACATCCTCGGTTAGAGTAAATTCAAATTTTGATCATACCATGACCCCTAGGGGTAGGAAGGGCCATAATGGGCAATTAAAGCTTTACATAGAAATACATGGGAAAAATCTTTTCAAGAGCAGCATGATTGGTGATATTTATATGGAAGCATCCTCAGGTAGTGTAGTTTTAAGATTGTTCAAATAAGAATTCTTGGGGGTAAGGTGAGGACACAAAGTGGGATCAAATTTTACATAGGAATATATGCTAAAATATCTAAAAATTTTCTGGAGAACACAAAATCCATGATAAGTAATGGAAGCATCCTCAGGCGGTTTAGATTCAGGAATTGTTCAAATTATGACCGTTGGGGTTAGGGTGTGGCAACAATGAAGGATTTAAGTTTTGCATAAGAATATAGAGGAAAAAATCTTCTCCAAAACAGAAAAGTTTTGTATAGTCAAATTGACATGTACGCATCTGCAAGTAGTGAAGAATTAAATTTATTCAAATAATGTCCAACTGTGCATCTTTTCAAGCATGGCAAAGTTATAATTATATGCTTTATTAATATAGTTACATTCTCAAGTAATAGAAAATTCAAATCCCCCTCCTCCAACAAGTGACCTTTTCAATACTGAGCTGATTTGTTTTTTTCACAAGCCCATCTGCTCAGGTGAGCGATGTGACCCATGGGCCTCTTGTTTTTAAGTATCAGCACCCTGATGAGCTGGTTATTTAGTGAATTAATGCGTTCCTACCCTGGGTTATTCAACGATGATTGGAAAGTTCATCTTCGCAGAATGTGCTTTTTAGTTCACAACCAAGTTAAATTAGGCAAAACGAATATTCGGCATTATAAATAAAGTTCAATTTTGCAAAATGAGCGTAATACACATAAAATGTAAAGACAATCCTTATAGAAATCAATTCAGCAATTATGGCTAAAAATTTGTATGAAAATCGTCAGTCGTTTAATTGTTTGACATAATTTTCATAATCAAATTAATTGACTATAACATTCACTAGATTTCTCAAAATTGATTATGTGTCAATGAATACATTTAAAATTTTGCCATAAATATTAGGATATGATACTAAAATATTGGTTTCCTATGTAGAATACAGCATGTATAATGACATACTAGTAGTTTTTGGTATTCCTAAAATATTTATTAAGCAAAATTAAACTGTTACTGAAGTTAGAGAAGACGCATGATGGAAAGGTAAAAATAAAAAAAAATATAAAATTGACGAATACTTATAAATATTAAAAACTGTGGATCACATTAACCTTCTCTTATCTGGTTTACAATGAACATTTGATAATAATTGTTTTCACTTGATTAATTTTTCAATAAGTAGGCTACATTAGGAGTTTTACCAATTAGAATATGCGCAGTAGTTTCCCCCGCGTGGTGCAGTGGTCAGAGCGTCTGCTCTAGAGTAGCGGAGAAAAGAGCTGATTAGATCCTTACGTTGCAGGTTAGAATCAACAGCGGGACCTGGAGACCGGTCCTCCGGATGAGACCGTATAAACTAAGGTCAAGTATCACAGTAAGTGTTGGCACGAAAAAGATCCCTCATTGCTCAATGGCCTTGATTCCCGAGTATATGTAAGGTGTAGCCCTACGCTGCAAGTGGTTGCTTCTACATATAAGGGAAATATTCTAGAGAGAGAGATGTTCAACAGCAAATAAACTAATACAAGAGGTCCAAGGGTTTCAACGGTCACCTGAGTATAAAACTACAATCCAAAGAGTATAAAATGAACTGATAGAAGAAGCTGTGTTGCCAAAAAGCAAGAAAAATATGATGATCAGGATCATGGATATAATTCGTTTAGTATTCAGTAACAATTCATAAATTAAGAAATAAACAGTGTAATATTCATCAACAATTCTTAAGTTACAATCTGTCTCCCATTTAGATTTGTTTTCTTTTAGTTTTATTTTTAATTATGGCCCCTCCCTACCACTGGACGTCATGATTTGCATAATCTTCTTCACTACTGTATACATGTATATCACTTTTTGTTTATGAGAATTTTATATTCGCGTATTTACGGTATGCCAGACATAGTGCTGACAAAAATTTCATTCTCGGGTTATTAGTACCGATCACATCATGTTCTTAAAGATTATATACAGAAATAACAATTTGTGAATATTCTGTCTCGCTAATAAAGAGTAATTAAATATATCACAAAAAACAAGAGGCCCATGGGCCACATCGCTCACCCGAGTAACTTTGGTGATGCAGTTCTTTACCAGATTTCCCCTTCTTATATCTATATCTATTGTGGCCCCTTACCCCCTCCCCCCACCCCGTCTTAATTTTTATAAGTTAGAATCAACACTACCCCAGGATGCTTTCACCTAAGTTTCAGCTTTCCTGGCCCACTGGTTCTTGAGAAGAAGATTTTTCCTGTATATTTCTATGTTAAATTTGGATTTCCTATTATGGCCCCGCCCTTCCACCCAGGGGTCATGATTTGAACCATTTAGAATCTACACTACCCCAGAATGCTTTCACATAAGTTTCAGCTATTCTGGTCCAATGGTTCCTGAGAAGACGATTTTTAAAGATTTTTCCTATGTATATCCATATATTATATATAAAACTTGGATTCCCTATTGTGGCCCCGCCCTACCCCCGATGGTCATGATTTTAACAATTTAGATTCTACACTACCCCAGGATGCTTCCACATTTATTTCAGCTTTTCTGGTCCACTGGTTCGTGAGAAGATTTTTAAAGATTTTCCCTATATATTTCTATGTAAAAATTCGATTCCCTATTGTGGCCTCGCCCTATCCCCCGGGGGTCATGCTTTTTACAATTTAGAATCTTCACTACCCCAGGATGCTTTCACCTAAATTTCAGCTTTCCTGGCCTACTGGTTCTTGAGAAGAAGATTTTTAAAGATTTTTCCTATATATTTCTATTTAAAACTTGGATTTCCTATTGTGGCCCCACCCTACCCTCAGGGATAATAATTTTTCTTTTAATTTAGATTCTTCATTGCCCCAGGATGCTTCCACATAAGTTTCAGCTTTTCTTGCCCACTGGTTCTTGAGAAGACGATTTTTAAAGATTTTTCCTTTATATTTCTATGTAAAAATTGGATTTCCTATTGTGGCCCCGCCCTACCCCCGGGGGTCATGAATTTAACAATTTAGAATCTACACTACCCCAAGATGCTTCCACATAAGTTTCAGCTTTCCTGGCCCACTGGTTCTTGAGAAGAAGATTTTTAATGACCCCACCCTATTTTTGTCTTTTCTTGATTATCTCCCCTTGGAAGGGGACTTGGTCCTTTATTTTAACAATTTAAACTCCCCATCCCCCAAGGATGCTTTGTACCAAGTTTAGTTAAAATTGGCCCAGTGGTTCTTGAGAAGAAGTTGAAAATGTGAAAAGTTTACAGACGGACGGACGGACTACGGACAAAATGTGATCAGAAAAGCTCACTTGAGCCTTCGGCTCATATGAGCTTATAAGGTTTAACAAATATTTAATGATCTTCAGTACATTGTTCCTGAAGATGTTTCTGTAAAATGAGTATCAGGTAATCGTGGCTTTGATGTTTTTAAAAAGTCGTTTTCATGATCTTTCTTTATTTTATTTATTTAACTAAAACTTTGATAACCCACTGTCCCTTTCCTTTCCCAAATGGTCATGATTTAAACAAATTTGAATTTACCCAGAATGCTTCCGTATAAATAAAACAAATCAACGCTTTGCTGTTCTTGAGAAAAAGTTTTCTTATGTACATCTTTTATCGTCCATTGTGGTCCCACCCTTTTCTTCAGGTTCATAATTTCTACATATTTGAATCTTTTATACCTGATGATGCTTCCATGTATAAATAACTAATAATGGCTATGCTGTTCTTGAGGAAAAGAGCTTTTTAAAGATTTTCTTTATTATTCCTATGTAAAACTTTGATCGTCCATTGTTCCCCCGCCTTACCGCCAGGGGTGATGATTTCCACAAAACTGAATCAACACAACCTAAGGATAATTCCACTTTAATTTCATCTTTCTTGGCCCATTGGTTCTTGAGAAGATATTCAAAGATTTTTTTATTTGTATTTCAATGCAAAACTTTGACCGGCCATTGTTGCCTCGCTCTACCCCGGGGTCATAATTTGAACAAAGACTTTTACATATTTTTCCTATGTATTCTTATGTAAAACTTTGATCAGCCACTATGGTCCCGCCCAACCCCCAGGGTCATGATTTGAACAAAAATGAATCTACACTACCTGAGAGTGTGTCAAATATAAGTTTTATCTTACCTGGTCCAGTGGTTCTTGAGAAGATTTTTTAATGACGCCATTAATTTTTCACTAATTCTTAAGTATCTTCCCTTTGAAGAAATTGTGACCCTTCATTTGAACAAACTTGAATCACCTTTACCCATAGAGACTTTGTGATAAATTTGGTTGAAATTGGCCCTATGGTTCTTAAGAAGTTGAAAATGTGAAAAGTTTACGCACGACACCTGCCCGAACGACTATGGACGAAAACGGATAACCTGAGTGACTCAAGTGACCTAAAAATCCAAAAGGAATAAGATACCATAACATGATTGAAACTATAAATGGTTAAATTAAATCTGGCGCAAACAGTCATAATCACATTAAAAATAGAACTTTTATGAACTCGAATGATAGCCTTTTTTTACGATCTGAACACCATTGACTGAAATTGTAATTATTGACTCAACATAGTAGTTCTTTTATTAAAATAATGGACACACATGCGTTAAAGAGAAATAAGAATCAACTCTTAATATTTTTTTATATTAAAAAGTCCCCTCAACCAATATATGATGATAGAGTCGTAAAAAATTCTTATTTTTGACACAAGCCTTGTATTTTGAAATTCCTTCTCACAGAAAGTTTCGAGATAAAAAAAAAACAATGACAATGCGAAGTTATTCCTCACCTAAACAAGAATTTAAAATAAGAAATGTCCTTTTCGAATTCGGTGGCTTCAGCATAGTTTAGGTGATGTTTGATTTAAGATGGGCATCCCTTACACATAATCATTTAAGAAATTGTACATTTTACCTCAAGAATTTTCATGCTAGATTTATTTGGAATTCCTCGTTTTTTGTCCTTGCATGTTTGCCATATAACAAACTCTGGACATTTTCCTTGATATGGACAATGACCTGTCAGCAACTCATATACAACAGTCCTACAAATGAAAATCAGAAATCCGTCTTAATTTTGCAACATTATTTAAGGATGTGACATTTGCATTCGTTGTTTCATAATTGGTGTGGGTGTTCCCATTTATTTTGATCATAAAACACAGGGGTTTCATATTTTTTGTAACCGACGACCAGAAGAAAACATTTCAAATTTCAATTGCATCTCAAATAAAAGATATTGACGTCTCTTGTCATTTTCCCAGGAAAAACAGTCGGAAGGAATTAAGAATCAACGGAAGCAAGATCCGATTTTATTATACTCATTGCATGGATGAAGAAACGGTGATATTTGAATTTGGCATTTATGGATTAAGAAAAGGTTATTTCCATAAAGCAATATCGCAAGCTTTGCTATATGCTTTGAAAACACTATACGTGTATATGTGATAAAATAACAGCTTTTACAAAAAATACATATACTTTAGTCCTCTTACTACTCAGTGAAAAGTAGAAAACGAACGGTATGAATAGTGTACATTAACTTTTGAACTCGACAGTAAATGTACATTTTTTTAATCTAAAACTTACCCAAACGCAAACACATCTGTCTCGAATGTGTAGGGTACACCTGAAACAAGCATAGGAGGGACAACACACATGGAACACAGCACTTCTGGTGCAATGTACATCAGATCACCACGTGGCAAGCAGGCATATCCTGGCCTATGAATAGAAATAAAATTTAATGCTATTTTTTATTTATTGTAAAATGCAATGAAAACGTCAACATCATACTTTATTTTCATAAAAAATTGATTTTGATTATGAAATATAGTTATCATTTTTTAAAGTTTATCGAAATATAAATACGGGTTGGTCACGTGATCAAATTTCATAATCTGATCACGTGCCAGCCCGTATCCATACCTGTCATACTTCACTTCAGCCAACCCATAATCAACGACACTGATTCTGACATTAGGACACAAGAAAATATTTCGGGTTGTTAACCGTTTATGAACTATTTCTCGGGAATGTAGGTATCCCATGCCATATGACACCTGACGAATGTATTGAAGCTTTGAGATCGGTGAGATTTTTTCCCTCTGGATGTGGATATGTTCATACATGGAAACTCCGCCTTGACAACTAAAATAAATACGATATTATAGACACGTTTTTCATATATCATCCTGTTTAAGTGTGACTGAATAAGAAATGAATTAATAAAGAGACTTAGGTATATTGTGTATATTTCTTTTTCATTCTTCGTGATTTACCTCAGTATTATTGCTAAATTACATTCTTCTAAACAAGCTCCCATAAAAAGCACCAAATTTTCATGACGTATACGGCACAACTTTCTGACTTTATTCCAGAAGTCATCAGCTTCGAAAACAGCATGGTAATTGTGAATGTTAACATCGCCATGCCAACGCCCTCTGAAAAAAAATCTTCGGTAATTATTTTTTGTTATTTTTCGTCTTATAAGAATGCTGTAAGCGATTTATCTTTTACTTGACAAATTGATGCTACTCCTCCATTAGCCTAACTATTAAAATCATTTTATCATTATGTTGACTGTCTCGGTAGGCTATTTATGATGGTCTGTCTTTGAATGCGGGCTTTGTTGCTTATTATTTCGTTTGAGGCGACCCCTTTCAATTTTTTTCCCGTTGCTTTGGTACTACTAGCATTTAAAACAAAATTGGCTTCAAGAGTGGACATTTACATGATTTTTGATTATGCATTTACTCTTCGATGTTCCTACATCATTTATTTTATTTTATTTTATTTTATTTTTGATTTTCACACCTTCGTGGCCTACAGTAGATCTGTATTTACAATTAAAATTAAACAAAAGTAAGTTCATTAGCTTAAAAATGAGTTCGTTTCAGGTAATTTGTTCTTTTTTTTTCCTGCCATATCCTAGCCTTAAGATGATCTTCATTTGATAAAACAAGTGTGTTGGGATGATATCGTCTTAAAATAGTCAATCCCTTGCACTTCATTATAAGTGTGTTCTAAATTTATTTTAATTTTATCGTCCACGGTAGCTCAGTCGGTAGAACGCTAGCTCCGTGATCGGGAGGTCCTGACTTCGAATTTCGGCCGCGACTGACCAAGTCGATAAAAGATGGGTAGCAACTGTTCCTTCGCCATGCGCTAGGCACTTGAAGTCAAAGTTGCAGTCCTTCGGACGAGACCTTAAAAACCGAAGCCTATGGAAGGGAATTACCGCCAAAAGTCTATGTATATTGCTTTTATTCTTATTCTGACTACCTCTTTATGCTTTGTTATTATTGTAATTATATGTCACTTTATTGTTTTCATATTCGTCTTTATTACATTTCACTTTGACTTTTATCCTTCTTCATTTTGCCCTTACTTCTATTTTGCTTTATTCTTGTAAATTCATTTTACTTTCTTTTAAATTGATACAGTTTCTTAAATGATTATCTCTATTACAAACATGAATTCAATCACACAAAGAATGAAGCATATTCAATGAAGACGAATACAAGTTGTCAAAATTTAGTGCCGCATTATAACGCTAGGTGGCAGGGGTGTTCGCTACGAGTGTTGGTAAAACTAGGTAAGCAAACCCGGGCCGGGGTTATTCGAGATTTTTCAATTTTCTGCCTTAATACTTTATCAATCGAACTTAAATTTTCAAATGATGTTTGTTATAAGTTCAGGTATGTACCCGATCATGCCATTCCCTCGGAAGATGGTAATATTTCCCCTGGAATACTGACTACATAGTAATGCTTCCTTCGGAAGACTATACAGTGAGACTTCCCCCGGGGAAGTTTCAATATATAGCTAGTCTTCCGTGGGAAATCTCGCTGCATATAGCAATTCGCCCCCCCCCTTCATAACAACCCCTCCCCCGAATATTTTTTTTTAATTGTAAAACAATGTTTATATACTAACGTTTTCAGTTTTTGAAGAAAAGTTATCAGTCCTATATGAATAAATGTTTAAATGATATCATTTTAATAGTGGTTAATAATTAAATCATTTTAACCATTTATTTAAACATAGATAATCTTCACGAGTACAAATGGATAATGACTTCCTCCCCCCTGGACGCAGCCCCCCCCCCCCCCCCGCCGGGGTGCAGTCGCCCGCGTGGCACTGTGGTTACGGCGTCTGCTCTAGAGTCACGAAACACAGTAGTAAGTAGTCGATCAATACGTCGTGGGTTCGAATCATTGTCCCACTATGGGACGTGGAGTTCGGTCCTTCGGATGAGATCTAGACCGTATTATCCGAGGTCCCGTATCGCAGTAGGTGCTGGCCGGAAAAAAGATCCCTCACTGCTCAATGGCTATAAGTGCCGGGTATATAGGACAAATTTGCAGCTCTCCACCGACAAGAGGTGGCTTTTCCATTTGAGTTAAAATTCTCCAATTTAAAGGGACGTTATACAATGTATAATCACACCCCCAAGTCTCAGTATATATACTGACTTCTGTCTGTACGACCTCCTATGGGGTAAGTTTCACCGCATGCGCGGATCTAGAGGGGGGTCGGCGGTCAGCACCCCGAACCCCCCCCCCCCCCTGGAATTTAGAAGGTTAAGAAATGTATATACTAAAGCAAGAAAAAAATTACCTTGGAACCCCCCCCCCCGGTAAACATGAATATGTGTGAAATGGGAATGAAAAGTGAAGGAATTGAGGCAATAGAAGTCATAGACTACAACCCCCCACCCCACCCCCACCGAAATAGGATTTTCAAGTTTGGGCGAGTTTAGGTTTTTTTGTTTGTTTGTGTTTTTTTTTTTTTTTTTGCTTGTCAAGAAATGGGATTGGTTTTTTTTTTTTTGACAAGGGTGGAAACCCCCCCCCCCCTAGAAAAAATTTCTGGATCCCCGCCTGCACAGGTAGAGGGGAGGGTGAACATGAAACATTTTCCTAAACGTAACAGACTTTTTACTACTGGCAAAGTTCAGCGAAAGGCTTGTTGCCCCCATCCCTTACACTTTTTGTTGCAGCACTAATAGTCAATTTATATTTTAAAAGTCATGTACTTAGTGAGTAATATTTGGTACTGAAAAAAGTTGACGAAATCCCCCCCCCTCCCCTTCACCACCAAATAGAATTTTCAAGTTTTAAGATTTTTTAGCTCTCCTGGCTGATGTAAAATACGGTGCGTACTAAAGATATTTCTTTTCGTTATTGAAAAATACTATTTCAATATAAAATATTATAGCAGAAAAGAAGACCGGGGAGTTTCTAGTATGCTTGGGGTGTAGCCTGGTTCCGACTTCGCCTACCCATAACGCTCCTCACTCCTTTGCAAAGCCCCGTCCCTAGAATCACACGCATGAGCAGTTACTATTTGTCGTGAAATAAAGTTCAGTTCAGTGGAAAGTCCTGAAAAACAACTCAATTTATAAGGGGTAACTAGTATCAAAATATTTTACATTTTTATGTCAATTAAACTGGAAGAATTCAATTATCCAACAAATAACTTTAATAGAGTTATATTTTTTCAGGCGAGAGAACAGTGACGTAGCATCGTTTATATGAATTAAAGCTACCTGGCTGAAAACAACTTGACAAGCAAAAAAAGAACCAAACAAGGAAATTGTCCAAACTTGAAAATACATAGGCGTCGGAACCGGGGAGGGGGGCTTAGCCCCCACTTTTCTTTCCAAAGATAGACTTAGTACAGACATTGAACATTGCTGCGTAGGTTTAGCCCCCCCCCTTTCCATGGACACGATGCAGTATAGGTTTAAAATGGGGAAAGTGGTGGTGTTTGAAAAAAAAATGGCACTGAAGTTCAACTCCCCCCCCCCCTCCACGAAATAGGATTTTTGTGTTTGGACAGTGGATAACTCTTTTTTTTTTGGCTTGTCAAGTTTTTTTTTTTTGAAGGTCTAAAAATAATTTCTTACACTTTGCCCACCCCCACCCCCACCCCGGCCCCAACTTTCACTTTGTCCGACACCATTGAAATCCTATTTCGGGGGCGAGGTGGGTTTTGGGTTAGATTCAACTTCTTCTATAGTATCAAATTTAAATTTTTCCCTACTATACTACATTAACCTTATTTGACCCTTACCCTTACAAAAAGTGGGTCGGCCCTTCAGTGAACATATTCAGTAAATTATATAAAGTTATGTCTGAAAAAAGAGGCCGCTATTCCTGTGTGCCCAGAGAAAATAAATATGGAGTTTCCATCATTGGATCAGTTCAGAAGTTCGATTGATAATTAAGGCAGAAAATTGAAAAATCTCGAATAACCCCGGCCCGGGTTTGCTTACCTAGTTTTACCAACACTCGTAGCGAACACCCCTGCCACCTAGCGTTATAATGCGGCACTAAATTTTGACAATTTGTATTCGTCTTCATTGAATATGCTTCATTCTTTGTGTGATTGAATTCACGTTCGTAATAGAGATAATCATTTAAGAAACTGTATCAATTTAAAAGAAAGTAAAATGAATTTACAAGAATAAAGCAAAAGTAAGGGCAAAATGAAGAAGGATAAAAGTCAAAGTGAAATGTAATAAAGACGAATATGAAAACAATAAAGTGACATATAATTACAATAATAACAAAGCATAAAGAAGTAGTCAGAATAAGAATAAAAGCAAGATACATAGACTTTTGGCGGTAATTCCCTTCCATAGAAGCCCCGTGTCACGGCAGGTGTTGGCACGATATATATCCTTCATTGCTCAATGGCCCTGAGTGCCGAATGGGACGTAAATTTTATGTTGTTTTACGTCCATTTCGAAATTTTTCACACAAAAAGAGACGTCAACATATGTACCTGTGAAGGGCTTCAAATTTAAACCTTTACTCGGCACTCATGGCCATTGGACAGTAATTAAGGAATGCTTATCGTGCTAACGCTTGCCGGGACACGGTACCCCGGTTTTTAAGGTCAACCAAAGGACTCGCAACTTCCACTTCAAAGTATAGAACGAATGGCAAAGGAACAATTGCTACCTATTATTTAAGGACTTATGTCAGTCGTGGCCGAAATTTGAACTCACGAGCTTCCGATCACAGAGCACCGCAATTTCTTACCAACACCTCTGTCAACCTAAATGCCAAGATTAGTGGCAATACTTTCTTTTACCTATTCCATTATAAATATAAAACTTCTATATTTTTTGCCTTAAATCTTTTAACTTTATTTATGAAAATTTGACACAAATATCCCTTTTTTCAACATATCTTACAAAGGATAATTTCTTGGCAGTAAAATCATTGCCGATAAATATCAACATGGTTTAGTTTTTATAGACAAACAACTTACGGCATTAGCACATACATGTATATAGAAAAGTAAAGGTTTTAATCCTTCTGTGGGCCAATTTAAACAATATTTGAAAAAAAAATTCACGTGCCTCCGCTTTCCGTCCTACTTTTACGACGTTGACAGAGCTCGAGGTATAAGTGGAACGATAACTCTAGGTAGAGATTGGGAGCGCGGGTTTACCGGCTGAGCTACCGTGACGGTCACATGGAATGGAACGGAAAATTCAAATTTCTACTTATTTAAAAAAAAAAGTCAAACACTAGAATCAATTTTAGGAATTTTCAATTAGAGCTCTTTGTATTTTAACACTATTAAGGAAGGCCCACACTTTTACGGATCCGGTTCTAATTTTACACATCAATATAAAATTCTTATTTTCACTTTTCTATTGATATAAATCTTTTTAGGTGATTGAAAATGATTTAGCAAGTATATATTTGTTTATTATTGTGTAATTGTGCATATGAAACATTTAAGCGATTTTATGTATTTCCAATTACAGCTCTTAAAATTTGGCTATCAAAAGTTAAATTCGTTTTTCTGATTTAATCTCAATGACAGCTTAATTAACTCTCTTCTAAAATGTTCTTAACCTTACAGAATAAAATCTTCTTACATATCTTCGATACATAAAAATATATTAATCTTTACTCCGCTTACTTATTCTTATACACGTTTAAAGGTAATACATGTATCAATCTGTGTTATGACTTTAGTAATGAAAAGAAAACGGCAATTCCTTGTGATAGTTTCTGTATTTACAAATTCACAACTTCCAAATCTCTATCACAAAGAGATGAAACATCTAAATGATTAAATTTACCATAGAATGGATATGCCACAGGGGCCGGTAACATATATATACTATATTTGATTTTAGTAATCACTCTGTATACAAAGAGAGAGAGTTATATATAGTGATTACCTCAAATCATATAAAGTACGTTACCCGCCCTGGGGTATGGGGTATGCTTTAAAACTAAATAACGCGTTGTTTTTAGAAAATGCATGTACGTCGCATCCAGTATCTGTTTTAATGATTTTAATGTTATTTTATGTCCAACTGAAGAGTTTTTCATTCATTTTGAGATGTCACCATATGCCGGTTAAGGGATTCAGATTTAGACCTTACACTACTCGATGCTATGGACCAATGAGCTGTGAGGGATCTTTTTCGTGCCAACGCCTGTCGTGAAACAGGGACTCGGTTGTTTTCAGTTCCCATCCATTACTCGTCAATCACCTTACTCGTCAATCAACTTACTATCATAATTTTCTTGTTATATTATGACAACTTATGTAGAGAAATGATTCTTACTTTCTGCAAACCCCTTAACCTGTATATGGTCCGGTGTCTTCCCACGCGTAGACAATCACCAAACTCCAAATCTTTATGAGCGATGGAAAAATCTTCAAGGCGATCATGCTTCTCAGATCTAAATGAAACCGAAACATTTATTTTACGTTACTTCATTCTTCTATTCAAGGAACACGAATGTAAGAATTTATAAGATTTAAGGTTGCTTTGGTTATTAAAACCATAAATTAATAAAATACACTGATTTGTGAACATTAGCGTACTTATGCTGAGACGTTTCTCTGAAAAAATGATGAAATCTTTTATGTAAAACTTGCAGTGAGTAAACATTAATTCTTCGTAAAAGGCTTTTCTTAAAGTTTTGAACCTTCGTTTTTACTGGATAACGATGTGAGCAAATATAAACATCTGAAGAAGTATTTATGTATCTACAAATTGTTAAGTTTTCTTTCAATATGTTACATATTTCTTACTTAGAAACATTGGTTATGAATGGATTAAATATAACCATGATATATTTGCCTGCACTATATCTTAAACATACTAACCCTTTTGCAGAAAGGACGGACATTGAACAAAGTTTTGTTTGAAAGAATTTTTCATAACTTTCACACTGATCTGAGTCTTGTCTAAGTTACCAATATGATCATATCATCATATTCTGAAGTGTTATTGTCTACGTTATTCTACAAGAAAATTCTGCTTACAGCATGAAATCTACCTATGAAGTCCTAGTAACAATGTAGGTCTGAATATGTTTCTAAAACATATTACTTTGATCTTTCAAAATCATCCTCGGGTATAAACCAAGTAGATCTTGCACGAACAATCCATATTATTCAATAAAATCTGCCACTGATTAACAACCCACCAACCCCCCACCCCCTTTCCCGATTTTTTTCCTTCTCCAATCTGGAAGAATCGTATATGAAACACAGCCGTATAGCAATTATCTCGATAGAATGCTTTTTAGTCTTGTAGCTCCTGAATGAGGCAATTGTGAAAGAGTGAGGACAGTTAAACTGAACGTTTTAAATATTTAATAACATTTAAAATAACCTTTAAGTTAGTTTAAATCTTATTTGATATCACTTCTATAAAATTTGCAATTTCCCATAGAAACCCAAAATAAAATTTTACTTTGTTTACGTACTTTACCACAAAGATGACAATGAATATTGATTAATAATTTATATTCAGGGCAATTGTTTGTGTACATATTTTTTCAAAGAGAATCGATTAGTTAAACCTTCGTCTGTCTGACCTAATTTTTCAAAGCATAAATGCTTGTCAGCACATTATTCAATGTTCCTTATCAAAATATTTCATAATGAACATTTCTTTCTATATAAAATACAGGGAAAGTCTGCAGAGTTATTCATTCAAAACGTGCAATCACGTGCCGACTTCATGTCATTTCCAATTGCAAAAGGATTAATTATTTCATCTCTGATAGCTATTTGTGTTACAAAGAGAGTAAAGATGTACTATAACTCCTATTGAAAAGTAATAAAAAATACACGCATGCATGACGTCATATGACGTCCAGTCTACACTTTCCAAATATCTCGTGTGGGTAAATTAACCAATTTTATGTCCAAAAATATCACTATCCATTAATATAATTATATTATGACAATTATATGCTTGCTTAACGTCCTTATGAGAACTTTTCTCTCTGATCGAGATACTACCACTTGCCGATGGATTAATTGTATGCTGTTTAACGTCCCTCTCGAGATTTTTTCACTCATATAGCCTCGTACAATGTAGAGACGCCACCACTTCCCAACGGAGAGCTACAAGTTTTGGCCATTGAGCAAGGAAAGATCTTTTTCGTGCCAGCACCTACTGAGACACGGGACCTCGGTTTAAACGGTAGAAGGATGTGGAGATAACGAACAATATTCAGTCTCAAAGTCCATAAAACAGTACAAAACAGGAGCAGAGCAAACACGGACCTCCGAAACATCAGAGGTGGGATCAGGTGCCATGAAGGAGTGAGCATCCCCTGCTGACTTGTCACACCCGCCGTGTGCTCCTTGTCATGATCAGGAAATAACGGAAAAATCCGTCGTCAATTCAGTGTATAAATAATGGACTAACAATTGGTATGAAAAACTTCAATCAGCATTTGACTAAATGATGAATTGTATTTGCTGACAAGGTCATTGTATCTACCATAGAACTTACAAAATGATGACTTTAAAAAGATTGCTGATATTGTTTTAGAAATTTGTTTTTCAATAACTTACCACGTTTTAGAAATTGTTCATACGTAGAGCATGCTGTTGCGTAACGAATCAACTGAGATATATATACTCCGTATGCAGGTGATGAAGGTAGATTGCTGCATAAGTAAGGGAAGTTGACGATAGAAAAGTTAAAGCCATCACGTTTATCATATAGCTTGGTTGTTACGATTATTTAGTCAGCTTGATTTCATCGTCAGGTGTCGACCAAATAAATTCCTTCTTGCAAATGAGGCATTTATACTTTAATATTTCCATTTCTATTTTTTTTTCCTCTGTGATAACTCTTTTAAGTTAGCGGAGTTGATTTCATGATAATTCTACCGGAATGTAAATTAGGCATGTCGATAGGTCAGGAGCTAAGGAGGCCTAATATGCATGCAAATCTCGTGCGCATGTCTTTGTGTCTCACGCTGAGTAGGCCAAATATGCATGTATACTGAATTGGCATGGGAGTCCTCGTGTAATTGAAATATATGTCTACATTTTTAAAATCTAAATCTACAATTTTATTTCACAATGAAATGGAAATGGAAATATAAGAAATCACTGTCTAGTTAGTAAAGTATGCCAGGGACATCAACGATTGTGGGAAACACGGGATAAATTTTGCATAACGGGCTATGCAAATTATCCCATGTTTCCCACTATCGTTGATGCACTGGCATACTATACTTATTAGACAGTGATTCCTTAAATCATTTAAGAAAACATCAGACTGGATGGGTGGACTAGGTGAAACTGAGAAACAGTTATGAAAGACTGCATGGCTCAACGAGGGGTGGTGTGTGAAAAGTTCTCAGAGAGAGAGAGAGAGCTAAAAATAGAAGTTTTATTTAAATGCAAACAAAACGATATTCCTTTGTCAGTTTTGATTGGATTTCCATATAACTTAGAACACAAGTAAACGTCTAAAGATATATAATTCTATACATCGGTTTTTGATTTCAAAGAACAGTGTTGCTGTGGTAACAAATGTAAAAAGAATTCTGTGAAATTCTTTCAAAAAGCTACTCCACCTGCAGTATGACTGATTGCAATCTTAATCAAGGATCATTGCATATTCTTTATATACTAATTGCAATCTTGATCAAGGATCATTGTTCTATTTATTGCTGTTGCAAAGTTTCAAGACCAACTGCTACTTTTTCCCATAATTATTCAACGATGGAGACTTCCGATTAGTATAGTCGCCCGCGTGGCGCAGTGGTTAGAGCGTCTGCTCTAGAGTCGCGAAGTAAAGAGGTGATCCTTACGTCGCGGGTTCGAATTCCACTGTGAGACGTGGAGACCGGTCCTTTGGATGAGACCGTATAAACCGAGGTTCCGTGCCGCAGTAGGTGCTCGCACGAAAAGGATCCCTCACTGCTCAATGGCCCTGAGTGCCGAGTATAGGACAATATTTGGAGTGGTGGCGTCTCCATATGAGTGAAAAATTCTCTCTCCAGAGGGACATTAAACAATATACAATCAATCAATCTGATTAGTAAATCCTTCTTGATAAGAAATTAGTTATGCTCCCGGATCGAAAGATCCCGAGGGTATATTGTTTTAGTTCTGTCTGTCTGCCTGTTTTCAATTTTAACTTAGCCCATAACTATTGAGTAGGTCGGGCTATGGCTTTCATATTTCACAGATGCATTCCTTGTAACAAAACCTTTAATTGGGTACCACCAAATTTGACCTTGGGGTTTGACTTACTGTTACAAATTACCACACTAAACCTTGGCCATAACTTTTGAAAAGTTGGAGCTATGGCTTTCATACTTCAAATGTGTATTTATTGTGACAAGACCTTTCAGCTGCCAGGTTTAAATATTTTTTTTACCTTGACCTAAGAGTTTGACCCACTTTTTATAAACTTTAACCTTGGTCATAACTTTTGAACAATTAGAACTAGGGCTTTAATATTTCACAGAGGTATTCATTGTAATGAGACCTTCCTTTGGGTACCAACAATTTTGACCTTTTGAATTTGACGTGCATTTGAGAGAATTCAACCCTCGCCATAAGCTGCCATGGGGGGCATCAGTGTTTCACAAACAAATCTTGTTTAATATTAAATGGTATATGCCCTTGAACCGACGTCGTTTTGTTGATGTGTTTTATTTCCTTGAGTGGAAAAGACCTCGTACAATGACGTCAAAATGTGCACTAGCTTTAACATGCTGAAAAATGTGATTATAACTGACTATGATTCGAACTTCGCATGTCCGTATTTGATCTGATCCTAATTTATATAGGTTCAATGGACTTGAATACGGTTTATAATCTCTTTACAATCGTATGACTGGGATATTGCCGTCGCCCGCGTGGCACAGTGGTTAGAGCGTTTAATCTAGAGAGTTGATCCTTACGTCGCGGGTCCGAATCCCATTGCGAGACATGGATACCGGTCTTTTGGATGAGACCATATTAACTGAGGTTCTGTGTCGCGAAAGGTACTGGCACGAAAAAGATCCCTCACAGCTCAATGGCCTCGAGTATAGTTCAGAATTTGCAGCCCTCCACTTGCAAGTGGTAGCGTCTCCATATGAGTGAAAAAATTCTAGAGATGGATGTTAAACAACAAACAATCTAATATACCGAAGTGTGACATTCATGACCCAGAACTTTACAAGATGTCTGAACAAGCCTATAGGTCCTTTTTCTCTTTTCTTCTTGGGCAACAACTTCGTCTGTTAGTTTGCTTTTCTTCTTAACAGCAGCCTGAATGAATCCTGTATAGTCTTGTATTGTACTCATGTTATCTTTAGATCCCTTAATAATCCTCTCATATCAATTTTTTTTTTGTATATGTTATTTTAAAAAATCTTAATTTCAAGATACTAGTATGTATATATTTCATAAGATTGATTTTGGAAGAATTATCGTACTTCCTCCATTAGAGCACATCTCTGCGTCAAGTAGATGCGTCTGGCTCAGTTATTTCAGAGAAAACACAAGGTAGTAAAACATACGAATGCAAATCACTCTTCAACCAAAAAAAGTTCATGAGCAATGTGACATTAAACACAATTATACCAAAGATTTTTTTCTTTTCTTTCTCTCTTTTAAATGAATTTGACGAAATGACCAGACTTTGGTGTTCCTTATAGCATTGTGGAAACATATCAAAATTAAGTATGTGTAATTTACTTTTCAAAAAGGTAAAAAAAAAAAAAAATTAATGACCACCATACGCGTTATTATACCCCCCCGCTTAAAAAGCGGGAGGGTATATAGTAATCGGTATGTCCGTCCGTTACGCTTTGGGGTACCCATCTCTTATCCGCAACTCCTCTAATAACACTGAACGAAATTTGATAAAACTTTCACAGAAACTTTTTTACATAATGCCATTGAGCACCTACTATTTTACTTTTTGATCCGACACATATTTTGGGTTTCCCACTGAAAAAACATGGACACTGTTATTATATTCATATGGGAGGCGGGGGTATCATTTAGTGAGCTCATTGCTTAAGGTACCTCTAGTTCTTTACAGTTTTTCAATATTTACACAGGAGTTCGCGTACCTATCAATTTTGCGGAAATGTTCGGTAAATAAAAAAGATACGTAATACCTATAATATATGTATTACGTATTTTTTTTATTTAATGAAAATTTCGGTATAATTGATAGGTACGCGAACTCCTGTGATATTTAGTATGCCTTTTTTACTCATTGAGATGTAACTATCAAAAAGTGTATGACCTTTGTGGAAAGGGTTTCTTCTGCAACATTGCATTATTCTTTGAAAAATTCAACACTCCTGTGAATGCTTTTTTCCTAGAATTAGCTGGGATTGACGTCAATAAAGATATTTTGCTGTTCAATCAATTTTTTACACAAAGATAAATATAATATACGAGGTTTGAAGAATATAACAACATACCAAGACAAAAATAAAATCACATTATTTTTTTTTGTACATGTATAATTATGTAATATTTATGTTATACATTTCAAAGAAAAAAGCTAATAATAGTAATTTTACTTTCACCAACCTTGCGTCTATAATGAGTTTCTCGAACGAAGGATCGCACTCTTCCTCTGTAATTAGAATGTCAATGATACATTCACATAGATTATTTATAATGTGGTGCAATAATATTTCAGTTTACTGCCTGCTGTATTCTTTTTTCACATTAGAGCTGATTTATTGTGTTTCTATCTTATCCTATTGATTTGATTCAGAGGTGGAAAAAAATGCAATGCATTCACTGCAAGCCCTTCTTATTACAGTAACTTTGTTTAATGTACAATATTGTAGCAAACCGTAACAGATTCCATTTAAAACATCGTGATAACGATCCTTAGATAATAGTGTATGAATAAATAATAACATCTTAGGGGAAAACAATCCACTGATAATCTATAGTTCTCATCAAATTTTGTAAAATTAATAATTAATACATTGAAAAATTATAACCTTTATTATTCATACCACTTTGATATAGATGTATTTGTTCGAGCTATGTACGGTATACAGTAAATAAACCGGTTACCAGTTGTCTTGTTAGGTCTTTAAGGATTTGGGGGATTGGAGTCCTTGGTGCATCTTATATTTTATCAGATTTACTGACGATTCCCCTTTTCAGGCATTCAATAAATTACATGTAGTATTATTACTCTTTCGTCTTTTTCCGATTTTTTTTTCATATATGTAGGAGAAAGCAGAAGCGGAAAGTGTAAAAGGCCTATTAATGTAATTAAGTTTACTCTTTCAGTTGATTACAGTGTACGTCATACCGAATTTCCGTTTGTTTGTGCAATTATATATTTTCATCATGGAAAATTTTAATCATTTTTCTAAATCATCGCAAATTAAATATTGATCCTTAAAAGACAACAGAAACAGAGGAATGCTAAAGGAGAAACTTACAATGTTAATACATCTATCGGAGAAATTCGTAATTTATGTTACAGAAATGCTTTGGGATTAAAAAGACATGTACACAGATTTCGTTCCATATGGTATCGGAACTCAACGAGAGTCCTGTGAAAATACTGGCACAAATAATTTTTTATCAATATTAAAATATAAATTTTTCGTTTGAAAGAAAAATCACCGACTCAGAAAAGCATGCACCCTATATTCGGTATATGCATTTATAACGCGGATACATATAAATGTATAAATTTCAACACGTTTTTCTAGTATAAATTGTGAAAGAAAAGAAAAGGATGAACAAGGCGTGAGAATAGCATACAAAATCTAATGTATATCATATTCCATTTGTGAATTATATAAAGTATTTTTATAGTTGAAATACATAAATTCGTTACAAACTTTTCAAAAGGATTTTTTCAGCTAAATTTATCAATCTCCAAGCTTAAAAATTGAATCACTGTAGATTTCCTAATTAATGTACGTGAAGAAATAATTATCGCTTATAGAAGCACCTTTAATAAAAACTCATTTTAATTTTTATGCCGCTAAATTCATGCAAAATTTCTTATAATTAACTGTTCACTCGCTAATTACTAATATTGTTCTCGTGACTTGATCTCTAAGAGCCATTTCACGATATCCGGGGTATTAAGTATTCACCTAAAATAAAGAATTAACAGTCTTCTTGGTTGGTTCGAACCCAAGTAGTAATATTAATTTCTACAGTGTCGAGTTTGTTTTTCATGGTGACCAACTTACTAACTTCTATACGCTACACAGATCGTGACAAACGAGAGGCATTATACTGTAGTTATACTTGATTAAATGGAAATCAAATATTTTCAGTTAAATACGACGGTGTATAATAAAAAGTGTATTTTTCAAGGATAAAGAAAACTCGATGCTCCCTCCATGTATTGTTAACTAAAATATAAATAGTTTTGCACTTACTTTGAGTACAATCTTTTTTGTAAAAAAAAAAAAATATGGAGCAAATATCAATCCATATGGGAAAGTTCTCTTTTGTGTATATATTATTTCGAAGATTATAATTTCAATGTTTCAGATTGTTGCGAATTAGGGGACGACCATTTGATCCTGAGGGGGGGGGGGGCCTGGCAAATTTTTTTGAGACGGATTATTTATTTTCATGCCTGTCGAGGACAGATTATTTATTTTCAAGATTATCAAGGACAGATTATTTATTTTCTTCTTTGTCTTCCCGTACTGTGATCAATTGATTCTAAAAGACTAATCATTTATATACCATAGGCAGATACAGGATTTGGGGAGGGGCGTGTATAACTTCGTTTAGGCAAGAGGTTTGGGGCTGCCGTAAGGCCCCCAGGTCCTGGGCGAAGCCCTGGATGAGGCCAAGGGAGTACCCCCCCCCCCCTGAAGCTTTTGGGTTGTAATTTAAGAGTAAAACCAGGCACTATTATAGTGGTATTGGTTATTATGAACCAAAGTATGATAAAATTAATACTGGTCATACCATACTTTGAATGAAGGGGGTTCAGGGGGCGAAGACCCCTGAAGTTCTTGGGTTTTTCTGTATGTAAAAGAGTAAAACCAGACACAATTGTGTAGGAATTGGTTAGATATGTACCAAAGTATGACATTATTAATACTAGTCATATCATACCTTGATGATAAGGGCCCAGTGGGCAAAGCCCCCTAAAGCTCTTCAGTTTTTGTGTATTTTAAGAGTAAAACTAGGTACTAAAATATTGGTATTGTCCCTAAGTATGGCATTATTATTATTATTCGTTTCATACTTTGAAATTTTAGGGGAGGGGTTGTACACATGTACGTCCCACTTAAATCCACCAGTGTATATTTTGTATTAATTTATCGGGGAAGTGTAATTCTTCGACAAGAAAATTTATCTTTTGTGGTGTATAAGAATTGGCTTGTATTTAAAGTACTGTTATTCATCACACCTACTAAGTGCACAATGTCACTCTGACAAACTGACTAAGTATCCAGTCTGGTAATCTGATTTTAAATACTATTTGGTTCTAAAATGGCGAGCGAAGCGAGCCAAAAAATTTTTTGAATTGAAGACTTTTGAGATTAAATTACATGTTAAGAAAAAAGGTATTTTTCACAATATTTAAATGTCATAAGTCAAGGTCAGATTATTTATTTTCTCTGTAGTGGAGGAAAGATTATTTATTTTCAATATTTTCAGGGACAGATTATTCATTTCCAAAATCTGCCACCCGCCCCCCCCCCCCCCCCCCCCCCCCCCCCCCCCTCAGAATCAAATGGTCGTCCCCTTATAGAGATTTTTATTTTAAAAAGTTTACATTAATTTTATTTGATATAATTAAAAATTATTGAAATATTGTTTTTATTTCCCTGTTTGACGTCGCCCGCGTTTTACAGTAGTTACAGCGTCTGCGGTAAAGTCGCGAAGTATAGAGTCAATCCTTACGTCGCGGTTTCGAATCCCACTATGGGATGTGGAGACCGGTCCTTCGGAAGAGACCCGAGGTCCCGTGTCACAGTAGGTGCTGGCACGAAAAAGATCCCTCTAGGCTCAATGGCCCTGATTGCAGAGTATAGGACAAAATTTGTAGCTTTCCACCGACAAGTGGTGGACGTCTCCATATGAGTGGAAAATTCTCGAGGGACTTTAAACATCATACAAGCAATCAATTCTTGTTTGACACACATGACATTTTGCTCACATTGTTCGCCCATTTTCTTTCTTTGTTTTCATTTTTTAAAACAAAATTTGCCTAGATTGTTCGATATGTGTGTATTTTGATTTCAGAAAGGTTAGCAAACCGATATCTTGATTAAATTTGTGAGGAAATGGTCTTGAAGTAAAGTACTTGAAGCGTTATCTTCCCTTATTTTTAAAAAAAAATATTGTTGCTTTAATCAAACTAAGCATGCTTTGCAGTCTGTTTTGCATGTGACATAAGAAGCTAAATCGACTGAACTTTTATGACCGTAAAATTTGAGCTAAGCTTAAATAGTTAATGATCTTCTCTGATATAACAGAATTCACATAATGTAAAAATCATTTGCCAAGCTTTAACACTGTCTGCTAGCCCGATTACGGAAACTATCAAGACGGTGAAAATGCATAAGAAGGATATATTTAGAAAAGCTTTCTTTTCTCCAATTCGAGACTGGAATTTAATTGGGTATTTATCGACTGAGAAACAGATACGTATTTCAAACACGAATTCGATTAAAAGACGATCTGCAGCTCTGAATCAATTTCATCCAGATTAATGAACTAAAAATGTGTGCGAATGAGAGAAAAATGAATATTACATTTGATATTTAGTATCTACTTGTATTTATGTGACTCTGTGGTGTCTTTCACTTTCAAACTCACCGACATATATCCTGTCAAAATATGAATGATAAAGGCCACAGGAAGTGTTTTCTTCTTTTCACGTTTAAGATTTTGAAAAAAAATTTGTATTATATAAATACAACCAGAAGTCTCTGTCGAGACTGAAGCTCTACTGGTTTGTACTTATAGCAAAGGAAGAGAAAAGTACTTAAGCAGTTGGAAATTGAAACTTTTCAACAGCAATAAATAGAATAATGATCCTTAATTAAGTCTCTATATGTTCTTAGTGCAGTCTACTTGCATGCCACATTTATATTATAATCAGACTAAAATTGTATTTGGAGTAGCATTTTGAAAGAATTTCACAGAAATTTCTATTTTTAGTAACCACGGCAACACCGTTCATCGAAATCAAAAACCGATATACAGAATTATGTATCTTATTGTAGATTACTTGTGTGCCAAGTTATACTGAAATCAGACTAAAACTGTAGAAGGAGTAGCATTTTGAAAGAATTTCACAGAAATTTCTATTTTTAGTAACCACGGCAACACCGTTCATCGAAATCAAAAACCGATACACAGAATTGTGTATCTTAGTGTAGTCTACTTGTGTGCCAAGTTATATTGAAATCAGACTAAAACTGTAGGAGGAGTAGCATTTTGAAAGAATTTCACAGAAATTTCTATTTTTAATAACCACGGCAACACCGTTCATCAAAATCAAAAACCGATACAAAGAATTCTGTATCTTAGTGTAGTCTACTTGTGTGCCAAGTTATATTGAAATCAGACTAAAACTGTAGGAGGAGTAGCATTTTGAAAGAATTTCACAGAAATTTCTATTTTTAGTAACCACGGCAACACCGTTCATCAAAATCAAAAACCGATACAAAGAATTCTGTATCTTAGTGTAGTCTACTTGTGTGCCAAGTTATATTGAAATCAGACTAAAACTGTACAAGGAGTAGCATTTTGAAAGAATTTCACAGAAATTTCTATTATTAGTAACCACGGCAACACCGTTCATCGAAATCAAAAACCGATACACAGAATTGTGTATCTTAGTGTAGTCTACTTGTGTGCCAAGTTATATTGAAATCAGACTAAAACTGTAGGAGGAGTAGCATTTTGAAAGAATTTCACAGAAATTTCTATTTTTAGTAACCACGGCAACACCGTTCATCGAAATCAAAAACCGATAAACAGAATTATGTATCTTAGTGTACTCTACTTGTGTGCCAAGTTATATTGAAATCAGACCAAAACTGTAGGAGGAGTAGCATTTTGAAAAATTGTTTACAGACGGACAGACAGACAGACAGACGGACGGACGACGGACGCATTACTATCGCATAAGCTCTTCTGGTCTCTGACCAGTAGAGCTAAAAATAGGTCTGCTTAATTACGGGGCGCAATAAGTACCCAGGGGAATTCCAACAGATTGTTGAGAGACTTGGTCTCCAAATACCACATAGATATTATTATCAATAAGAAACTCCAACATCTTTTTGATATCAACTTCAGAATATTTTTATCTATAATCAGAATGATTTTAACAAAGTAATTTTATAAAATTTAATGATCAATGACATGGTAATTTAATTTACAAGATCCACCTTTAGCGAAAAAGCGGCTGTCATTGGTGTCAAAAAGCCTGGACTTTAAATTTATCGAGGAATTTAAAGAACCTAGTTTTGTTCATTTGTTGACTTTTGTTTCTTTTAATTTTAAATCTGATCAATAAAGTTTTTTTTCAGTGTTTATACAGAATTCGCCAATGATCAAAACAGTAGAAACGTTCTACTTATTCCACGCATTTAAAGAATATCTACAAGTATAAAAATGTTTTGAATTCAAAGAATTTTTTGATAAAAATTTATTTCGCCGACTTTTTTGTTGTTTTTTTTATACAAAATATGACCGATGATGAAAGATGTACATTAAAGTGCTCTTCACAATAGAAGATGTAAATGGAGCTTTAATTTTCTTCCCCATATATTTATTTCCATATAATGATGGATATCCTAGTTTAATAATCATGCGATATTTTTGTTGTCACTTTGATGTTTTCTTGAATGATTTTTTTCCTATTTTAATGAATATCAAAGAGTCAAGGAATTAAACCACAAATAGGGCAAAAGTGATCGTTTCTACGATACTTTAAATCAATTCTTACACAAGAGATTCTTCGCTTCTTTTTATGTCGCTTGTAGAGCAGAGCGGCACTTAGGGGTCACTTTATACGGGGGCTTCAGACTGTCTGTCTGTCCGTCCGTCTGCAAAACCTTAAATCTCGAGAACTGTCAGAGACATTAATTTGGTATTTAGCACATATGACTTTTTTATTTTACCATGGTTACCGACCTAGCTATCCTTGTACTTGACTTTTGACCTTATTTTTAAAAGAGGTGACGGTGCCGACATACAACTTCTTTTAGAATCTAAGATGTAAGGTCATGCCATTTAGCATGTGCACTGCTTTTTGTCCCCCGCTTGAAAAGTGGGGGATATTAATTTGGGTTTGTCCGTCCGTCCGTCCGTCATGTCTTTCTGTCTGTCTGTAACGCTTTCGTTTCCACACATATCTCGAGAACCGTTTGAGCTTTTGCAATGAAATTTAGCATAGCAATTCCCTATGGCTAAAAAAGACCCCTATTGATTTTGAGGTCAAAAGGTCAAAGGTCAAGGTCATAAATAAGCAAATTCTGTCTGTTAAAACACTTTCGTTTCCACACGATATCTCTAGAACCATTTGAGCTATTGCAATGAAATTTTACATAACAACTCCCTGTGGCCTAATAAAGACCCCTATTGATTTTGAGGTCAAAAGGTCAAAGTTCAAGGTCGTAAATTTATACATTCTGTCTATGTGTAACACTATCATTTCCGGACGATATTTCAAGAAGATTTTGAGCTTATGCAATGTAATTTTATACCAAAACTCCCTAGGACGTATCTCGCCCCTCTCAAAGTGCCCCGCCCCGTTTGTTTTATTGGTATTTATAGTATTACATGTCGCTATTTTTAGCGCAGGGGCATGAGGAGAGTTATTGCGTATAAAACAGGTTCTCGGCGGACTTTATGTTCTTATTACATCTTTTAGAACTGTTTAATAAAGGCTAAATAAATAAAACACCATGGATTGTGTAAAATTTTGAGAATACCGAACATGAAAATATGAATATATACATGTATGTGACTTCAGTTCTGCATATACTTTACTGCCTGTAACATGGGCAGTGTAAAGCGTTTCTGTGGTCTAGTGGTTATGTCACTCGCTCCAAATGCGAGAGGTCCCGGGATCGAATCTCGGTCGATTCATTCCTTTTTTTTTTTTTTTTTTTTTTAAATACTTTTCTTTTTTTTTTACTAAATGAAAGTATTCAGCATGTGAAATGAAAAATTTATGAGGTTATAAAATCATCATTACAGTGTGATAAATATTCCATATAAAAAGAATCTTCTATACACATAATAAAGAATAAGCAATCAAATCTTTATATGTTGTTTTGGGCATATTGACATACATGTATTTTATTTGCTTCAGTATACATGTATACATTTAATAATTCTACAAATTCAGTCAGGGGGGATCCGATTTTTTCCCTAAGCGGGGGACACGAATTCTCTGAATTAGCTTGTTACAAACCATTTTAAACAAGATGTTTTTGTGAAACACTATGCGCCCATGGCAACAAAGTTCAAAAAGCTATTTCACAGTCAAGGTTACGAGGTCATTGACCTTCGTGTCGTTTGAAAAAAAAATATTAGTAGAGTAAGCATACTAAATTTGAAGTCTTTATCTCTTATGGTTAAAAAGTTATGATGAAAGTTCGAAAAAAGCTTTTTTAGCTTATAAGTCAAGGTCACAAGGACCTTGGTGTCATTTCAAAGAGCCTTATTAGTGGAGTATGCATACAAATATGAAGTCTCGATCTCTCACGGTTCAAAAGTTATGGCAAAGGTTAACGTTGACAACAAACAGATAAACAGACAGGACAAAAACAATGTATGCCCCCGATTTATCTATCCGGGTGCGTAAAAAATACTAGCGTCACAGTCCACTTTACCTTTGACCTTCTTTGCAAAATATACTGCATAAGGTAAAATTCAACTTGTGTCTTGAATTTAGAGAAACGGGGATTTGATAATTATCATTTATACACGTTTGTCAGCTCATGACAATGTACTTTGACACAGTAAATAAAAAACAGTAACCACTAAAACTGAAAATTAAGTACTTTTCAAATACATCGGGATGGGTTTTCCAATATGGATTGATGTAGACTGGCAATTTCAGTAAAGACAGACTGGGATTTTTTTCTCGAGATTGTTTGAAATCACGTATTGATAGATTAATAATTATTTATAATAATTTAAACTTTATTAATATCCTTTTTACTTTTGAGGGGTTGCACACATGAGTCTAAAGTTTTTATCGTCCAAAAAAAAAAAAAAATCTTCAAATTTTTTTCTCACCCTCAACTAAAAATAACACCAGGATGGCAAGTTTTTATCGTCGGGGTTAAATAGAAAAAAAAAAAAAAATCCGGAAATTTTTTTCCCACCCTCAACTAAAAATAACACCAGGATGGCAACGTGTTTTGGGCGGACCCGCCTTAGCAAATAGATCTGGGTTTGGTCAGAACAATTTCGCGACTTATTCAGTATCCAGAGAGTTTGTGCTATTTCTTTAAGCTAAAAGAAATCCAATCTACTTGACGACTATGGGCCGTACTTAGCCTTTTTTCCACCTTGACAGCTCATCTTGGACTCTATGCCACTAAACCGGAAGTGAATCTCGCAGTGACTATTTGACGTAATTGAAGTAAAGAAAGAAAAATGCATTTATAACTTTATGTAAAATATTAAGATACCATATGTGATAAATAAAAAAAATTGAAATAAAATAATGCTTTATCAGGTCGCTAAGTCTAGCTGTTTGACTTGTTGTTGACTGGTCTTTTCAATAATTTACATTTGGCGCCTTGTAAACACTAAATTATCTGCCCCTTGTGCATATCGTCACATAAGTAAGAAAAAGAATTGATAATCTTTTTGGGTTCTCTTAAATATATTTAAAATAGCTGAATCAAATTTCGTTGAACTATTTTTAAAAAAATCTTATTTGAACATGTTAATAAAGATGTCAAATATTAACTTCGGGATTCATTTCCGGTTAAGTGGCATGGAGTCAAGGATGAGCTGTCAAGGTGGAAAAAAGGCTATGTACGGCCCGTAGTCGTCAAGCAGCTTGGATTTTTAAACTTGAATCAATAGCACAAACACGTCGGATACTGCCCCCTCCCCCAAGAAAAAAAAAACCGTTGCCATCCTGTGGGGTTTTTTTAGTTGAGGGTGGGAAACTCTTTTCCGTTTTTTTTTTTTTTTTTTTTTTTTTTTGACGATAGAAACTTCAGACTCCACTGGGGTTGGGGAATTGTATTTAATTGCCAGATTCTATCGCAGTCTTACTATCCTTTGATTTTTTCCACAAACTAAATGGTAGTAGCATATAAATAGCTGACCAATCTTAGATTTTGTTATATCTTTAAGTTCCTTGGACTCTCTAACTTTTCAAATATTATACTCGAAGTATTTATCAAATTAAAGTTCCATTCTTTGGTTAAGAAAAATATTGAGCAACTAAAAATTGAGCAAAGACTTCACTTGAAGAATACACTTTTATGATGCAATATTAGTATCATTCCAAGAAAAATTAAAGGTCATAATACTAGCATGATTAAAATGTCGATTGTGTTACAACCGGTAAAGCATTTTTGTTTGAAGATGCATGTAGTCTCGGAAGGAAAATTTATACTGTATTTTGATTATTGGGTGAACGTCTCAAGAATACCATACATATATTTTTCTAGAATGGTTGCCACGAGAACATTTCTACTGAAAAGTTTTGTTTGTCATGGTTAAATACTTTTCAAGATGGGAACTTTACTTCTTAAATAAATTCACAAACTGAATTCAACTTTCACATATTTGAAGCGACACAATTTATGCGTTTTGCACGCCTTTTTGCCAATCTTTGAGTATTAAACTTACTCTCAGAAAAAAACTAGCTAATGATAGAAAGGTGAATTCAATATAAAACAAATTCTTGACATTTAAATACGTAAATGCAGTTATTTTGCTAGTTGTGTAAATTGCCAATTTTGTCCTTTCAGTTTTTAAAAGGAGTATTAAATAAATTATTATAATCCTTAAATTTTAATATATTTACCTTTTTCATCCAATTTTCTTCTCGTCAGTGGCCATGTCCCATAAAAATTTATATTTAAACAACCAACACCACTGCTTTTTCTTGGGGGACAGCTGGAAGTAGCCCCTAATGGCTGTCTTTCCGGAGAAACGTCCTTAACTCGCACATGTATTGCTGATACATGAAGTGTATTTGAGTGACCTGGTCGTATGGGGGATAAATCACCCGATTCATTCTTTGAGTGTATTGAAACATTTTCCGGTGATTTATTACATATATACACATAATTCACATCGTTCCCCACGGGCTCTAAGTGGATTGTTTCTTCATAACGAAAGCAGTGCGTACGATTGTTTTCCTCCTGGGATAGCGTATCAACTGCAATGGTCCTGGTAACATTTCGATGAAGATTTGCAGAATTTTCATCAATGCGACTTTTGTGTCTGTTTTCTATACGACATTTGGAATGAACCCATATGTAAAACCTACGAAACAACGATGTACGGGACTTCTGAACTTGCTTGTTTTCTTCCTTTAATCGAGTTTTCCGGAATGGAATTTTTAAGCGTTTCAAGGATCGTCGGAATGAAAGACGATGAGGCCTTGAATGAAAAATAACGGGAGATTCGTTTGTTGTATGAAATTTCCTCCAATGCTCATCTCCTACAGTTACAAGAAAACTTGAAGTGCCACACATTATATCAATATATTTAGATTAAACAGTGATCAACGTTTATTTAAGTTGACCGAAAGCTAAATCTAAGCAAACTTTTTACAGTAAATTCAAGCAGTTGATTAAAACGTTTGACTTATCAGTATTCCAAGTAAGACATATTTCTGTGTCATAATAGTCACAAGCGGGGGATAAATATAACTTTCAGATCTGGGGGGGGGGTAATTTTGTGCCCCCCCCCACACTTTTTAATGAAGAACAAAATCACAGCTATTTTGAAATATTAAACCTCCTTTTATGGCATTTTTTCTATGTTCAACAACTGAGTAAGCATTTCTGTTGAAGTAATATAGTTGTATAATGCGGGTCAAAAAATTGGAATTGAAAGTAACTTGCCTTTGAAAAAAAGTTGTCTTACTACCCCCCCCCCCCCCCCCCCCCCCTAAAACTAAAAAAAATACTTTTGCTTTATGTCATTGGTAAAAAACTGAAGGAAACGTGAAGATAGTTAACATTAGATAGAACGTCCTATCGTTAAAATTATTTTGTCCTACGGACCCGGTTTAACGATAGAAATCGTAACCTGTAATTGCGGGATATAATTCGGAACTCAATGCATTTCCTAAGAAAAATCCAGAGATCCGAATGTAAACGTGGCTTGTAAAATTGAAGCGAGAAAAAACATTGAGAAATTTAATAGGGGGAGGGGGGATAAAAGGTATATACAATCTCAAAAGGGTTTGTTTTGATTAATTTGGTAGTTAATGTCAACGCAACCCCTTTTGTATTCTTCGAAATCATTCTGGAGCGGATCCACTCCAATTTGCTACATTGCAAATATATGGGACGTATTTTAAATGTGGTGAGGGCTTGAATTGAGACTCAATTAATATTCTAAAAATAAGTGATCATTAATCTATTTCAAATTAAATTCATTGAAACAAAACTGGGTGAAGGGCAAACCCTTGAAAACATCAGAGCTTAGAACAGTGCCAAAGAGGAGTAAGCATCCCCTGTCGACAATCACCCCCGCATGCACAGTAATCCACGTCATAGATGGTCCAAGGGAAGAGTCCATAGAATAATAGACCAATAATTTGTGTGGAAAATGTCGGTTCAAAATCAACTACCAAATATATTGTATCTGCTGACAAGGTCATTGAATAGAACATTAAATTGGCACAATTGTTTAACTTTAAATTTGAAATGTCGTCAGAAAACTAACGGTACATATAGACAAAACGTCATTACCAATGTGTTCTTCTGTTTCATAAAAATGATATGTAATGATTCACATTTCTGTTTGCTATTTAGTTAATTTTCTACAAAATATTTAGTCTACCTGAGCTTACTTAAAAGAGCTTACCTTAACCAATATCATACCTGATATTTTCTTTGAAAGCTTTCGCTGGCATGTTGATTTCTCGTCAGATGTCGAAAATCTGTTAAATTATAAGCAAAGCAAAGTCAGAGAGTCATTGGTTGGGATGCAGTGATTCACAGCAAATTGTAATGCCCTTTAAAACGAATGCGACTTTAATTTATACTTTGCAAACTTATACGAAGTAAAATAGCTCAGAAATCACGAATGCGACTTAAATTTATACTTTGCAAACTTATACGAAGTAAATTAGCTCAGAAATTAATAAGAAGGTTGAACGTTTCCTGGGAAATGAATTTGGATGGACACGTGATAAAATCCTGTAAAGCGCGACAGCCTTCTATGTAAGTTTAAGAAAGTGTTTTTCTGTTTGTTTGTTTTTAAACGTCTGCTTCGATAATGTGGAGAGCTGCAAATTTTGTCCTATACTCGGCACTTACGGCCATTGAGCAGGGAGGGATCTTTTCGTGCCAGCAACTATACTGCTGGTGATGTCTCTGTTTGGGACGTTCAACAACAAACAACCAATTACCCTTGGGACATTTCATTTCTCTGGTAACCGATATTTTTTTTAATATATTTTCTTGACCCTGGCGTTTATTCATTAATCGCCATAAAATGTTATAAGGATGTTTAACTAACAATTTTTTAGACTTGGTTTGGAAAGATTCGAGTTTTTCAAATACCAAGAACCCGGAGGGTCCTAAACAATACTTGCTTTCGTATATACGATTTTGTTACTGTCGCAGCTTAGATATTTTAAAGCCAGATAAAGTTTTGGAATAATGAATACAAACATTGTCTCTATACATGTAATCTTGTCAGAAAATTTTGCAATAAGCTAGGTACAGTATAAACATCGTCAGTAACCAGGCATAATAAGGTATATGTACATGCAGATGAGATACAGGCGATTCAAGTGTTCCAACGAAAGAAACATACTTCCTAAAATCGTGCTTTTGATGTTCAGATGTAATAAACATATAGTAACTTAAAATTAAAATCATATAGATCATGTTTTTTCAGTGCCGTCGTATTGGCAATTTTGTGTTTTATTCTTCAAGAATTTTACTTTTATCAAACTTAATTTTAAAATATAAATGAAATTCTTATCGGCAAAAATACGATCAAAGCTAATTTGAAAATACTCACATTGAAAACGTATGTCGCCGACGTAAAGGGGGCGATTCTTCGGCATCATCCAAACAATAATTACTTCCAAATCTCGTTGACATTAAGCCTGAATTCAAGCTAAAATGGAGATTTCACAACAGCTGAAATTATAGGTACTGTAACTGATTGCAATTTATTTATTCATATCGGTTAAACTTACATATGAAAGGTCGTTGAATAATGCGAAATACTAAGTTCATCAAAGACATTCTAGTCTAGCCATATTTGGTGTGCAGTAAAATTGTAATGTCGGAATTTTTCTACTTGTGTCCATAGAGAATTCCTCAAAAAAGTTGTTTTGAGCACGGAAGTTTTAGGTTCCTTATAGGAAAACCTAATTTTTTTTTGTATTTGTCTGCAATATCTAATTTAATGAGAGTTCTAGAGAAAACGGAAACTAATAAGTATCCTCTTTGATGGGTAATAATAATTCAACGTGTTTTCTAGAAATATTCCGATTGCAGACAGCGTTTTATGGACTAATTCATTAACACGCAACACGCTGCTTCAATCCTCACGGGAAGAAATGTTCGTTGCTACTTTTGTCTAACAGTGAACCGAAAACACTTACTGAAATTTCTTCTATAAGAGGAGAACTCTTTGTTGTGGAGGATTGAAAAAAACCCAAATAATCCAGGATTACTTAACATCCAATTGTTGTTAGTTTGATAACAAAGCAAACAGATAAACATACCTTGTAAAAACCGAGTATAGGTCTTTGGCTGCTGTGCCTGAGATCAATAAAGCGCGCGTCGGTTCCCGCCGCCGTGGTATGACAGTGACACACTCCTTCTCTCTCAGCAGCTCTCTCTCAGCACTGCACTGACGTATAACATTGATTACACAACCGATTTACCATCGACGTGCTAATAGAAAAATTGTCAAGTTTTCTTTGGTATTTTGATTTCTTTAATTTATTTTTCTGTCATTTTGTGTCTTGTGAAAATTGGTTTAATGGACCTACATGATATGGTTGTTGTGGTCATACATGAATATTTTACAGTTCTTAGATATAATTCCAACTATATTCAACTGTACACAGACATTTCCATTTAATGCTTGTCTTTGCTTTTCAATGTTTTAATAACCAAATTAATCAATCATTGATAAATTCTGAACGGTTTCATTTGTAACAATCAAATATCAGATACATACTGTTAGGCGCATCTAGCGTAGAAATCGTAGAATAATAAATTTATAATCTGATAGTGATCTAGTAACTGCTAAAATTGATTTCTAAAAATTTTTCTTGGTTTTATGTGAACTTGTTCAATACATTCGAGAAACAGGATATGAAAGTGTTACTAACAATGAATTTTATAAAATCTGTAACTCTCTTGTATCCTTTCTATATATAATCGTTACAAAAATATTTTAAAATATAAAGGCAAAAATACCACATAAAGGGCGGTCACTCTGAGGGGACGGGGATTTCAAAATACCGTAAATGATAAAGAAAATTCGAACAAAGCCTTTTTCTTTTTCTAAGGAAAAGGATTCGAATGTAATGTCTTCAAATTATTTTTCTGTCATTTAAAAAGTAATTCAGTCTTTAATTTCCAGTAAATACAGAAGATTAGAATTAATTATGCTTTTAAGAAAGAAATGAGATATAGATTAATGAAGAAAATATATCTCGAAGTTTACTCTCCCAAAATAAAAAATAAAAATAGTTTTATACCATAATTTTAATGGTTGCATCATGCTTAATTGAATGTTATTATGATGTCATGCGAAAAACGTTGACACTGTCGCCGACTTGACTTTTTCTTAAAGTGCATGTACTCACTTGGTTGATATTTAAGAGCTTTTCTCTATTACAACTCATGATAAAGTCTTGCACTGTACTTGTTTTAACACGCATGATCACCGAGTTTGATGAAACTTTGTTAATATTTAAACCTTAGCACCAGAAACGTACATGTAATTTAAAAAAAAATGATTGCTATGTGTCTTGGTTGCAGTGGTAACAGCCACAGAAGTTTGAATTTTTCAGAGACATTTTGCTATACTTTGAATAGTTATTAAGCTTTAATAATAAAGACCAAGAGAAACAAATTATACAGTTCCTCTTTAAGCTTCTTCTGAATCAATTATATATAATTTTTTTAATAATATACATGTATCTCCAAGTAGATGGTTACCATGTCTACATTTCCATACTTTTAAATGCTGATAAACGTTTATATTTCACCAGTGATAGGTGGTACATGATTTTTTTTCAGTAACCAACACAAGGAATGAAAAATATTTGATATTTCCTAAATAAGAATTAAAGTATAAAAATTACTGTCTTTGTTACCGTGGAAACACAGAGAAGCTTAATAAAATGGGTTGTTTAGATTTAAATAATAGTGCTATTGTAAGGCAAGAAGTTATTTTTTAAAGAGACACTATGACGCACAAATGCGATATTTGACAAACGTAGAATTTTTGCATGATCCTTGTAAATTTTGTTCAATTCCTGAATGTATTAGGTTTCAGAAAATTACAGGTTTTGGAACCTAAAACTTCTATTTTTATGGAGAAAAACATTTTGATTCAGTAAAAAATAATTTCCGTATGACCCATCACGAAACTATTGTCCCACTTCTTTCTTCAGAAATTCTGAATAAGCTACCATGGTCTCAAGTTCTTAATGAATGAATGTAAGTACGTAGATCAAGAATTTTTATACAATCTTTTTAAAAAAAGTTGTTAGAACATATTTCTCATCTTTGCATGCCCCCGTTAAATGTTCGTGACAAGTTTGAGCTAAAAATAAAAATGGCGTGACCTTGACATACACAAAAACAACGACGTGGTAGATACATTATTTTTCCTCAAGTCATTCTTCTTCATTATATCATTTTGATCTGATAAAACTGAAGGGGGCTCTCTACAACGTCACAACATGGCGTACTTCCGTTGAAACGCCATTTTTGATCCCAAATGATCTGATTCAAATTCACTTAACACCGATAAATCACTGAATATAACACAACATGCGATATTGTTGATGGAATGTACATTGTATCCTCAATTAATACAGTGCATTGCCTAATACGTATCCGTTCTTTAAAAATGAATTGTTTGTCAATTTATTCAATTTGTACTTATTCAATTATTAAATAATATATTTACAAACTTATTAGAATAAGATTTTTAAGTGAGAAAAAATGATATAAAAACATGGCTTTTCCATATGTTAATTCATCATTACGTGTCAAAACGCCATACACTCAGATATTTCTTTTTTCTTCAATAAACATATATGCTTTCCAGCAAAATATATCCCCCCAAATGCAAATTTGATAAGATAAGACATATGTATTATCTTCCCATTGTCTAGAGGACTGTTCACAATTTGTATACACCCGAATGAATGGTTATACCCGGTGAAATTTAAACTCTTCATGAAATCACCCAAATGTTTGGACAGTAAGAAGAATTTTGTATGACCTAAACGTTTGATGAACATTGATTATCAGCTGTTTGTATGGAAAACATGCAGGTCTTACACGAAGTGTGAATTTGGTTATAAGAATTTCTTTTACCCGCTTTTGGCCATTTACCATGTTTACATGTGTTGTTATATCTAGCACTGGATAACACATACAATTTGGATAAAAATGGTAAGTAAATCTACCTTTCTCAATACCATGAATTCACTAAATACATGTCTTTGTCATTGACTGGAAACGTGAACTTCTGGTTTTCGCTTAAACTCGTTTGAAAAACAACACATGAACAATACAAACTTCTTTTGAACAATGTCCTTGCTTGACATTTTTTTTCAATACTTGTGCAAGTTATAGTAGAGACTAGAACTGTTTATTTGAAATTTTTTAAAAACAGTACCAAGATATTTGAGCCCACTCTTGAAACGGATCTCTCACACCTGAATTTTTGTGATGTTTGAAATTTTTGACAGTTTTTCAAATTTGTTCAATTTCTTTTTTTCACTGTTTTTAACCTTTAATATTATATATCTTTTCAGATATTGGAGAAGATCCAACCAGCTATTCTCAAGAAAATGCTGTTTTAGTTTTTCTTTTGTTGTTTTTGTAAATTTAAATAAAAATTATGTTGATTTAATTTTTAACTTTGTTGGTTATTATTTCAATATTTTATAACATTAAACTTTGAAGAAAAATTTAAAACACTGGGCTTTTGAAAATATAGATAGGAGGGGTTTTCACAAAATAAATAAATATTTCAAATATTTCTAAAAAATAAATTGAAATACTTTGAAACCTTATTTTATCAGATATGGAGCCTATTATTAGAAACAAATGTATGCAACAAAAATCAGTTATACTTTATAGGTGTAGAGATCCTCCTTAAATTGGGGTAGACTTGAAACAAGAAACAATGAAATATCACACATCACGTCAAGTAAGTTGAAGAAAAGAGAACTCTTACGATGTTTATTAAAAAGGGAAAATGTTCGATTGTGTAAATGTGAGGCCTAGGTGGTAGCTTTTCGTATTCAGTTACAGATATTGCACAGCGCAAGAATTGGAAACACTGAATTTGTTTAGGGTCCTGCACACATCCCCAACTTTTGTTCTCATATTGCTAAGCATTTCTTTTAAAGCATATAAACCTTTAGAAACTGAAAAGGAATTAAAATTTAATTGAATCTGAATTTTAAAAAAAAATATATTCATAAGTTTCAAGATATTTTTTCCAGGGCGCTTTCATACGTAGACATACATTTTTTTCCCTATCGTATATTACTCGTATTTGGCCCACACAATAACCAAATAAAAAAAAAAAACTAAAGGAGTGTACTTAAGCCATGAGAGTTGAGTCCCGGTGCTTTGCGCGAAATAAAATTCCAAAACTCAATTTTATGTGTTACAGTTATTAAACAATGTCTCAAAAGTAGGTTTTGGTAAGTTTTATTACATGAAAATATTTCAAAATGCCGAGCGACACTAGCTTTTGAGACGGGGCCTAACAATTTTGTCACATTTCTTTTGTAATTATGTACATATTAATTTTCAACGACATTCTTTACATCGAGCCGCGACTTGTCATAGGGTGCGTTCAGAGTATTTCCATTGGTACCATCACCTGTTTGCCAATGGCAACAATTTGTACCGTTGGTACCATTGGGCCCATGTTTACTCTGAACGTTTTTTTGGGTACAATTGGTAGGAATCTCACCAATGTTAACAATGGTACCATTGGTGTACCATTGGTTACCATTGGCTTATTATTTAGAAGAAAATGTCCAACGAAGAAAATATAATAATTGCTTCATGCATCATTTTACAACAAGAGAGTATGATTAGAAATACTTTTTTAGTTCAATGAAGTACTTCTCCCTTCCAGATTATTTTCTCCTACAAAACTTGCGTAGATCTTCAGATGAAATGACTAGAGTGAGGCATTACTATGAGGTTACTATACCCTCGTATACACTTGATGAATTTAAAACCCATTTTCGTTTGTCCAGAGACACATGTGAGAGTACAAACTGTACGTGCCAGAGATTATCAACAGTTAACGCTTACAACAATCAAAAGGGCCCTGCCCCTAACCTTGAAAAAGAACTGTTGATGTTTTTGTGGTACTTAGGAAACCTTGAGAGTTTTCGATCTATGGCTGATAGGTTTGGTACATCTAAAGGAAGTTTTCACGCTAGCGTTACTAGAGTATCCTCCTCCTTGATAAGTGTTATGGCAGAAGTAATTAGATGGCCTTTATCACAAGCAGAACTAAATGAAACGTGTCAAACATTTGGAGAAAACTGTCAATTTCAAAATGTTGTGGGTGCTTTGGATGGCAGTCACATTCCGATAAAGGCCCTCAAACACCAGCCACAGGCCTACTACAATAGAAAGAAATTTTACTCTGTGGTGCTTCTGGCATGCTGCAATTCCAAAATGGAATTTACCTATGTTTGGACAGGAAATCCTGGAAGCACGCATGATGCAACAGTAATGCGAATGTCAGATCTTTTTCAAAAGAGAGATGAAAAGATTCCTGTTGGCTATGTCATACTGGGGGATTCAGCCTTTCCATGACTTCAGTGGCTCATAACACCTTTTCGGAATTGTGGCAACCTGAGCAACAACGAAAATTTAATAAGGAGCACAGCCGTAGCAGACAAGTCATCGAAAGATCGTTTGGCTTATTAAAGTGTCGGTTTAGGAGACTTTTGCGATTTGAGTCTTCAAAAATTAAAATCATAGTAGAGTCTATACTTGCTGCTTGTGTTTTACATAACTTATGTATTTCAGATACAGACTTTATCGAAGTACCAGATGAATTTGAAGCTTGTTTTGACATGCCACCTGCCCATGACGGTCATCAACTCCAAGGAATTCAAACCAGACAACAGATGATGAATCAATTGATATGAACTATCAATAACATTTTCTACAATTAGTAGACTGTTGATTTTGTTCAATACTTTAATATTATTTTAATATTCCATGTTCAATGCAAATATTCAGAACATTAAACATTTTTTTAAACAACTTTATTCATTTTTAAAATAAAAAAAAATATACAATTTCTTGGTATAGCTAAAAATAAATACAATTTCTTTGTATAGCTAAATATAAATAAAAAGAGTCTTAAATGTTTAAATTCAAAACATGAAAGACATCTTAATTAGTGTATCTCAGGATGTCAAAATAATAACAACTTATCCAAAGAAGAGGATGCTTACTTTAACCCTGACTAGTGTTTTCACTTGTGCAGTGATAAGGACTTATTACTGTACTCTAATTAGTTTTGTTAATATTCGTCAAGTTATACAGACAAAAAATTTGTAATGTGTGGTGTTGTGTACTCAGTCCCTATTTGCCCAATTTTTCAATTAATTTTGTCAAGAGTTCTTTATTGCTATTCTGCATATTTCCATTATGTCGAAGAATTTTTTATCTCTCTCCTCAATGTATTCTCTCATCTCGTCAATTTTTCTTTTCTTTGTCTTACATGTAGCTGTAGGAACAGGGGTTGATGGTCTTGAAGTTGAAGCACTGCTGGTGCTTGCATCATCATCTTCCTCAGGTTCATCTGACTCACGGTCAGCATCATCTTTTCTCAAACCAAAAGAGCTACAAAGAAATAATGGTTTGAACGATGGGTCCCCATCCAGTATACTCTGCATTTCAGTTTCGTACTTAAATGGTTTAGGGGTTTTATTTCCAGTTTTCTTGCATTCGAACAAAAATTTTCTTTAGCCTCTTTTTAATGTGTAGAACTTCTCACGACATTGACTGGCAGACGAGGGATTTACTTCATTTTTGGACAGCTCTTTTGATAGTCCCGCCCATATCTTTTTGTTTATGGAAAAAGAATCTGGTGCAACTTTTTTCTTTTCCTCTAATATATTTCGGAGTTTTCTAGTTGTTGTCAGTTTCCATTCATATCTTGATTTTGATCCTGACTCTTCCCAATCACTATTGTCATCTTGGTGCATGGGGAATTCTGTTTCACTCGGAGGGACAAGATCTGAGGCTTGATCACTCGCATGAACAAGATCCGAGGTGCTGGCTTGATCACGCGGAAGAACACGATCTGAGGTGCTGGCTTGACAGGATGAGGAGCTACTTTCACAATTATCCTGCGTTTCATCATTTCGGAATAATACTTGTGGAATGACTACTTCTCCACCAATACAATCAATAAATATTGGATCCTTCGGGGGGTCAGGAGGTAGTAATTTTTCTAATTGATTAGATCCACATCAAGATCTAGTAATTTTAAGAAAAGAAAAAATGTTAATTAAGGAATTACCATAAGATCATAAAACCTTAAGTTCTATCAGCATTTTTGATTTGTTCAATGCAACAAGCTGAACATAACTCAGTATTATTAATTTTTCATATACTAGGCCTAAAAAGATAATATTTGCATCGTTTATGTGACTATGGTGAGAAAAATAAACGGGTATTACAAGCATGTTAAGACTATATTTTTGAGACAGATTTCTAAATAATTTTTTAATTAAAAATTGGCGAAAACTGTTTTATTTGTATACATCAGAAATAAATAACTGTTTTTGAATATATTTAATTAATATCAGGGTAAAGTATCAATTAAGATTTACTATGATTAAAACATTGTCATATTTCTACCAAAAAATTTCCAACCTATCCGGGTATTCCCGATATATATAATTTGTTTAAGGAACTGGGAATGAGTTTAAAATGGTTTTTATTCCTTATATGATTATATATTTAAAAATATGCCAAATTATATATATATGGTTTTCAGTTTACGCTTTATAATCCGCGAAGCGGATTATAAAAAAGCGTAAACTGACCCAAACCATATTATACTCGATAATTTGGCCAAAAATTAGAGTCATTCCTTATAATTTAATTTTGAAATAATTAAACAACTGGGGGTGTAAAATTGTGTTGTTTTTATGAGTTCAAATTTACCGCGCAATAATACAACCGTAGTAACGGAAGTGATGGGAAGCGAGGGGAGGTAAAAACTGACAAATAGATCTAGCAGCCATGATGCTTGTTTACACGAGGTAAGATCGAGCTACTGTTTGAAGTTAAAGGTACATTCATTAAATCTGGAATTTTCCATGAATCCCAAGGACTGGAAGTGAGGGGATTGATGGATACAGATGATTCAGCTGGTTGTCAAAGGGGTGTGTCCCCATACCAAACCAGATTATACAAAATGTTATGCGTTCCTTTTTGGAAATCAACCAATGAGAGGCAAGAATACAAACAAAATTAAATTATATATGTTTAAGTAAGCAGTGCAAAGCGCCGCTCACACAGACTAACGTGTAAGAACAGAGGAAATTCCGAATGAAATCTGTTCATTCGTCAACGGTCACTTTATAAGACTATATAGCAGAAAGTGTGCATACTTACTGTCAGATATATGCTGAATGTTTGAAGCCGTTGTTAATATACGGTAATTTTTTCCAGCAACAACGAGGTTTAAAGGAAAAAGTTGAGATAAAAAATCTGTCGCTTTAAGAACATATGCCATACCCGCCATTTTTCGTGACGTCATAAAAAAAGTTACCATCGCTAACAGAGCTCTAGTTCGTCTGCAGAAAATTCTACCTATGGTAAATTTTTTCGGCAAACTTTGGTACCAATGGCATACCAATGGTAAAAAATTCTACCAATGGTAACTTTTGTCAGCCAACGGTAGTACTCTGAACGCACCCCATATTGGTCTCATTTGCACAGAATGTGTATTTTAATTTAAACTATATCCAGAGGACAATGTTGGACAAAATTGCGACTCGTATCTAATTGTTTGAAAAAGTCTCCAAACTACGGTCGAGTTCCACTAAATTAACAGGTCTCCAATTTCTACTGTGACAGTGTCTATCGGACATCCAACTATTGAAAAGGATGATGTGACATAACTGCTATCAGGGGCCCCTTTTTCCAAGAAGAATTATATGTATATTTAATCTACAACGATTTTGATCGTTTTCAAACATGAGTGAATAAATACGATGTTTATACTTAATAATACGCATGGATTCTCAGCATTTACGGTGTTGGGTCAAGAAATGCACATAAAACTTGTATTCACTGATACTCGGAAATACGTGTAGACCTACGGCTGGCGAATTACCCACCAAACACTTTACAAAACTTTAAAATATGCACATATCTATCAATCATTTGTAACTGTGATCTCGGAAATTGTACATATGTAGATCCGTGTCTAATCTATGGCTCGAATGCATAAAAATATTTATCAGAAACCAGGTAAAATAAGCCTTTTTTCCAAGCATGAAATTTCCGTAGTATTTTTGTTGTACTCACTCGTAACGCATCTCACTTAGCCGATTGGTCCTTTTTCATATGGGTCGATTTCAATAAAAGTACATTGACCAGCCAAAGGAGAAAATTGTACCCACCTGCGCGCGTATATTTTAAGTTTCAAAGAGTGGGACGGGGTCAAATTTCAATGGGAATTGGATGTAAACATGGTACCCCTACCCAAACAAGAGGCCCACCGGCCTTATAGGTCACCTGAGTATTGTGTAACAACTTTCAAACAATTATATTTGGTTCGTGTTTTAAACCGGAGGCCATGAAATTCACAATTTACAATTTTGACAGAGGCACCATTGCTTATCATAATTATTACTTAGCATGCTTACTCTATTTACTTAATACCCAGAGGTAGATCAGAGTAACAAAGAGAAAGTGCACTTCCACTTTTAGCTGCAATAATGTAGCCCTCTCCTTCTTTTTTTTTTTTTGGGAGAGGGCTACAACTCCTTCGGATCTCCGTAATGGTGCAGCTGCGGAAGCGATTCGCTCTCGCACGGATTTCGGCTCAAACTGTCAGTAAATGGCTAATTTATTACCATTTCTTACCTTGACTCAAAAAATGTGGTTATCCAAGACAGAAATCAATCCAAAAATATACAGAACAATCCATACATCAATTATTTTTCGTGTATGTCAACATCACAACTTAAATTTATCCGCCATGTTTACTGACCTTGACAGATTTTATTCTGGGACAGCCAATGAGATTAAGGATCTATAGGGAGCGGATTTCTTTGGAATTACCTTATTTTAAGCCTAAATATCGCTGTTTACGAAAAAATAACACATGGAATGATTTTATTTATCGATGTTTAGTGATACTATTCATCACAATTACTTATAAACACCGAAACCTGCTTTATTTAGTTATTCTAAATTTCAAGCGCAAGTCTCGGTACGTCACGCGTGAACTGTCATGGCTGTTGAAGATAAACACAAACTTGGTGAAGATTTATTTTACATGTTTTTCGCGTTTAACGGGTTATGTTGTCGACAGTGAATAAAAATCTCGTCTTATTAGATGTAAGTTGAATGTAAAAACTATTTTTTCTGCCTGCCTTCGCCCGTATTTAAAAAATACTTTTGCACCATTACAGAGATGCTGTGGAATTGTAGCCCTCTCCAGAAAACACCAGATTAAAAAAAAATCGGAGAGGGCTACATTATTGCAGCTATTCCACTTTATAACCAGTTGTGCACCTCACCCACTGAGCCATGGGCCACATATTTCAAAATTTTGCAAATGTAATCATAAAATGGTTGATTAATAGCAAAGGGCAGATTTCAAAGCATTAATTTATTTTCAGACTATGTAACCCCCCCCCCCCACTTTGACCCTGGGGGCATTAAAAAAAACCACTTTGCTAGATGCACCTTTCTTTATCATAAATATATATATTCTTGGATCATTGACATAAAACCCAGAAGCAAAGGAAAATATTTTCAAAGAATTAATGTATTTTTACTATATAATCAATAGAGCCCCGCCCTAACACCAGAACCCCTGACCCTGGGGCCATAAGATTCACAATTTTTGGAAGAGGCACTCTTGCTTATCATAACTATGTGCTTAGTTAGTTGATTTAATACCCAGAAGCAGAGTAGAGGATTTTTAAAGAATAAATGCATTTTCACTATATAATCAAAAGAGCCCTGCCCTACTACCAGAACCCTGACCCTGGGGCCATAAAATTCACAAATCTGGAAGCTATTCCACTTTATAACCAGTTGTGCACCTCACCCACTGAGCCATGGGCCACATTTTTCAAAATTTTGCAAATGTAATCATAAAATAGTTGATTAATAGCAAAGGGCAGATTTCAAAGCATTAATTTATTTTCAGACTATGTAACCCCCCCCACTTTGACCCTGGGGGCATTAAAAAAACCACTTTGCTAGATGCACCTTTCTTCATCATAAATATATATATTCTTGGATCATTGGCATAAAACCCAGAAGCAAAGGAAAATATTTTCAAAGAATTAATGTATTTTTACTATATAATCAATAGAGCCCCGCCCTAACACCAGAACCTCTGACCCTGGGGCCATAAAATTCCCAATTTTTGGAAGAGGCACTCTTGCTTATCATAACTATGTGCTTAGTTTGTTGATTTAATACCCAGAAGCAGAGTAGAAGATTTTCAAAGAATAAATGCATTTTCACTATATAATCAAAAGAGTCCTGCCCTACTACCAGAACCCTGACCCTGGGGCCATAAAATTCACAAATCTGGAAGAGGCACTCTTGCTCATCATAACTATGTGCTTAGTTAGTTTATTTAATACCCAGGAGCAGAGAAGAAGATTTTCAAAGAAATAATGCATTTTCACTATATAATCAATAGAGCCCCGTCCTAACACCAGAACCCCTGACCCTGGGGCCATAAAATTCACAAATCTGGAAGAGGCACTCTTGCTCATCATAACTATGTGCTTAGTTAGTTTATTTAATACCCAGGAGCAGAGAAGAAGATTTTCAAAGAAATAATGCATTTTCACTATATGATCTATAGAGCCCCGCCCTAGCACTAGAACCCCCGACCCTGGGGCCATGAATTTCACAATTTTTGTAAAGGACTCAATGCTCATTACATTCATGCCAACAGTTTGCCTGCTTGATGTCCAGGAGTAAAGAAGAAGATTTTTAAAGATTTCATTAATTTTAGTGGTTTTGGCCCCACCCCTCAGGCCCCAGGGGGGCGGGGACCATGAAACTCACAAGTTTTGTTCCCCTTTACTCATAGATGCTGTATACCAAATTTGGTTGAAATTGGTTCAGTGGTTTTAGAGAAGAAGCTGAAAATGTTCAAATGTTAACATACGACACACGACGGACGAAAACGGATAGCAATAGGTCACCTGAGTTACTCAGGTGACCTAATAAAAGATCTATATCTTTCAAATCACGTTTCTGCTTTTGTTAAAAATAGTATTCCAATAAGGTACACATATCAGTGATTAGTTACATGCAAAAATTTGAGTAAAATTTGGACATATAATTTTTTGTCAATTTACCGGGGGCCTTAAGTCACCTCATCCTTTTTGCGAAAGTTTTAATAGGGTTTGAAGAATATGTCTCTCATTTTACTTAGTATTTTTCGTTAGGGATGTTTTGAAAGAATTCTGATATTGTCAGTGTGATTAGTAAGTACACGTATAGACTCATGTCGTCTCTGTATTATGTTCTGCGGGTCGAGACACTACCTATCCCTAAACACCTGAATCATTTATTATTTGTGGACAAACATGAAACTATACCATTTCTCTCTTCTTCATTTACATTCATGTGTAGAATCTGATTGCCAAAAAATCATATGTGCTCATGTTTTCATTCCACTCTTATGCGATTTAAATGTCTCCGCCTATTTTCGGATACCTTAAATTCAAAAGTGGTCCAGTTAAAATTTTTCGGAATTTAAGGTGTATACCTGTTCTTTTCAATGATATTGTCTGTAATTATAAAAATATGTATAACGAAAAATTCAAGGCATTAACATCAAAAACACATGCTTGCATGATGATCATAGATTAACTTAGCGATATATTGTCAGTGGCGTAGCGTGCATCAAAGATATGTGTAGGCACTAGTAAATGAAGCCAACGGCTTTACTGAAGCGCCGAAAGGGGATAGGTGTGGGAGGGGGTCACTCCCTCCTGCAAAGGGGGTTTGGGGGACCTCCCCCGAAAAAATTTTGAAAACTAGACACAAAATTAGCACTTTTGAGAAAAGAAAATAGTTAATTTAAACAAAATACGTATGCTTGTTTAGTTATTTATTTGGCCATTTTGGGAATTTTGCCCATTAAACAGTCAGATCTTGTAAGTTTTTTAAAAGCAATCCCTTTTAGATTTCCAAGATATATGTCACCTCAATGTACATGTATTTTTTTTTAAGTTTGAAAGAATTTATTAAGCAGATTACTATATTTTTGGACACCCCTCCCTGTGATTTGAATATTTGGACAATGTGATGCATATAGGCTTTATATCCTGTTATCTGCAACGCGTTGCATTTAAGTTTTTACCACAGAAAATAATTGAAATAATAGTCATACCCGATCCTTATTAAATTAAATTCATTCAGGTATATTTGAGAAAATAATGCAGTTATACAAGTGTAGGGAAATATTTTTAAGACGTATAAGAATAATTAAAATTACAAGCATGAAGCAGATTACTACTGATATATTTTTGGACACCCCTCCCCGTGATTTGAATATTTGGACAATGTGATACATATAGGCTTTATTTTTGTATTATTTTTCATAAATTTAAATTATTATTTGTATAAAGTTGTTGTTGAAGTAATATCATTGTTTTGTTGAAACTGATAAAGATGAATTTTACAGAGAGAGAGAGAGAGAGAGAGATTCGGTCTTAGCTGATTCAGTCATAGTCCCTCTCTCTTCATATGCATGTACCTGTGTCAAACAACTTATTTTAAGTTTTAATTATTTAATATATCAAGAACGCTGAAAGATCGTTTTTAGGGATTGAAACTGCATTTATATTTGATACTAAATCGGTTTAATTTGAATGATAACACATTACACTACATTAACTTGGTTGGTATTAAAACACCTAAAGGTTTGCATTTTGTTGTGAGAAATTCGACTTTTTCTTTATTTGTCAAAGAGGATGGCAGGTGTGTCCCAGGGTCTTTAATCTTTACTCAATTTGACTGCTAAAGCTAGTAAAAGAAACAAGACTGTAAATTTATGTTTTACAGCCATAAAATATATATGTACTGAATTTATTTCTTCTTAATTTTCTTTATTATTGGCAAATGAATGTATTACATTAATTTATTTTGAAAAAAAAACATGACAGTAAATTTTGCTAAACATTATGTGTAGGCATTTGCCTTTTTGCCGTAATGGACGCTACGCCACTGATTAGTGTAAAGCTTAAGCAAGATGAATAGCCGAAAAGGTTCCAAATGACGTACTAAAGTGCACTTATTCTTTTATCGATCAACATATTTTTAGAGGAAATAATTTAATTAATAAAAAATAAATAAAACTCATTTTCTCTAGAATACATCTAAAGAAAAATCAAGGAAGACTCCTGTTGTATAGAATGAACATCAGTGAGTAAAATTACAACAGAATTAATTGAATTAAACCGAAATGCAAAGATGTAGAACAAATACTCTCAAAATCTTTGGTATCAAAGTACTTAGAGTTATCTTTCCTGTTGCCTTGGACTCAAAAGCTTAAATAAGTCTCCGCATACGTCACCATAATGCAATAGCCTAATTATTGGCTACTGTACTGGGCAGATATAAATGAATTAACGCAAACACACACAATGAGATAATACATTATTGAAACGCAAAAATTACTGTGAAAAAAATCCTTTCAACACAGACTCTGTAGTCGATATGGCAATGGGTTGATTAGACGGAAAGTATAAATTATAGCTTCAAATTTCTCGTCATACCGGCACCTATTGTTTACGAGTTACATGTACATGTATTATGCAACATTAACCAAAACCTCTGTTGTTCTTTTATTGAAAAAAGGGTAATCTTTTTCTAAAGGTCATTCTGTGATCATGCTATGTGTTCATCGTATATGATTAGAGTGTCGCTCTCAGTTTACTGCATACTTTCACTTCACCCTTCTCTCATTCATCTAAACGTTTGTTAGACCTTCTTAAAGGCGGTGCCAAACAAATCGCCAGTGCAATAACTGCTTAAAACCGAAAGTAATAGATTTTTTAGGTCAACGGAGTAAACTCAGGTGACCTATTGCTATCCGTTTCTGTCCGTCGTCGTGCGTCATGTGTTAACATACGAACATTTTCAGCTTCTTCCCTGCAACCGCTCAACCAATTTCAACCAAATTTGGCATAAAGCATCTAGGGGTGAAGGGGAACAAAAATTGTGAATTTCATGCTCGGCTATGTCAAGGACCGATATAGAAAATGTGATCTTAGCAACGATTTAATATGTATTACTTCTTTTAGAAAATTGTAACAATGCTACCAAATACCCGTAGAAAATGTAATATAGTTATCCATAATGGATACTGGACCACACACAGTACCAGTTGTATCAACTGTTTGTCACGTGACTTGTATAAAAATAGAATTGTTAATCTGGATGAAGGAAATGAGGATAGTGCAAGGGCATACGCTTGTTTTTCAAGAAAAAAATTGATACATGTTTAAAGATGTTTATTTCCTCTACCCGAAAAGTGCTGGGAGCTAGTCTGTGGTGTTTGGGAAGTACTGAAAACTTTGCTGAAAATGTGTATAATAGCTGAAAAATACCATTTCGCTTAAATTCTGTTATAAATTAAAAAAATGTTATGAAGACCAGGATAAGCTCCCAGCACTTTTCAAAATATACACTATATGAGCAATAAATATTCCATATTTCAGCTCAAACAAAATAGCCTATGTCCTTGCACTTTTGATGTAAATCGAATACGCTTATCACTCTAGCGATATTCTCTACATTCCCTGTCCCTATGCAGCTTCAATGCTACTAGATAAATTCATATTCTACACAAAATGTATTTAATAAATTATTTTGTTAGGTCACCTGAGTAACTCAGGTGACCTATTGCTATCCGTTTTCGTCCGTCGTCGTGCGTCGTGTGTTAACATTTGAACATTTTCAGCTTCTTCTCTAAAACCACTGAACCAATTTCAACCAAATTTGGTATACAGCATCTATTTTATGTGAATTTTATGGTCCCCGCCCCTTGGGCCTGAGGGGTGGGGCCAAAACCACTAGAATTATTGTTATCTTTGAAAATCTTCTTCTTTACTCCTGGACATCAAGCAGGAAAACTGTTGGCATGAATGAGCATTGAGTCCTCTACCAAAAATTGTGAAATTCATAGCCCCAGGGTCAGGGGTTATAGTGCTAGGGCGGGGCTGTATAGATTATATAGTGAAAATGCATTATATCTTTGAAAATCTTCTTCTCTGCTCTTGGGTATTAAGTAAACTAACTAAGTACATAGTTATGATGAGCAAGAGTGCCTCTTCCAAAATATTGAATTTTATGGCCCCAGGGTCAGGGGTTCTGGTGTTAGGGCGGGGCTCTATTGATTATATAGTGAAAATGCATTTATTCTTTGAAAATCTTCTTCTCTGCTCCAGGGTATTAAATAAACTAACTAACCACATAGTTATGAAGAGCAAGAGTGCCTCTTCCAAAATTATGAATTTTATGGCCACAGGGTCAGGGGTTCTGGTGTTAGGGCGGGGCTCTATTGATTATATAGTGAAAATACATTATTTCTTTGAAAATGTTCTTCTCTGTTCCTGGGTATGAAACAAACTAAGTATGTAGTTATGATGAGCAAGAATGCCTCTTCCAAAATTGTGAATTTTATGGCTCCGGGGTCAGGGGTTCTGGGCTTAGGGTGGGGCTATATTGATTTTATAGTGAAAATAGTATATTAAATCTTTGAAAATCATCTTCTCTGCTTCTGGGTATTAAGCAGATGAACTACCTATATAGCTATGATGAGCAAGGGCCATTCTTTCTGAATTGTGAATTTCAAGGCCCCTGGGTCAGGGGTACCATAAGGGGGGGGGGCTCTACTTATATACTGAAAATGAATTAATTGATTGAAATCTGCTCCGTGGTATTAATCAAACTTTTTTGATAAGCAAGGGTGCCTTTTCCAAAATTGTGAAATGTGTGGAGAAAGGGTCAGGGGTTCATGTTTGGTAGTGGCATTAATGATTATTGCTGAAATTACTGATCAGTCGAAATGCATTTTTTTGTTCCCCTTCTCTGTCTATGGGTATTAAGTAACCATGCAAAGTAAGCATGCTAAGTGTATAGTTATGATAAGCAATGGTGCCTCTTTCAAAATTGTGAATGCCATGACGTCTAGTTTAAAACATGAACCAAATTCAATTGTTGGAAAGTTGTTGCATGATGCTCAGGTGACCTATAAGGCCCATGGGCCTCTTGTTTTTCTATACATGTTACAACTTACAAGTCACAGGGTGTGGAGGACTCTTAATAGTATCGCTCAAAACTTTTTTTTTTAAGATTTCCCCCAGATTTTTATATGCACCTTTTCCCTTTAACATTCATGACAATTTGTAAAAAAAAAATTGACATGTTGAAATAGGAAATTGAAAGGAAAGCATTGGCATTAAAAATAAGATGTGTTTTTGAAACACTTTGCGCCCGGCGGCAACAAAATTTGAAGAAGCTATTTTTGGCATGTAGGTCACAGTCAAGGCCATTGACCTTGGTGTCATTTGAAAGAACGTAATAAGTGAAATATGGATACCATATATAAAGTACCTATCTCTTATGCTTTTAAAAAAAGTTATGGCAAAGGTTCAAAAGGCTACTTTTAATTTAGCATATACGTAGGTCACAGACAAGGTCACAAATTCATTGACCTTGGAGCCACTTGAAAGAACTTAAATAGTGGAGTATGCATTCAAAATACGAAGTCTCTATCTCCTCTTGCTCAAAAGTTATGACGAAGCTTCGAAAAGGCTATTTGTAGCATATAGGTCAAGGTAATTGACCTTGGCGTCATTTGAAAGAGCTTAATTAGTGAAGTACACGGTGTTTCAGAAAATATGCAACCATTCACTTTTCTTGCATTATTGATATGCAAACTGAAAAATATGAAAGTTTTATATATAATTTTCTCAAAAGGCTTAAGTTATTATCAATAAAAAAAATTACGAAATAATCACCATTTGAATTAATTATGACGTCATATTTGAAATCACTAAAAAACCTAGATAATGTAGAATTAAATACATAAGGAAGCGATCATTAGGAGTTTCCATACTGCTTTATCAGAGCATTTCACCAGTTCCTGTGATTAGGAAAATGAAAATAATGTTTACATAATACAAAGTGAATCTATTTAGTAATGTAAAGTGGAAGTTGTTTATATCTGTAAAATTTTAACGTTAATAAAAGAGTTAATGCATGACCAAAGAAGAGGAAAATTTGGAATAAAAAGACTATTAGAACACATTAAACCATTTAGAACGTTACTAAAGAGGCATTTTCCAGGAATTCACATGAAATCCTTGTGTAAAATATTTGAGCTTTTGAAGAAATGCAACTTAAAATTGAGAAAGCTTATACTTAAAATGGTTAAAAAATAAGACATGATTCTTTACCAAGAGACTAACTGCACTAGTAACAAGCAAATTCAAAGAATTGTGGTCCCCCGCTTTCGATGTCTTTGTGGGAGAGATGTTATTTTTAGGTCTACTGGTCAGAGACCAGAAGAGCTTAGGGGACGACCATTTGATTCTGAGGGGGAGGGGCCTGGCAGATTTTGGAAATAAATAATCTGTCCCTGAAAATGTTGAAAATAAATAATCTGTCCTCCTCTGCAAAGAAAATAAATAATCTGACCTTGACTTACGATATTTAAATATTGTGAAAATACCTTTTTATTTACGTTCAATTTAACCTCAGAATCTTCAATTCAGCATTTTTTTGGCTCGCTTCGCTCGCCATTTTAGAACCAAATAGTATTTAAAATCAGATTACCAGACTGGATACTTGTAGTCAGTTGATCAGCATGGCAATGTGCACTCAGTAGATGTGATGAATCACTTAAAATACAAACCAATTCTTAAACACCACAAAAGATAAATTTTCTTGTCAAAGAAGTATATTTCCCGATAAATTAATACAAAGTATACAGTGGCGGATTTAAGGAAGGCGTACATGTGTATGATCCCTCCCCTAAAATTTCAAAGTATGATATGAATAATATTAATATTGCCATACTTTAGTACAATACCAATATTTTTGTGCCTAGTTTTACTCTTAAAATACACAAAAACCCAAGAGCTTCAGGGGGCTTCGCCCCCTAGGCCCCCTTCATTCAAAGTATGATATGACTAGTATTAATTATGTCATACTTTGGAACATAACTAACCAATTCCTACATAATTGTGCCTGGTTTTACTCTTAAAATACACAAAAACCCACGAGCTTCAGGGGGCTTCACCCCCAGGACCCCCTTAACCAATACCACTACAAGTATAATTGTTCTGGTTTTATTCTTAAAATACCCGAAAACCCAAGAGATTCTGGGGAATTTCCCTCCCTTGGCCTCCACCAGTGCTTCACCCAGAACCTACTGGGGGCCTTAGGGCGGCCCCAGACCTCTTGCTTGAACGAAGTTATACACGCCCCCCCCCCCTCCTGAATCCGCCTATGGTATATTTATAAATGATTAGTCTTTTAGAATCAATCGATCAAGGTACGTAAGACAAAGAAGAAAATAAATAATCTGTCCTCGATAATCTTGAAAATAAATAATCTGTCCTTGAAAGGCATGAAAATAAATAATCCGTCTCAAAAAAAATTGCCAGACCCCCCCCCCCCTTCCCTCAGAATCAAATGGTCGTCCCCTTATGCGATAGTAATGCGTCCGTCGTCCGTCCGTCTGTCTGTCTGTCCGTCTGTAAACAATTTTTTCAAAATGCTACTCCTCCTACAGTTTTGGTCTGATTTCAATATAACCTGGCACACAAGTAGATAACACTAAGATACATAATTCTGTATATCGCTTTTTGATTTCGATGAACGGTGTTGCCGTTGTTACTAAAAATAGAAAATTTGTGAAAATCAATCAAAATGCTACTTCTCTTACAGTTTTTGTCTGATTTCAATATAACTTGGCACACAAGTAAACTACACTAAGATACATAATTCTGTTAATCAGTTTTTGATTTCGATGAACGGTGTTGCCGTTGTTACTAAAAATAGAAAAAATTGTGAAAATCATTCAAAATACTACTCCTCCTACAGTTTTAATCTGATTTCAATATTACTTGGCATACAAGTAGATTCCCCAAAGATACATAATTCTGTATATCGATTTTTGATTTTGATGAACGGTGTTGTCGTTGTTACTAAAAATAGAATTCTTTGTGAAAACCTTTCAAAATGCTACTCCTTCTACAATTTAAATCTGATTTCAATATAACGGCACACAAGTAGACTACACAAAGATACATAATTCTATATAGCGGTTATTGATTTCGATGAACGGTGTTGCCATTGTTACTAAAAATAGAATTTTATAAAAAATACTTTCAAAATGCTACTCGTCCTACAGTTTTGATCTGATTTTATTATAACTTGGCACACAAGTAGACTACACTAAGATACATAATTCTGTATATTGGTTTTTGATTTCAAAGAACGGTGTTGCCGTTGTTACTAAAAATAGAAATTTCTCTGAAAAACATTTAAAATGCTACTCCTCCTACAGTTTTGGGCTGATTTCAATATAACTTGGCAGAGAAGTAGACTACACTAAGATACATAATTCTGTGTATAGGTTTTTGTTTGAATGAACGGTGTGTTGCTGTTGTTACTTAAAAATGAAAATTTCTTTGAAATACATTTAAAATGCTACTCCTCCTACAGTTTTGGTCTGATTTCAATAAAACTTGGCACACAAGTAGACTACACTAAGATACATAATTCTGTGTATCGGTATTTGTCATTATTCTTTTTATTGCTTTTGTAAAGTTTTATATCCCAACTGCTACTTTTCTCTTTCTTTATTATAAGTACAAACAACCAGTAGAGCTTCGGTCTCGACAGAGACTTCTGGTTTATGACATATTGTGTCTAATATGAACACCCTATCATATGTCATTTATTTAGAAATTATCATTAAAGTTGAATTTTTTTAAAAATAAGGTCAATCGTCAAGGTCAAGGGGTACGAAATCATAGCATGCTTGGAATTATCGTGTCACGGGTAATGCACATGTCAAATATGAAAGCCCTATCTCTTCTCAATATATTAGGAACAAGATGTGTTCATGAAACACTGATGACCCCATAAGGCAGCATAAGGAAGATTAAACTTTTCTTAGAGGCAAATTAAATTTATTACTATCCCAAGTAGGGTTTTTGTCACAAGAAATACGATTATGAAATACAAAATCCCTAGCACCACCTATTCAAAAGTTATGCGAGGATAAATATTTGAAAGGTAGGTCGAGGATAAATTTTTGAAAGGTAGGTCTAACTCCAAGAAACCGTTCACGGTAGCTCAGTCGGTAGAGCGCTCTCTCCGTGATCGGGAGGTCGTGAGTTCGCATCTCGGCCGCGACTGACCTAAGTCGATAAAAAATGGGGTAGCAACTGTTCCTTCGCCATGCGCTCGGCACTTTGAAGTGAAAGTTGCGGGTCCTTCGGATGAGACCTTAAAAACCGAGGCCCCGTGTCAGCGACAGGCGTTGGCACGATAAAGATCCCTCACTGCTCAATGGCCCTAAGTGCAGAGTAGCAGAGTAAAGGTCAAAATTTGAAGCCCTTAACCGGCATACGGTGACGTCTCCATATGAGTGAAAAATTCTTGAGAGGGACGTTAAACAATATACAATCAATCAATCAATCTAACTCCAATATGAAAGGGTCTTGTCACAAGTAATACATATGTGAAGGATGAAAACCCTAACCGTTCAAAAGTTATTATCAAGGTTAAAGTTTTAATTAAAAGTAGGTCAACTCTAAAGTCAAGGTCAAAGGGTTAAAGTTCTTGGTATCCAATGATAGGTCTTCTCACAAGGATTACATATGTGAAGTATAAAGGCCCTAGCCCTTACCATTCAAAAGTTATGGTCAAGGTTATAGTTTTTACATAAATACGTAAATCTCCATGGTCAAAGTTGTTGGTATCCAATGAAAGGTCTTGCTACAAAGAATGCATATGTGAAATATGGAAGTCCTAGTATCTACCGTTCAAAAGTTGTGGCCAAGTTCAAAGTTGTTGAAAAGAAGGTCAAACTCCAAGGTCAAGGTCAAAGGGTCAAAGTTCTTGGTATCCAATGAAAGGTCTTTTCACAAGGATTACATATGTGAAGTACGAAATCCCTAGCCCTTACCGTTGAAAAGTTATGGTCAAGGACACAAGTTTAAAGTTTTTTTTATAAGTACGGAAATCTCCAAGGTCAAATGGTCAAAGTTGTTGGTATCCAATGAAAGGTCTTACATATGTAAATATGAAAGTCCTGTATTCTACCGTTCAAAAGTTGTGACCAAAGTTAAAGTTTTTAAAAAGTAGTTAAAACGCCAAGGTCAAGGTCAAAGCAAGGTCAAAGGTCTTTTCACAAGGATTTTATATGTGAAGTATGAACGCCCTATCCCTTAACATTCAAAAGTTATGGTCAAGGATCAAGTTTTTTCATAAGTATGGAAATCTCCAAGGTTAAAAGTTCGAAGTTGTTGGTATCCAATGAAAGGTATTGCTGCAAAGAATACATATATGGCATATGAAAGTCCTAGTACCTACCATTCAGAAGTTATGGCCAAAGTAAAAGTCTGGAATTTTTGTGTTAAAGTGGGTCAAACTCCAAGGTCAAAAGGTCAAATTTGGTGGTACCCAAAGAAAGGTCTTGTCACAAGGAATACACATGTGAAATGTGAAAGTCATAGCTCCACTAAATCAAAAGTTATGGACAAGATTAGAGTTTTTGTGACGGACGGACAGACTGACAAATGAGATTTAATGTCCCCTCGTTTTCGCGAAAGCGGGGGACAAAAAGAACTTTCTTGAATCAGATAGATTAATTCATTCGGCAAAAATTTGGGTGACATTTAAAACATATTTTGTAACTGTGAAATTTTTCAAGTTTCTTTTTTCTTTAATTTGTAATTCTTTATCCTTTTGCCAGATTTCTGATCTGATAACTTTTTTTAGAAAACGTGGCATATAATTTGCTTTAATGTTAGGTATTTCCATCCTCCTATGATGTCATAGGTTTTTGCAAAAGCTGTTATTTATTTAAATTCATGATAAGTACGCAGTACAGTAAAGGCAACACATGAAA